>NW_012102358.1:10383-11811 GCF_000951045.1 Mandrillus leucophaeus
CTATACACCATGATAAAGTGGCACTTATCCCAGGAATGCAAGAATGGTTTACCATATGCAAATCAATAAACATGATACATCACATAAATAAAATAAGGTCAAACACTATATGATTATCTCAACAGATGCAGAAAAAGTGATAAAATTTAATATCCCTTCATGATAAATACTCTCCACAAACTAGTCGTAGTCAATATATTAAAGGCTACATATGGCAAACCAAACAGCATTATACTGAAATCGGGAGAAGTTGAAAGCTTTTCTTCTAAAAACTGGAACAAGACAAGGTGCCTGCTTTCACCACTACTATTCAACATTGTACTGGAAGTCCTATTCAGAATAATCATGCAATAAATAAAACAAAAGACAACCAAATTGGAAAGAAGAAAGTCAAATTGTGCCCTTTTGTAGATGACATGATTTGAAATTTAGAAATGGATCCCACCAAAATCTCTTAGAGCTGATAAGCAAATTTGGTAAAGTTTCACAATATGAAATCAACATATGAAAATCAATAACATTTCTATGTATCAATAATGAATTAGCTGAAAAAGAGATTAAGAAGGAATTCAATTTACAATAGTTGCAGAAAAACACTTAGGAAATCATTTAACCAAGGGAGTAAAAGCTCACTACAAGAAAAACTACAAAACATTGATGAAAGAAATTGGAGAGGACACAAACAACTGAAACAAAATTTCATGCTCATAGATCATAAGAATTAATATCATTATAATAACCGTACTACCCAAAGCAATATATACATATATATAATTAAATCTCTACATAGTTCAATGTTATTTTTCACAAAAATAGAAAAACTATAAAATTCATATGAAACCAAAAAAGAGTCAGAATATTCAAACTAATCATAAGCAAAATGAACAAAGCTGGAGGCATCACACTACTTGACTTCAATATACATTACAAGGGTCTGGGCCTGGTGGCCCATGCCTGTAATCCTAGCACTTTGAGAGGCCTAAGTGGCAGGATTGCTTAAGCCCAGGACCTCATGATCAAGCAATATGGTAGGAACTCTTCTTTACAAAAAAATTTAAAATAATTAGCCATTTGTGGTGGCATGCACATTTAGTCCCAGCTACTTGAGAAGCTGAAGTGGATCACTTGACCCCTGGGAGCTCCAGGATACAGTGAGCTGAGACTCTGCCACTGCACTCTAGCCTCTGTGACAGAGTGAGAGCCTGTCTCAAACACACACAAGCACACACACAAGCCCGCACGCGCGCGTGCACACACACACGCACACACGTATATATAACAAGGCTATAGTAACCAGAACAGCATGGTGTTGGTATGAAAATAGAAACACAGACAGAGGGAACAGAATAGAGTACCCGAGAATAAATCCACATAGTTATAGCTAATTGTTTTTCAACAAAGCACCAAGAACATACACTGGGGAAAGCA
>NW_012102358.1:15971-16418 GCF_000951045.1 Mandrillus leucophaeus
TCACTCTGTCACCCAGGCTGGAGGGCAGTGGCACCGTCTCGGCTCACTGCAACCTCCGCCCCTTCCGGATTCAAGCGATTCACCTGCCTCAGCCTTCCGAGTAGCTGGGACTACAGATGCATGCCACCTCGCTCGGCTAACTTTCGTTTTTTTAGTAGAGTCAAGGTTTCGCCATGTTGTCCAGGCTGGTCTCGAACTCCTGATAAGTGATCTGCCCACCTTGGCCACTCAAAGTGCTGGGATTACAGGTATGAGCCACTGTCCCTGGGTGTATTTCAAATGTTTTATCTATTCATTTATTAATGGGCATTTGGATTGTATTCAGAATCATAAAAATCAATTTTACTGAGGCATAATGTACATAAAAAGAGCAGATTTTAAGAATACAATTTGGTGAGTCTTGACAAATATATGCATATCTGGAGCCACAATATAAATTAAGATAAA
>NW_012102359.1:0-3284 GCF_000951045.1 Mandrillus leucophaeus
CCATAGGCTATTGGCTGCTTTCCTCTGATTACTAACCCATATTTTAATGCAGAAATCACACATCTAAGGCCAATGATGCCCCAAAATCTCAAAACTGCATATGTGCTACTTTTCTAGCAATAACAAATACTATGTGAGAAGGGTAAGCACAGTATTAAAAACTGGTCCACTTAATCACAGCAACAGAATTTCCCCCCATACAACATGGAAAAAATTTCATTATAAAATAAATGAGACTAAAATCTTTAGAAAGAAGAACTGGGATAGTAATTCACATTTTATATGTAGCAATAGAAAGTATTTTAAAATATTTCTCACGGATATTAATAACATCAGTAATTATCACTAGAACATTTTCCAACAATAGAAATAATTACCACAGAATAGCCACAAACTTAACACTAGCAATGAGGTAATAATCATCACAAGGTATATTTTTGTCTTTCAGTAGGTGATCATGTTTGTAGTGTTTAACAAGAAAAGAGCCTTGTGCACTGTACACGATACTTCTATAGGTTATAATTTTCAGAAGCATATGAAATACATGAGGAAGTTTTCAGATGCACTGTAAGTAACCAATAAATTTTGAAATCAATTTTAAATTATAGATAAACCAGAATATAATGCTAAGATGACATTAATCAGAAAATCATAAAAATGTACCATACAGAATAAAAATACGTTTGAGAAAACCTAGAATCAATCTCCAGCAATCAAACCAATTACATTTAATTTTTCAGAAAACAGTACATTTTAAAACATGCCTTAAAATATTAATGGCATAAATCTATCTTTAAATGTGTGCTTACAAATTACAAAATAAGTGGCAAAATTGTCAAAAGTAAAGTTTTACTTGCTATTAAATTGTGATCAACATTAAAACAAATGCAAACACACGATATGAGAAAGCGAGGACAGCAGAGCCATAGCAGTGAGGGGAGTGTTTCTGTCATTCCTATCCCAGGGTAAACATCAAGAATCAATCATTTCATACCTATGGGCTCGTGAAGAAAAGAAAAAAAAAAAAAAGAATCAATCATCGCGCTCTTCCTCCGTAGGCCAAGATAAACCCTCGGAATCATTTTTAAAAAAAAAACTTCAGGAGGCCGGGCGTGGTAGTTCACCCCTGTAATCCCAGGACTTTGGGAGGCCAAGGTGGGTGGATCACCTGAAGTCAGGAGTTCAAGACCAACCTAGGCAACATGGTGAAACCTCGTCTCTACAAACAGAAAAAAAAATTAGCTGGGCGTGGTGGCTCACGCCTGTAATCCCGGCTACTCAGAATGCTGAGGCATGAGACTCGCTTGATTCTGGGAAGCGGAGATTGCAGTGAGCCGAGATCGTGCCACTACACTCAAGCCTGGGCGACTGAGCGAAACTCTGTCTTAAAACAAAAAAGAAAAGAAAAGAAATGGATTTCAATAAATTTTTCTTTTCAAAGACAGGCTCTATGCTTAAACCACCACCGTAAAGCTCAATGAATGCAATGCAATGGCAAACAAGTCCATTCACAAAAAATAATGGGATATGCTCTTCTGAGAAAAGAAAGCATCCTCTTTCTTCCAAGGGTACACTTTGAGAACTGACAATGAACATACTCAAGCAATAACAAGAATATTAATAACACAGAAAAATTCATACCCTTTTCAATGCACACAATACATTCTCTCATTCTCTACTCACTATGATAAGGGAGTAATACAAGGCATTAAGGGTCTTGAACTTCCTGTCAAGATTCTCAACATTTTTGTAACCAACGACAAAATAAGGAGCGAATGGTTGATGTATGGAATTAGCAAAGAGAGCAAACCTAACACTTACTTTTGCAAAGGCTTCAAAAAGGTCAAAGGCAGGTGGCAGCTGAGAGGCATCCTGTATTTCTTCTCTCATGAAATGTTGAAATGTCATTACAAGTTGCCTGAGGCCCTCTTTCTTATCTTCAGTCAGTTTGTTAATATCTTTTTTAAAGAGAAAATAAATAGCACAATCTCAAAGTAAACTTTTAAAGGATAATTTTCAAGTGTTCAATGCTGGCTGTTAAACCAGATATTTCCTACCTTACATTGCATTCTGACAAAGAGCAAATACATATTGTTTTATCTTTTGCCAACTAAAAATGATGCATATGTTATCAATTAAATTCTGCCAAATTTTGTCTGCAGCGTAAGATCAAACACCTATCAAAACATAAGTGTGCATATATATGAAAAAGCATTAAAACCAAAATCAGTAAGCTTGTGTGTTACCAGATTTTCTATATCATTCTGTACATACATACAAACAATTATAAGTTCATATTAAGTCAGTAAAGTTAAGCAGACTTTTCCATGAAATAATTTACAACTAGGTCATGACTAAACTAATAAATAGCACCACCTCTAAGGTAAAAAGACAGAAAATGAGAACTAAAAAGTTCAGATAAAGTTCAAATAGGTTAAATTTGTCATGTGGTTAGTACAGCATGAATAGAACAGGGATCAAGCAAAGCAATTTCAACTTCAAGTTATCTGAGCTGAATAAACAAGATAAAGGAGCCCGGCACAGTGGCTCATGCCTGTAACCCCAGCACTTTGGGAGGCTGAGGCAGGCAGATCACTTGAGATCAGGAGTTCAAGACCAGTCTGGCCAACGTGGTGAAACCCCATCTCTACCAAAAATACAAAAATTAGCTGGGCGTGGTGGTACGTGCCTATAATCCCAGCTACTCAGGAGGCTGAGGCAGGAGAATCACTTGAACCCAGGAGGTGGAGGTTGCCGTAAGCCAACATTACACCACTGCACTCCAGCCTGGACAAAAAGAGAGACTCCATGTCAAAAAAAAAAAAAAGAAAACAAAGACAAAAAACAAGATATGGTGTGGCATCACTCCAAACAGAAGGAGATGGTTCTAAAACAAAAGAAGAAAAAAAAAGTTCTAAAGCCAATACTACCCCCTTTAAATATCATTTTCAATTATACCACAAATGGGGTGTTAAGGCTAAAAGTATATAACAGGTCAATCACTAACGTTTGAGAGTATTTCACTTAAGGTCATGTGTATGACACTATTACTGAGAAGGGCTAATGTGAAGAGTAAAACCCACGGTAACAGATGTTAATTATCTAGCAGTAAAATATAACAGGAAAATTTGAATACTTTGCTGTCTTTTAAAACTTGAAAAGATACATCAAGTTGAACTATAGCATAACTCTGTTGCTTATGCCTATGCATATTCATTAGATTACTTATTTGACAGAATAATTAACCCAATGATTTCTTAAATAATAATTTATTATCATGGGAA
>NW_012102359.1:3704-40403 GCF_000951045.1 Mandrillus leucophaeus
AACCCCGTCTCTACTAAAAATACTAAAAAATTAGCCGGGTGTGGTGGCGGGCGCCTGTAGTCCCAGCTACTCAGGAGGCTGACGCAGGAGAATGGCGTGAACCCGGGAGGCAGAGCTTGCAGTGAGCTGAGATCACACCACCGCACTCCAGCCTGGGGTGGAGTCTCAAAAAAAAAAAAGATTTCGTCAACTGGACTAATAGTTACACTACCCTATCTAACCTGAACATCTTTATGGCGCTTTACTAACCCCTATCAGGACAGAGCTACTCCGTGATAAGTGGAATAAACCAGCATGACAGTTGTATATAAAAATAAATCTTGTCAGGTTTGCATCACATTATAAAGAAACAGAAAAACAAAGTTAAAAATAAATCCGTTCACCAAGTCAGCAAACAAATCATAGAAATTTTTTTTAAGATGCTGACAGATAATCACTTACTTGACTCCAGATCATAAAATGAGTAAAGCTTCTCTGATTCTGAAGGCGTTCCATCCATCTGTGAAGGAAAGGGGAAAAACACCAATGACAATTTCAACTGTTCCAATGTATAAACAAATATGTTTGAGTACCTTTACATATTTAAATGGAAGTCTATGAAAAAGAACATTTTCTATATATTCTTTCTATTCATCATTCTTATTAGACCGAATTAATCAACCACTTTAAAATAAAAATCTAACTTGTATCTTCACTCAACAGTTCAATCTGCAAATGCAAAGCTGTTGTACAAGAAGTTCCCATATTTTTATATTCGTAAAACTCTCTATAAAATTGTATACTGGCCAAGAGTCAGTAAACAATAGGAAAAGGTGGGGCATGGGAGCTCACACCTATAATTTTCCCCAGTACTTTGGGAGGCCAAGGCAGGCAGATTGCTTTAACCCAGAAGTCCAAGGCCAGCCTAGGCAACATGGCAAACCTATGCCTACAAAACATACAGAAATTAGCCAGGCATGGTGGCATGCACCTGTAGTCCCAGCCACTCAGCAGGCTGAGGAGGGAGGATCACTTGAGCCCAGCAGTTCAAGCTTGCAATGAGCTGTGATTATGCTACTATACTCCAGCCTGGGTAACAGACCAAGTCCCTGTCTCAAAAAAGAAAAAAAAAGGGAAGAACAAATTGGGAGCCTACAATAATTTGAGAAAGATATTCACGCTAAAGATGGGTAAAAAAATCTGAAAGGCTTCACCACAGCAGGATTTCACAGAGTTTACTATTTTGCCACTTATGAAAAAGGGCCGAAGAAATCACTTCAATGAATTCTAGGGAAAAAAAGATAAGTACTCTTCCAGTTCATACTAATTATCTATGCATATCTTTCTTGAAGAGGCAAGTAGAAAATGACATACTTGCCCTGTGCATTAGTTCACAATAGCCAAGTTATAACGGCAATGTAACAGAGATTACTGCCATCTCATATCGCAAACAGAATCTCCTCCATCTTTATTCCCACAAGAAGACAGCAGGGCCTTCAAAGAGAGGCTGTGCATTTCTTCACTGCTACGGATTCCGTTATTAACAGGAAAAGAACACATTTTTTTGTCTTAAGACATTCCCTGGAATAATCTACCTTCTACCTTAACATGGGGTTAATTTCAGACTTAAATAGGAGTAACACAGGCATACCTCATTTTCTCATACTTCACTGTATCGTGCTTTTCAGACATTACACTGAAGATTTACATCATCGAGCAAGTCTATCGATGCCATTTTTCTAACAACATGTGCACACTCTGTGTCTATGTGTGACATTTTGGAATTCTCACAGTATTTCAAACTTTTTCTTATTATTATATCTGTTACTGTGACCTGTGATCAGAGATCTTTAATGTTACTACTGTAATTGTTTTGGGGTACCACAAACCATCCCCATATAAGACCACAAACTTAATCAATAAACGCTGTGTGTGTTCTCACTGCTCTGCCGACCGGCTCTTCCCACTGTCTGGCTATTCCCCTATCTCTTCCCTCTCCTCAGGCCTCTGTATTCTCTGACACAACAATACTGAAATTAGGCCGATTAATAACTTTACAATGACCTGTAAGTGAAAGGACGAGTCGCACATTTCTCATTTGAAATCAAAAGCTAGAAATGAGTAAGCTTAGTGAGAAAGAAATACTGAAAGCTGATAATAGACCGTAAGTCAGGCCTCTTGCACCAAACAGCCAAGTTGTCAATACAAGGGAGAGTTCTGAAAGAAAATGAAAAAGCTACTCCCATGAACACATGAGTGATAGGAACCCACGACAGTCTTATTGCTATCTAGAGAAAGTCTGAGTGGCCTGGATGGAAGATCAAAACAGCCACAATATTCCCGCGAGCCAAAGCCTAATCCAGGGGAAAGCCCTAACTTGCTTCAATTCTAGGAAGGCTCAGAGAGGGGAGAAAATTGCAGAAGAAATGCTGGAAATTAGCAGAGGTTGGTTCATAAGGTTTAAGGAAAGAAGCCATCTCCATAACATAAAAGCACAAGGTGGCCAGGTGCCCCATAATCTCAGCACTTTGGGAGGCCAAGGCGGGCAGATCACCTGAGGTTAGGAGCTCAAGACCAGCCTGGCCAACATGGTAAAACCCTGTCTCTACTAAAAGTACAAAAAAACCAGCCTGGCATGGTGGTGGGTGCCTTTAGTCCCAGCTACTCAGGAGACTGAGGCAGGAGAATCACTTGAGCCTAAGAGGTTGCAGTGAGCCAAGATCACGCCACTGCACCCCAGCCTGGGTGACAGAGCAAGACTCCATCTCAAAACATACATACATACTTGCATACATGCATAATCTAAAAAAGTGCAAGGTGAAGCAGCAAGTGCTATATAGAAGCTGCAGCAAATGATCCAGGAGACCTGACAAAAATAACTGAATTTGGCTACACTAAACAACAGATTTTTAATGTAGATGAAACAGTCTTATATTGGAGGATGTCATTTAGGACTTTCATAGCTAGAGAGAATTCGATACCTGGCTTCAAAGAACAAGTGAACTTTTTTTTTTACTGTTATTATACTTTAAGTTCTAGGGTACATGTGCACAACTTACAGGTTTGCTACATATGTATACATGGGCCATGCTGGTGTGCTGCACCCATTAACTCATCATTTACATTAGGTATATCTCCTAATGCTATTCCTCCCCCTTCCCCCGACCCCACGACAGGCCCTGGTGTGTGATGTTCCCCTTCCTGTGTCCAAGTGATCTCACTGTTCAATTCCCACCTATGAGTGAGAACATGCGGTGTTTGGTTTTTTGTCCTTGTGATAGTTTGCTGACAATGATGGTTTCCAGCTGCATCCATGTCCCCATGAAGGACATGAACTCATCCTTTTTATGGCTGCGTAGTATTCCATGGTGTATATGTGCCACATTTTCTTAATCCAGTCTGTCATTGATGGACATTTGGGTTGGTTCCAAGCTTTTGCTATTGTGGACAGTGCCGCAATAAACATACGTGTGCATGTGTCTTTATAGCAGCATGATTTATAATCCTTTGGGTATATACCCAGTAATGGCAAGTGGACTTTTTTTAGGGACTAATGCAGCTGGGGACTTTAGGTTGAAGCCAGGGCTCATTACCATTCCTAAAATGCTAGGGCCCTTACTATTTGTGGTAAATCTACTTCGCCTGTGCTCTACCAATGGAACGGCAAAGCGTAGATGACAGCACATCTGTTACAGCGTGGTTTACTGAATATTTTAAGTCCACTGTTGAGACTTACTGCTCAGTAAAAAAGATTCCCTTTAAAATGTTACTGCTCATTGACAATGCATCTGGTCACCCAATAGCTCTAACAGAGATATTTAAAAACTCAAATGTCGTTTTCATGCCTGCTAACACGACCGTCATGCTGCAGCCCATGAATCAAGGAATCATTTTGACTTTCAAGTCTTATTTTAAAACTGTATTCCATTAGGCTATAGCTGCCACAAATATTGATTCCTCTCATGGATCTGGACAAAGTAAATTTTAAAACCTTCTGTAAATGATTCACAATTCTAAATGCCATTAAGAATATTTGTAAATCATGGGACGTCAAAACATCAACATGAACCAGAGTTCAGAAGAACTTGATTTCAACCTTCGTGGATAACACTGAGGGGTCAAGACTTCAGTAGAGGAAGTAATAGTAGATGTGATGGAAAGAAAAAAGGAACTGAAACAGAGAAAGAAACTGTAGATGTGATGGAAAGAACAAAGGAACTGGAATCAAGATGAAAACCTAAGAAATACCTTTCTACACATGAGTCCTGGGAAAGAATTTATGACTTAAGTCCTCAAAAGCAATTGCAACAAAAACAAAATTGACAAGTGGGACCTAATTAAACTAAAGAGCTCCCACACAGCAAAAAAAAACTTGCAACAGATAAACAGACAACTTATAGAATCAAAGAAAATATTCACAAACTATGCAGCCAACAGAGGTCTAATATCCAGAATCTATAAGGAACTTAAGCAATTCACCAAGTAAAAAACAAACAACCTCATTAAAAAGTGGACAAAGGGCCACGACAGTGGCTCACACCTATATAATCCCAGCACTTTGGGAGGCCAAGGTGGGAGAATTTCTTGAGCCCAGGAATTTAAGACTGGTCTGGGAAACATGATGAAATTTCGTCTTTCCAAAAAAAAAAAGGAAAAAACACAAAAACTAGTTGGGCATGGTGGCGGGCACCTGTGGTCCCAGCTACTGGGAAAGCTGAGGTAGGAGGATTGCTTGAGCCCCAGAGTTTGAGGCTGCAGTGAGCCATGATCACGCCACTGCACTCCAGCCTGGGGCAACAGAGTGAGACCCTGTCTCAAAAAGTAAAAATAAAAAGTGGGCAAAGGACAAGAACAGACACTTCTCAGAAGACGACATACGAGTGGGCAAAGGACATAGGAAATGTGCTCTCCGTTACTAATCATCAGAGAAGTGTAAATCAAAACCACAACGAGACACCATCTCATACCAGTCAGAGTGGCCAGAGTGGCCATTATTAAATCGAAAAATAACACAGGGCCGGGCGCGGTGGCTCACGCCTGTAATCCCAGCACTTTGGGAGGCCGAGACGGGCGGATCACGAGGTCAGGAGATCGAGACCATCCTGGCTCACACGGTGAAACTCCGTCTCTACTAAAAATACAAAAAACTAGCCGGGCAAGGTGGCGGCGCCTGTGGTCCCAGCTACTCGGGAGGCTGAGGCAGGAGAATGACGTGAACCCGGGAGGCGGAGCTTGCAGTGAGCTGAGATCCGGCCACTGCACTCCAGCCTGGGCGACAGAGCGAGACTCCGTCTCAAAAAATAAATAAATAAATAAATAACACAGGCTGGAGGCTGCAGAGAAAAGGGAACACTTGTCAACTGTCCGTGGGAATGTCATCTAATTCAGCTGCTGTGGAAAGCAGTTTGGAGATTTCTCAGAGAGTTACCATTCAACTCAGCAATCCCATTATTGGGTATATATCCAAAGGAAAATACGTCACTCTACCAAAAAGATGCATGTACTCATACGTTCATCACAGTGCTTTTCACAATAGCAAAGGCATGGAATCAATCTAGGTGCCCATTAACAGTAAAATGGATAAAGAAAATGTGATACATAAACACTATGAAATATTATGCAACCATTAAAAAGAGTGAAGTCATGTCTTTTGGAGCAACATGAATGCAGTTGGAGGGCATTATCCTAAGTGAATTAACATAGAAACAGAAAACCAAATACCACAGGTTTTCACTTGTAACTGAGAGCTAAATATTGGGTGGACATGGACACAAAGATGGGAATAACAGACACTGGGGGATGCAAGGGGCAGGTAAGGAGCAGGAAGTGGGCAAGGGATGAAAAGCTAGCTACGGGTACCATGCTCACTACCTCAGTGATGGCATCCATCATACCCCAAACCTCAGCATCATGCAATACACCCATGCAACAAATGTGCACATGTACCCCTGAATCTAAAACAGAAGCTAAAACGTTTTGTAAAACAGAGAGAAGTAGAACCTGAAGAAGTAACTGATTTTCTGCAACCTCATGATGAAACTTGAAAAGATGAGGAGTTGCTTCTTATGAATGAACAAAGAAAGTGGTTTCTTGAGATGGAACCTACTCCTGGTAATGATGCTGCGAGGCATCATATGTTACAGTCAAATCATTTGCAAAAGGAAGAAGCAATCAAGGCGGCAAATTCGACTGTTGTCTTATTTTAAGAAATTGCCACAGCCACCCCAAACTTCAGCAACCACCACCTGATCAGTCAGCAGCCATCAACATCCACCAGCGAAAAAATGATGATGCACTGAAGGCTTTAACGATCCTTCGCACTTTTAGAAATGTATTTTTTAATTAAGGTATGTACACTGTTTCTGTTGGCATAATGCTATTGCACACTTAATAGACTACAGTGTAATGTCCACATAACTTTTATATTTACTGGGAAGCCAAAAAATTTGTGAGACTCATTTTATTGCAATATTTGCTTTATTGTGGTGGTCTGAAACTGAACCTGCAACATCTCTGAGGTATACCTGAAAATGCAACTGCATATGCTCATTTAATCAAAACCCAGCTATATTTCATGAGTTTTATACTCACAAGTTTGAAGACAACTCTGCCAAGAAGCCGAACGGAGTCTGGAGGGTATCTGGGTTTGCAGCTTTTAAGGCATTTGCATTCCCTTTTGTGGTCCGGCCAAGCTTTTTTCTATTAAGACAAGAGTGGGGAGAACATAGGTGACCTAAAATTTAACTTTCATTTATACTGCTTTTGAACATCGAGAGTCATGAACATTAAATTTTAATAGTCAAAATGTAACTGCACAATAGAAAATAAAAGCAATATTCTAAATCTGAAAATAATCCAGGATGAGTCTTTGCCAAGTATGCAATTACTATGCAAGGACATTAAAAGCTTCAGCTTCACCTCTGTGCTTTCATTTGTCCCCTGGTTATTACCTGGCTAGTGGAGCCCAAAGAAAGAGCCATTCTAGCTTACTTAATAATGTATAAGATGGTCTTTGAACTGATTGAACAGGATTCAACAATAGTCATTTTGAATACAAAAAGAAAATGTCACTCCAAATTAGAAAATAAAACACATGGTTCAGAAGACTCAAAACAGGGATGACAGCCTTCTGAATTTCTGTGATGCTACAGAAATATCAGGAGGGCTAACATACCCCCAAATATAAAACCTCTTTGTTTTAAAAGCAACATAAAAAGAGTTGTTCGCTAAAATCATGACATGTCCAGTTTGTCCTGGATGTGTCTAGGTTTGTATCTATGTCCTGGCTTAAATATTAATAGTGCCCCTTTTCACTCTGAAAAGTTCTGGTTTTCATGACAAATGATACGGTCACCTAAGCCATGATCCTAGCCGTGTGCTGGTCTGGCTAAAGAGACCACTGAGTCAGTTGCCAGTGTACGGATGAACGGACTGAAGGGAAGGACACTATCCCTGAGCCTTGGATCAGAAAAGCCATGGCTGTTTTCACACAGAATCACTTTCATATGGAAATAAAATCCAGGTCCTCTAATATGTAGCCCTGGTGAGAAGCAGCAGCCTCAATCAAATGTCTCTCACGTTATATTCTGAAAACTGGAATTTCCATTACTGAAATGCCTGATACCCCTACTCATTCTTATTTCAAAAATTAGAAATCTGCTCCCCAATTTCTGGGTCTATAAAATCCTCCTTAAAGGGACTGCGGTCACTTCCACCTGCAGTAGAAACATACAGCACAACCAAAAGTTTCAAGAGCTGCAGCTACTTCAAAACTGTGACTCAGGTTCCATGTCAAGCCAGTATTTTGCTCAGAACGACTATCCATGTCAACTTGCTGGGTGACAGCTTGGTCTGTCTTCTATTTCTTAGCAACCCAAATGGTGGAGACATTGTTTCTAACAGGTGTATCACTCCTTCCATCAATGCTACTCACGGTTGCCTCACTTCCTCTGTGACAACCCTCTCAATGTGCTGTTCGTAACTTTTGTTTTGGTATTTACACTTCACTCACTTCTAAACAAGACTGAGCTGAATCAAAGTAAAGATGTGTATGAACTAAGACTGCAAAACCAGAAACAGAAAATATTAAAATTATGGAAGGAGGAAAAAGGAAAGCACGCTAGCATCTACTTAGCATTCTACAAGGTACTAGACACATGACTAAGCAAGTAACAAAGCACGTTTCATTTGATTTTCATAATAATCTAAATGGTAGGTATTATCCCTCTATTAGAGATAAAGAAAGGCTCAAAAGCTGATATCTAACTATCAGACTGCCTAAATATAAAGAGAGTAAAAATTCTTAGCATGCTAAACATGAGAGCTGAATAATTTGTGCATTACATTTGAGTGTTTGTACATTTATTTGAGTTGCCTCACAAGCAAGGCAAAAAAGAAGGCATGATGGTTTATGTAATTCGCAACTGACAGAAAGTAAAAACAAATAGTTTCACCAAGATTCAATCACAGGAGGGATTTATTCCAAGAATGGTAATCAACACACTGAACAATGTCCTTAACAACAGTTCACAACTATAATGGCCTTTCATATGACTCTTAATATCAGTACTCACTGAAAAGCATAATATTAAAAGACAACTCAGTGAAACAACAAGCTTCTGTTGATCAGGGGGCTAGTCCCGGACTAGCAATTAGCAACTACCAATATGTGTTAAGAGGCCTAAAATATATATGGTACAATTGTCAAGTAAGTTTTAAAAACACAGTATCATGTTGACCCTACTTAGAGATTCAAAATATACTTAGCATCCTAAAAGTTCTAAATGCACTAAAGAAATGTGTATAAATTATTTAACATGGTTTCCCATGCTTGTTATTGTCACTCTTTAGGAAGTTAGGTTGGTATTCACTGACTCAGATATACCTCTATATATATATATATTTTTTTTTTTTTTTTCACCCGGTCTTTGCATGTGAGTGGGTTAAGCTAACAAATTTACATTCATTTGCGCTCACAAGAAACAAGAGTGTGGACTTTTTTGGTTTTTCACTGATAGAAGGGAGAATCATAAGTTTGGCGGAAGTTTTCCTTTGATTCTAGAAGCTGAGAAACCTGTCAGATGCTCTCCTGGACACAGTGTGTAGGCAGGAACAGATAACACAGTACCAATGGGTCTATCAGAAAGTACCTTAGGCTCTGTTCAAATGCCTCTGTCCAGCTGAACAGGGCTCGCACTCAGCAAAACAAGGCAGAGATAATTTGAGGCAAAAGAGCTTAAGAGCAGATTTTAATCAATGCTCATTTTAGCTACAAGAGATTAGCCATAACCCCTCTGTTAAAACCTAATTGAGCAGCTCAGCCTCCTGACAGCTTACCAGGGTGAAATAACTACAAAATGTACACCAGATAAAAAACAACTCATCAGTTAGATGACAACGTTTGGAATTAAACATCCAAATTTTGGGAAATTCCTGTTAAAACTACTTTAGGTCCTTAACATAATTGATATTGAGCTCTTATTTCTCAACAATAACTAGAAACTAGACAAAATGTTTCTTAAACTTATTCCTAGATCATTGCCTGAAAATATACTCATTTTCTCATTTGCTTCAGCAAAAATATGTTCATTATTTCCATCTAAAAGCCAAATCAGATCATTTAGGTATAAATAGAGAAAGCAATCATACCACTTAAAATTGGTCTGTAATATGGTACCACGTATCAGCCCATTCCTTTTCTTTCTATAACATTAACTGCTAAAATTTATCATTCAGCTTCACCTATCATATCTTACCATAAGGGTTACAAATAGAAGCATTCCACAGAAAAGGCTTACAAAGAAATCTTTTCATGCAGCCCCTTTTGACTTTGAAGCAAAACGTGACAATCATACAAAAATAAAAGGCATTATCTTCACTCAACAAACTAACCTTGGTCAAGACCTCAGTGACACATTTGTCATATATATTTGCCAATTTCTCAAAAGACAACCTTCGTGATTTACATTTTTTCCTATTTTCTTACACTACTTCCAATACAGGATATAATTAAGATTTTGCTGATAACATTGGCTGTTGTATTTTCTGTTATCATAACTGAAAATTAACAATGATGTACAATAAGCATAAATTGGCTTGAGAGACAAAGGAAATTGAAATATTGCATTAAGAAGCAAAAACAAAAGGAGACAAGAGTTTTATGAAAAAAAAAAGTAAATGACATCTATAACACAATTCTTTCAGTGCATGCATGACTCAAAAAACAACTTCAGAATGTATACATTTTCATAATGTATTTTATAGTATTTATAACAGTTCACAACATAAACTAATTAACCACATCAATAGTTCTCAATGGGAGTGACGCCTATCTTGAGGGTTGTTTGAGAAATTTATGGGGGTATTTTTATTTGTCACAATGTTTACGGAAAATTACAGGCACTTAATGAGCAGGAACCAAAGGAGCCAGATGTTCTGTGTAGGACAGTCCTACAAAATTAAGAATTATCCAAATCCAATGCAACTTTTTTTTTTTTAATTTTTATTTTTTTGAGACGGAGTCTCGCTCTGTTGCCCAGGCTGGAGTGCAGTGGCCGGATTTCAGCTCACTGCAAGCTTCGCCTCCCGGGTTCTCGCCATTCTCCTGCCTCTGTCTCCCGAGAAGCTGGGACTACAGGTGCCCACCACCGCCCCTGGCTAGTTTTTTTGGATTTTTAGTGGAGACAGGGTTTCACCGTGTTAGCCGGGATGGTCTCGATCTCCTGACCTGGTGATCCACCCGCCTCGGCCTCCCAAAGTGCTGGGATGACAGGCGTGAGCCACCACGCCCAGCTCCAACGCAACTTTTAAGTGTCCTACCAAATTCTATGAAGGTGGAACACTCGTTTATAATTGTCTTAGCCTAGAACTAAATCTCCTTTTACATTTAAAAACAAAGAGCTTGTTTTTACATAATCCTAACAGCACTGAATTTTCTAGGTAAATCAAAGGAAGACTGTATTTTAAGAATTTTACCTAAATTACTCAATTAAAGTCATATCACTGAAGGCAATACCACTTAGAATATGTGAATTACCAATACAGCACGCCTTCTGACCCGCATCTCTACTTCCCTTCTCACAGTGACTCTATGTATAGGTGCAAATATGTGACTAATGATGTCTTCCAGTCTAATCATACCTCAGCATTTACATACTAAAATACATATTATTTTATCATAGGTTTTAATTTTCTTTTTCCTTATATTCCAATTTTGGCACTATATTAATGTTTTGAAAATATGTAACTAGATACATTGCATTACCTGTATAATTTCAAGACAGTAGAGAGGGCAATAAAAATATTTCTCATACAAACGGGAGTTGGGTCTGAAAAGAGCCGAGAAGCCCACATCTGGAACAATGCTACAGTTATACATGCCACACACATACACAAGAATGTATTTTTAAATACAGAGCCTAAGACCCACCCTAGGGATTCTGACAGTACCCATGTAGATGTGTATAAGAGACAATGTATTTTTAAATACAGAGCCTAAGACCCACCCTAGGGATTCTGACAGTACCCATGAGAGAGAATCAAGCGTCCCACTGCAGGGCTGCTATGGTTTCAACGTGTACCTCAAAGTTCATGTGCTGGAAACTAATTCCCAGTGCAACATGTTGAGAGGTGGGGTCTTTCAGAACCTCAGCGCTCATGAACAGATTTAATGTCACTATTGCAACAGTGGGTTTGTCATAAAAGCCAGTCCGGCCCTTTCTTGTTCCCTCTTGGGAGCCTGCTGCTGTCACGTGATACCTTCCGCCATGTTAGGATGCAGCAAGAAGGTCCTTACAGATATAATTCTTCAATCTTGGACTTCCCAGCCTCCAGAAACACTAGCCAAATAAACTTCTATTGTTTATAAATTACCCAGTCTTTGGGGCTCTGTTAACAGCAGCACAAAAACAGATCAAGACAAGGGCATTCCATGAGTAGCTAAAGTTGAAAAACCACTGAGCTAAACTAAATCACAAAGGAGGTCATATATACTAAATAGATGAAACAAAATACAATTCTGTAATTATCATTGAACTATTGCTCTACAGAAATAAATATTTTATAATATTAAGGTGGAAAAAGTGTTTCTAAACAGAACACAAAATGTAAAAACCATAAAGGAAAAGAAATATATATTAAATTATATAACAATAAAGAATTTTTGTATAACGGGGGAAGAAAACCAGAAACAAGGTTTAAAGGTAATAAACCATGAAAAAAATCTAAAAAATATGTATATAGACATAGTGTTAAATGTCTCCAGTATACAAAAAGGTCTTACAAATAACTTTTGAATATTTCAAAAAATATAAATAAAGGTAAAGGAAATGAATAGGAAATTCATGACTGAAAAAAGAAACCAATAGACAAGTAATACAAACCACACCAGTGCTCAAAGAAGTGATAATAAAAATTAGATAACATAGGTGTCCCAGTAACTGGGCAAAAATCAATATAACTGGCAGTATTTAGAAACATCTGGGATTTGGGGAAATAGGCATTTTCCAGCCTTGTTAGTAGAGTTGTGGGTTGCTCTGATCTTTCTGATGGGTATTTAGTAATGAATATCAAAATTTTAATGTGCATATTGTTAATACAGAAATATTATTCATAAAGTAATTTATTTTAAAAAAATTTAAATAGTATAAATAAATAAATTTAAGAATGTTCCAGCGGAAGCAACATAGGGAAATCCAGTCTCTACAAAAAAAAAATTTTTTTTTAGTTAGACAGACATGATGGCATGCACCTGTATTAACGGCTACACCACAGGCTAAGATGGGAGGATCACTCCCAGCTATGCCAGAGGCTAAGATGGGAGGATCACTCCCAGCTATGCTGCAGGCTAAGATGGGAGGTCGAGACTACAGTGAGCCATGGTCACACCATTGCATTCCAGTCTGTGTGACAGAGCGAGACCCCAGATCTCAGAGGAAAAAAAAGAATGCTCACAATAAAAGATGATTAAAATACTGAAAGTTAATTTTTCCAGCTTTTCCTAAAAGAAATTGCTATTTTTGTCTTTCTCTTTATAGCTTTCCATTACGATTTAAATTTTCTCCAAAGACCATGGAGTTTATGAATAAAAACAAATATAATTTTATGTCTAGTAACTGAGAATCAGGGAGAAGTACTTTTATATGAAAGGGACAGCAAAATTATGGTTTAATAGCTTAACTTTTTAATGTTTATTTTGGAAATCTGGTTGCAACTCAAAGCATGATTGAATGGGTTAATTTTTAAATGTTAAAAAAAAGCTTCAATGAATTGTTCTGTAACGCTGACGCAATCTTTTTTAATTCAGAGACTCAGTAAATTGTTTTATCAGTTTAGCTATATTCATGTCTGTTTTTCTTAAATGAGTATAGTACCAATTAAGTACACCTTACATGAAACAGGTGTTCAATACATATTTTATGATTTATTCTAAAGCCAGTACCATTAAGGAGGTAACATTTACTATATATTATCATTATTTGAAATTAAGGCCATACAAAAAGAAATGAAAGCAGACTCTTACAATTCTTTCTTTGACCAGTAAGAGATGGTCTTGATTACATGATTACAAAAGGAGTGTACTGATGAGATGCTACACTAATAAGAGAAAATCAATTTATTTCTTCTTTCTTACGCAAAATAACATTTGCACTATTATCATAATATTTCCCTCTCCTCTTTAGATACAAAGTCCCTATTGCTCACTCAAGAACCCATTTAAATGCTGTTAAACACTGAGCTTTGGTTGGAGTGGATATCCATTTCAGGGTAGGTCATTAGTGTTTGGGATAGAATGTAAGAAGGGTCATCCTGTATTGAACCTTGGATTGGGTAAAATATATCCAATTCATGACATCAGCTCACCAGGTATTTATTCTATAAGAAGATTAGATTCAAAGATTTGTAAGGCAGTCTTCCAATGATAAAATTCTATGAGTCTGTAATATCCATTCCTAACAAACATCTGAATTATGTCAAAACAGGTTTGAAGCCTGCTTGAGTTAGGCTTACAATCATCGAAAATCTGCAACAGTATTTTCCTCAGATATTTGGTCATTAAAGATGAAGAAGCTGTCTTTAAAAATATTAAAAAAAAGAATTTTTTGAGCCCACTTATTCAACAGTTTCATATAACATTAACTAAACATCTTCTACATGAAATATCACAATGATTTTTTTCCTACATATTCAGGACTCCCTCCATTCACAATCATCTACAGAGGTTTCCTATGGGCAAAACTTAGGATAGCTGAGCTGCCATGCAACTTGCAGGAAATAAAAGATACTCAACAGTTTTCCATTCACATCCAGTTTGCTTGATAGCAACTTGCAGGAAATAAAAGGTACTCAACAGTTTTCCATTCACATCCAGTTTGCTAGATAGCAAATAAATAATGCCTCCTTCTTTTCCTTGAAATGTAGTCCAATATTGAATTACAAATTGTCAGATGCAAGCAGATCTGAAAAGCTAGAATCTGGGAAAAGAAAACTGGAAGGCTAAGCAGGTTGTCTCACAGCCACAGTTGACTGACAGGTATTGATGAAGATCTTGCAAAAAATCTCCTTAGAGCACACTAGAGATTAGTGATAGGTATGAGACTTATCACTCTGAAAGTTTACTGAATGCTGTATCAAATGTAGAGCAAGAGCATCTTCTCACTAGTCTTAATCAAATTAGATAAACAGGGCCAAATATAAAGAAGGAATGTGGCATGAAAATGGTCTTAGGGCATAAGATTGACAAGAGGAAAAAAAAGAACGAGAATCAATGATTACTTCTTAGGCAAATGGGAATTACGGTCAATCATCATCTAGAGCAGGGTTCCAAAAATACATGGCCTACAGGTAAAATTCATTCTACATTCTTACATTTATGTAAAATTCAAATTCATGTACATTCTAATTCGTGCTACGTTTTCAATAAAAACAGGGATATAGCCACACTCATTAGTTACATTCATTCATTTCATGCTACATCAGGGTTGAACACGTATGACAAAAATCATATGGCCACAAAGCCTAAAATATTTACTATATAGTTCTTTACAGACAAAGTTAGCCAATGCTTGATCTAATGAGGGATCATATGAAGATGAAATGACTTAATGGATAGTTTGGCTGGAGAGCAAAATAAATCATGCACTTCCACAGACTTCCAAACTTATATGGAAAAAATATCTATCCTAGATTAATCCAAGTATCAACACCAGCTTCTAACTGAATACGGTAGGTGGCGCACATGTATTTTACTTCCACAGTACAAGTAATTATCCAATTTTTACTCCCAAAGTGAACTGAAACAGCCATCAGTGGATGAGTGGCGGGGAGGGATGTGGTTAGCCTCATCTGAGAGTGAAAAAATGGTGGTAAGAGGACAGGCTGCAGAAGCAGGGTCAAAGAGGCTACCCATAAGGACAGTCCCATCTGAGAGGGAAGGTCAGCCTGACAAGCAGATTCTAAAAAGGATCTAGAATCAAAGACTGTATACTGGGAGAATGGAATTGAAAAATAGATGAGAAAGAGAAAATTAACCACAAGTCTGTATACCAAAGAGTCTCAAAACACCTCTTCTCTACTTTTGGCTTGATTGAGTAAGCAATGGAAGGTTAATGTACAGAATCTTGTTGAATTTGATGCTAAGATTATCTCTGATCCAGATTATTGCTATAGCCTCCTATTTGGTCTTCCTGCCCTGACTCTTACCCTTCTAGAATGGCTTCTTCAAACAATAGTCTAATTCTTTGAGTGGCTTAAAAATTGTGATCACTGTATTACAGAAAAAGAAATAAAATCAATGCACATTTAATGACTCTGTGGTGACCAATATGTTTCAAACTACTTACTTGAAATATAATTTACATTATTAAATTATATTTAGGTTGGTGCAAAAGTAATTACTTTTAATGGCAAAAACCATCATTATGTATAATAAAATGTATCCATTTTAACAGTATAGTTTGATAAGTTTTTGTTTTTTTGAGATGGGGTCTTGCTATTTTGTCCAGGTTGGTCTCTAACTCATGAGTTCAAACAATGGGACTTAGCCTCCCAAAGTGCTGGGATTACATGCACATGCCACTACACCCAGCTTTGATAAGTTATGACATATATATATCTCTCTCTCCATATAACCAACACCAAAATTAAGCTATAGAGGTTAGTACTCCCCAAAAGTTCCCCTGTGCCCCTTACCTTCAAGTCCTCCATCCCAGGCAACTCAGTGGTTTCGTCTCTATAATTATAAGATTAGTTTTGTCTAGTCTAGAACAGTATTACTTCTTTTCATCTGGCTTCATTCCCTCAACAGAATGTTTTGAGATTCACTAATGTTGTGGCATGCATCAGTAGTTTGTTGCTCTTAATGGACAAGTAATAGTACAGTATGCATCTCTTTATTCATTTACCTGTGGATGAATATTTCACTTGTTTCCAGGTTTGGAACATTGAACAATTATGTACAAGCTGTTTTTGTAGACATAAGTTTTCATAACTCTTAGGTAAATAACTAGGAGTAGAACTGCTGGGTCACATGGTAATTACAAACCACTAAACTTTCCCAAAACGATGATAACGCTTTACATTCCCACCACCAGCGAACAAGAGTTCCAGTTGCTCCATCACCTTGCCAACACTTGACAAGGTCAGTCCTTTTAATTTTAGTCTTTCTAGTGGATGTGTAGTAATATCTCATTACGGTTTTAATTTTCATTTATCTGATGACCAGTGACAATGATTATCTTTTAATGTATATCTTCTTAAAGTGTCTCTTCAAATCTTTTACCTGTTTTACTGGGTTTTCTTACTACCAAATTATAAGTATTCTTTATACATTCTAGATACAACTTCTTGGTTGGAGGGAGAGAGAGAGAAGGAGGGAGAGAAAGAGAAAAGGAGGGAAAGAGGGGGAGAGAGATGTCTCAAATATTTTCTCCAAGTCTATAGTTTGTCTTTTCATTTTCTTAATGACGTCAAGGAGCTGAAGGGTTTAATTTTTATGAAAATCAATTTATCAATTTTTCTTGGAGGCTTAGTGCTTTCTGTATTCTACATAGGAAATTTTATGTACCCCATATCCAAAGAGTTTCTCCTATGTTTTCTTGATTTTATAGTTTTAGCCGTTAAGTTTAACCTTATTAAACCTAAATCTTATTCAATCTAGTGAAGAATTGTTTTTACTTTTATCATTTATTTTCCATGTGCACATCAGCACAATTGGTTGAAAAGATCATCCTTTCATTATTGAATTATGTTGGCAACTTTGTTGAAAATCAACTGTGTGTAGGGCTATATTCTTTATATTTTTATTTCTGAATACAGGTTAAGTATCCCTTCTTCGAAATGGTTGGGACCAGAAGGGCTTCAGATTTTGGATTTCCTTGGATTTTGAAATGTTTGCATTATACTTACTGGCTGAACCATCCCAAATCTAAAAATCCAAAATCCAAAATACTCCCATGAGCATTTCCTTTGGGTGTCATGCTGGTGCTTAAAATATTTGGGATTTTGGAGCACTGCAGATTTTTTTATTTGGGATGCTCTACTTGTATTATGATGTGTTGACATTTTAAACACCTTTCTGACTACAGAGAAGACTGCTCCTGCTCCTCCCAGGGACAGCCAATTCTAAGAAATAACAAAGAGGGAGCCAAGGTGGGCGGATCATGAGGTCAGGAGATCCAGACCATCCTGGCTAACACGGTGAAACCCCATCTCTACTAAAAATACAAAAAATTAGCCGGGCGTGGTGGCAGCGCCTGTAGTCCCAGCTACTCGGGAGACTGAGGCAGAAGAATGGCGTGAACCCGGGAGGCGGAGCTTGCAGTGAGCCGAGATCACGCCACTGCACTCCAGCCCAGGCGACAGAGCCAGACTCCATCTCAAAAAAAAAAAAAAAAGAACGATAGAATAAGTCCTCTCCTCTTACATCTTGCCATCACACTACTAAAGGCCTATTTACAGTGGTTCCTTTTACATCATGTGTAGCTATAAAGAAAAAAGTGTAAGACACACTGTATTAGTACATTCTCATGCTGCTATGAAAAAATACTCGAGACTGGGTAATTTATAAAGGAAAGACGTTTAATTGACTCACGTTCCACAGGGCTGTGGAGGAAACTTATAATCGTAGTGGAAGGGGAAGCAAACACATCCTTCTTCACATGGCAGCAGGAAGGAGAAGTGCCCAGCAAAGCAGGAAGCCCCTTACAAAACCATCCCATCTCGTGAGAACTCACTCACTATCAAGAGAACAGGATGGGGGATACGGCCCCCATGATTCAGTTATCTCCACCTGGTCCTGGTCCCCACCGGGACACATGGGGATTATGGGAACTACGATTCAAGAGGAGATCTGGGTGGGGACACACCCAAACTACGTCACATACTAAAGGGCAAAAAACATAGTTTGAAGAGACAGAGCAAGCATTAGTACCAGACTCAGATATGGCAAGGATGTTGGAATTATCAGACTAGGAATTTTTGAGAACTATAATTAATATGCAAAGGATTCCAATGGAAAAGGAGACAGCATGCAGGAACAGACAGGAGATACAGGCATAGAAACAGAAATTCTAAGAACCAAGAAGAACTGCTAAATCAAAAACACCAACAGAAATAGAGAATGCCTCTGGTGTCTTATTGGTACACTGGACAGAGCTGGAGAGAAAAATCTCTGAGCTGAAACTATCTCAATACAGTAACCACCAACATTAAGAAGCAAAGAGAAAAAAGACTTTATAAAAAAACAGAACATCCGAGAACTGGAATGATTTTACAAAAAGGTACAAGATAGGTGTAATCGGTATGTCAGAAGAAGAATAAAGAGAGAATGGAACAGAAGAAATACGTGAAGTAACAATGACTGAGAAGTTCTCCCAGATTAACGCCAGGCACCAAACCACAGATCCAGGAAACTCACAGAAGACCCAGCAGGATAAAAGTCCAAAAATCTATACCGAGGCATGTCATTTTCAAACTACAGAAAATCAAAGGTTTTTTAAAACACTGAGAAGCCAGATTTTTATAGCTAAAGATAAGTATATGTCTGTTTTAGATATTCATAGATACTGAAATGGTTTCAGTAACATGTCATTTTCTAAAAATATCAAAATATTTGAAAGGTGTGTGCTATGATTTGAAGGTCTGTACCCTCCAAAACTCATGTTGAAATTTAACTACCATTATATCAGTGTTAAGAGATGGGACCATTAAGAGGTGATTTGGCCATGAAGGCTCTGTCCTCATGGGCAGGATTAATTCCATTATTTGATGCCTTCTTGTCTCTTGGCCCTTCCACCTTGTGATGCCTTCCACCATGTGTTGTCACAGCAAGAAGGCCCTCACCATATGTAGCCATCTTAATATAGAACTTCCAAGCCTCCAGAAATGTGAGTCAACAAATTTCTGCTCTTCACTTACACGCCGACAGTAGGAATGTAAATTAGTTCAGCCACTGTGGAGACAGTCTGGAGACTTCCCAAAGAACTGAGACTTGAACTACCACGTGACCCAGCAATTCCATTACTGGGTATATACCCAAAGGAAGATAAGTCATTCTACCAGAAAGACACGTGTACCTGTATGTCTATCCCTGCACTGTTCACAATAGCAAAGACAAGGAATCAATCTAGGTGCCCATGATTAGTGGACTGAATAAAGAAATGTAATATATATATACCATGGAATACTATGAAGCCATAAAAAAGAATAAAATCATGTCCTTGGGCCGGGTGCGGTGGCTCATGCCTGTAATCCCAGCACTTTGGGAGGCTGAGGCAGGTGGACTGCCTGAGCTTAGGAGTTCAAGACCAGCCAGGGCAACATAGCAAAATCCCATCTCCACACAAAATACAAAAAGTAGCCAGGCATGGTGGTGCATGCCTGTAGTCCCAGCTATTTGAGGGGGTACCGACAAAGGAGGATGACTTGAGCTGAAGAAGTCGAGGCTGCAGTGAGGGGTGTTCAGGCCACTGCACTCCAGCCTGGGTGACAGAGCGAGATCTCATTTCTAAAACAATTTTCTTTTTAAAGAGAAGGAGCAGGAATTAAAAGTATTTTGTTATTCTAAGTTACTTACTCTACCTGTAAAGCAGCAGTGTTGAGAGTAAACTTGGGTTCGTTTTAAATGTATACTGTAAACTCTGGGACAGTCATTAAAAAAGGAACTTAGGTTCATTTTAAACGTATATTGCAAACTCTGGGGCAATCACTAAAAAAGGAGATTATATATATCATATATACATCTGATATGCTAATGAAGAGAAATGAAATCATACAAAATGCTCAACTAAAACCACAAAAGGCAGAAAAATAGTGGAAGACAACAATGGGAACAAAGAACAAGGGCAACAAATAGAAAACTGATATGATAAACATTAACCCAACTATATCAATAATCACTCTGAATGTCAATGATCTAAATGCATCAATTAAAAGACAGGGATGGTCACAGTGGATCAAGACACAAAACCCAACCATATGTCATCCACAAGAAACCCATTTTACATATAAATAGATTAAATAAACACGGATAGAGAAAGATATACCGTGCTAACACTAATTAAACGAAAAGCAGAAAGAGCTACATTAATTCTAGATTTCAGGTTAAATGTCACCTCTACAGGAAACCCTTCTGTATCCACCTACACACAGGTGAGTCTGTGCTCAGCCCAACCACAGTCAATCATATAATCATGGGCATCTGTCACTGTCTCTCTACTCCATAACAGAAGCTTTACCAAAGTCAGGATCTTATTTACTGGCTCACTGCCTATTACTTATCATACCAACCCCCAGGACTTAGAGCATAATCATCACTCTAACTCCTGTGTAGAAACTAAATTAGAAGTGGGAAAGCATCGTAGTAACCATGAAGCTAATCCAGAAAAGAGACCATGGTAACAGGTAGTACTAGAGAAGGAGACCATGGTAACAGGTAGTACTAGAGAAGGAGACCATGGTAACAAGTAGTACTAGAGAAGCTGGCGAGAAGGGAACCACTTCAGATCTTTAGGTAGTGAGATAGTAAAATCAGCACAATGTGATGATTAAACGGATGTGTGGCCAGGAAAGGATGAGAATCGGAGATGACACCTGGCAACTCAGACTGCTGGGTGGCTGGTGAAACTGTTCACTGAGGCTGGAAAACATGAAGGGAAGGGGGTCTAGGGGAAGATAATGTACTCAGACTTAGACATGTTACCCCAGAGACACCTGTGCAACAGCCAAGTGGAAATCAGGAGAAAGGAGGCTGGAGACAGAGTCCTGAGAAGGAATAATATACAGATGCCCCTTGAAGTAATGGGAGTAGATAAGATCACGCAGCAGGCAAAGGTAAAGGGAGAAAAGAAAAACTTCCGGCTCCAGACACCTGTGGAGGTCAAACACTGAAAAACAACCAAATCAACCAAATCGTTTTAAACTTTATGTAGCATTTCCTTTGTGTTTACAGGTAGATACAAAGCTGACTTATCTACAGTACATTCCATACAAAGCCTATCAGTTTGAGGCCGAGCACAGAACATTTATGAAGTAAACAAAGCTTGACTTCCTTCCTTATCACGGCCTTGGGTATGGCAGTCTAGAAACCAACTTATTAAATCACTCTGCTAAGTGCTTACTAATGCGGGATTAATTTTCTACCCATCAAATAGGAATCAAATCAGTCTACAACTAAGCGTAAAATGTAAACCCAAAAATACGATTCACATTTTTAAAGAGGTCTGTAATTATCCATATAAAATAGAGCTTGTATCTGCTAAAACAGTGCTTTTGAAAAGTATATAAATTACCACTTCATGTAGTGCCTAACTGCTTATTTTGCTCAGCAATTAATTCATTCAACTAGAAATGTATATATTATAAATCAAATTAAATCCTGAAAAGGTAAAATAATACTTGGTGAATTACTTGAAATTGACTTACTTGCTATCACCATTGCTGCCATTTTTTGTTTGGAAAATGCTTTTTTATAAGAAAATTTAGCCTGCTCCTCCTCTCCGATCTTGGAATCATGTGTGATGTTCTGTTTATGCCAATAGAGAAAAAAGACTGGACCTCCTTCTATTAAATTATATGATAGACACCTCATAACAAGGTAGAGACAGGAATATAAAGCCACTGATGACAAAAATATTTTGACCAGTAACCGAAACAGTACTGTACACAGGAGTAAATACATATGTCGATGTGTATACTATACATGATGCACAGACCAATAGTTTGGTATATATCCTCCATCCATAAAATAGACACATTTGGATTATCTCTGAAAAACAGAAGTAGAAGTGCGGGAAGGAAGCTGGAGAAAGACTTTTATGTTTTACTCTGTATGATTCTATACGATGTTTTTATAGGAAAACATATCCTTGTATTACTTATGTTTGAAAATGAAATGTGCACCGGATGTGGTGGGCTCATGCCTCTAATCCCAGCACTTTGGGAGGCCAAGGCTGGTAGATTGCCTGAGCTCAGGAGCTCGAGACCAGCCTGGTCAACATGGTGAAATCCCATCTCTACTAAAATACAAAAAAATTAGCTGGGCGTGGTGGCACACGCCTGTAGTCCCAGCTACTTGGGGAGGCTGAAGCACCAGAACTGCTTGAACCTGGGAGGTGGAGGTTGCAGGGAGTTGAGACGGCGCCACTGCACTCCAGTCTGGGCAACAGAGTAAGATTCCGTCTCAAAAAAAAAGAAAAAAAAACGAAAAAGAAAAAGAAAAAAGAAGAAATGTGAATACCAATAGCACTGACACCGTCCTGTGGGCACAAGGCACATGTTACACCCTGCAGTACCCCAATAGCCTCTCTCAGACAACTTGATGGCATGGTCCCACACATCAAATGCTAAGCTAGTGAACCAAAATCATGTCCCCCTGGGGAATACATATTATGGATTTTATACTACAGATTTACATCCTCTGTATCAATTTCCATTCCAAGTGCTTTTGCGTTCTGTTCATTACTGTTCACAGTTCAGTCTGTCATTTAATTTTGCGCAGCTTTGTGGGTGTCCACAATAATTACAATGTTTAATGCTGTATTTTAAGGTTGGGATAAACACAGCAGTTTAAATGCATATGTTCTGGCCAATCTTTAACTCCCCCTCCACACACATACAAATATATACTCTAGCTGTTATTATATATATCCTTCATCTTGCTAGCTGTTTTCCCGTTACCTTCCACAGTATATCTGACAGTGACATTATTATTGATGCTCCAGTAAACAGCTAATATATGTAGTAAAAACACATGCACTACAATACATCAAAATGACATACCCACCCACCAAACTCCTGCTACTCATTCTAATCAGATAATGGCTTTTCTCCTCCTTGAGTGTACTACAAAAGGATGAAGTGGCACTAGAGGAAAAATACTCATAAAACAGGGGAAAAAAATGTTTTATTAAGTAAACTGTTTATTAAATGTTTTATTAATAAACTGTTTAGGTCATTGAGATTAGAAAGCAAGTTTGCCTAGATTTGTGTCAAATAATAGGATAATTTGTCGCTTCTCTATGTACTCTGTTTAATCTGAAGTTCCTAGAAACAAATAGCTGAGCTTCACATGAATAACACAACCAGAACATCACCATAAAACAACTTTTCTGGAACGAACACTGTATAAAAAGCAGTATTAATGTTTCACTTTTTGCTTTTAGTTACTTGTTGGTAACAATCTTACATAAATCAGGGATCTTTCTATCTTCGACAAAACTTTTGTATAAAAAATGAGGTGGAAATAATACAGTCATTTTGAAATTTCTTATCCTATTTTAATTAGAAAGTACTATACTGGCTGGGCACAGTGGCCGACACCCGTAATCCCAGCACTTTGGGAGGCCAAAGCAGAGGATCACCAGAGCTCAGGAGTTTAACATCAGCCTGGGCAAACAGTGAGATCTCGTCCCCATTAAAAAACATTTTTTAATTAGCTGGCCATGGTGGCATGTACCTGTAGTCCCAGTTGCTCAGGAGACAGAGGCAGGGAGATCGCTTGAACCCAGGATTTCAAGACTGCAGTGAACTTGATAACACCACTGCACTCCAGTCCAAGAGACAAAGCAAGACTGTCTCCAAAAAAAAAAAAAACCAAAAGCCAAGAAACAAAAGAATAATACAATATATAATGGAAAACTAGACCTAATCATAATGTTGGAGCAAGAACAGAATTTAGGTTTAAAAGAGCAGTTGAAAGTCTGAATACCTGAGTTTCACATCTGAAACTTCAGAGCCTACCAGTTATAGAATATTTGGCAAGTTGGCTGCCTCTTTGTCCTCATTTTCCTTATTAATAAAATGAGCATAATAATAGTACCTAATTCTCACAAGAGTCTTGAAAAACCAAATGGAGTAATACAGTGCCTGGCACACAGTAGATGCCTAATAAATATTAACTGTCATTGTCAGTACAGATTCAGAAACTGAGGCCCACACAGTTTGTATTTTCCCTGAGATAATTTAACCAGCAAATGCCAGAATTAGCATGAGAACCTGGAACCCCTGATATTTTTGTACATTTGATTTCTTTTCCATTAAGACCACTTTTTGTGTAGTCTCAAGAAATTACTTTCAAAGGAGAAAATGAGAGAGAAGAAAATCCCTGAGACAAGCATGGCCTCAATTTAAAAGAAGGAAAGAAGAAATTCTGGAGGTGTGCATATACAAAACACAAGAAACAAAAAGGATGAGTGGAGGGTGGCGGGGAGGAGGCGAGTGACACAGACACAAAACCTCTAATTAGACTTTTTAATAAGATGTAACTCATTAGGACATAATTACATTTCTTATTAAATGATTAATCATAAGGTTAGAAGAAAAGGTCATGTTGAATGTTAATTATACATCCTTTCAAGAATTTCAAAGATGTTAACAACAGTACTCGTGAATTAACTCAAACTCTTGGCAGGAAATTTGGCATTATCTCTAAAAATTCAAAAGGCATATATCCTTTCAACAATCAATACAATAAGAAGAATTTATCCTACTGTTAATTTGGGGAAGTGTGCAAAAATGTGCAAGACAGGATGTGAAGTGCATTATTGGCAATACCAAATATTATAAAAGTTCTAAGTATTCATCAACAAAGAAATTGTTATTATGGTCAATTCATACAATGAAACATATGGGATACAAAATGTTCCTCAAAGTAGATTGTTAAATGAAAAAAAAAAAATCAAAGTACACAAGAATATGTGTACTTTATATATACAAACGTATATTTGTTTTTTTAAACATAGGATATAGATATACAAACATGTCTGCACAAGTAAATGCTGCATAGACACATGAGAAACTTAACAGTGGAAATGAGAATTGAAGTCAGGGGGCAATAAGATGGGGAGGAATAGACATTGACTTTCACATAGCAGACATATACACACACACCCAATTTTTCATCATATATATTTAATATTAGTTTTAACATTTTAATGTCCCTGGCGACCTGTGTGACTCAGCAGGTGAATAACAAGTAAAAGTAAGTTAAAGGCTGTAAAGAAGTAGACACAGGCAACAGGTATAGTAAAGGACAAATTTAAGAGTAAATAATTTGAAAGCTTCACTTATATATGGCTGAAAAGTCTTACCTGACACTTAGCACTACAGTATTTAGCAACGCGGCACTGAGAGCATCGCATCAGCTTTTCCTTCCTGTGGGGAAAAGAAAAATTCCGTGTTAAGAAATGAGTAGGAAACATACTACCTAGCTGAAGAAAGAAAACATAAGCCAACATACGGACACCAGTATGTTCTGTTTACTCCATTATGTTCAGTCCCTTAAGATTTGGATTTTCACACTGATGAGCCAGCCTCCTCTTGAACCTTCCATGTGAGACACTGACAGAAAACTAAGTCCTTTGGTCTCACAGAAGATGGCAGGGAAGAGGCAGGACTAGCTTGCGGCTCCCAGTCACAGACTGAGCAGCGTGTGGGGACTCACACTGTGAATGTTTGATCCAAGAACCACCACAGCAACATACCAGGTAAACTAAGAGAATCCACAGACCCTTTGATGGAACTGTATCGCCACTGCAGGCTCCCTGAGACTCTGAAAAGATGTGAGCCGCTTGCTTGCTCAGCAGGGAGGCTGGTGGTCTGGGGCAAGTTCTCAGTCACAGTCACCAGCTGCCTGGAAACAGACTCCGTGCTGCCGTGGGGACACGGTGGGGGTGAGACCAGCCTTCAGGACTGCGGGCTGCATGGGAGCGGGATGAGGCCTGTGACTGCTGGCTTTCCCCCACTTTCCTAGCGGCCTGTGTGACCCAGCAGAAGCAGCCATAATCCCCTCAGGAACATAACTCCATTAGACTGAAAACCACATCGCAGTCCCAACAGCAGCCGCAGCAATCCCCGCCCAGGGAGAATCTGAGCTCAGACACACCTATCGCTGCCCCCGGTGGTCTTCTCTACCAGCCCTGGCTGCCAAAGACAAAGGCCATAATCTCTTGGGAGCTCTGTGGCCCTGCCCACCACCTAAGAAACCTGAATACGTAACCAGGCAACCTTATGGCAAGTTTGCTTCCTCCCTACAGGACCACAGCTGATGTGTTCCTGAAGGCACCAACCCCTGGCTGGAGGCCAACCAACACAAAACCAGCACACTGAACAAAAACACAACCAAGGACCCTGTAGAGTCCACTTCTCGCCCCTGCACCCTCCACGAGATCCCAGGACTCTCAGCAGTCACTTCTCGCCCCTGCGCCCTCCATTACATCCCAGGACTCTCAGCAGTCACTTCTCACCCCTGCGCCCTCCATTAAGTCACTTCTCACCCCTGCGCCCTCCATTACATCCCAGGACTCTCAGCAGTCACTTCTCGCCCCTGCGCCCTCCATTAGATCCCAGGACTCTCAGCAGTCACTCCCCAGTACCAGCCCAGAGCCCAGCAGCTCCACTGGGTGGCTAGACCCAGAAGAGCAAAAACAATCACTGCAGTTTGGCTCTCGGGAAGCTCCATCCCTGGGGGAGGAGGGAGAACACCACATCAAGGGAGAACCCCTTGAAACAAAGGTATCTGAACAGCAGCCCTTGAGTCCCAGATCTCCCCTCTGACATAGTCCACCCAAATGAAAAGGAACCCGAAAAACAATTTTGGTAATATGACAAAACAAGGCCCTTTAACAACCCCCCAAAATATCACACCAGCAACGGATCCAAACCAAGATAAAATATCTGGATTGCCAGAAAAAGAATTCAGAAGGTTAATTACTAAGCTAATAACGGAGGCACCAGAGAAAGGTGAACTCCAACTTAAAGAAATCAAACACTTATACAGAATATGAAAGGAAAATTCTTCAGTGAAATAGCATAAATAAAAAACGATCACAACTTCTATAAACCAAAGAAACACTTACAGAAATAAAAAATGCACTGCAAAGTCTCAGCAATAGAATTGAAAAAGCAGAAGAAAGAACTTCAGAGCTTGAAGACTGGCTTTCGAGTGAACCCAATCCATCAAAGACAAAGAAAAAAAAATTTTTAAAAATGAGCAAAGCAAGAAGTTTGGGATGATGTTAAGCAAGCAAATCTAAGAATAATGGGTGTTCCCAAGGAAAAAAAAGAAACCTAAAAGTTTGGAAACACTATTTGAGGAAATAATCAAGGAAAACTTGTCTGGCCTTGCTAGAGATCTAGACATCCAAATACAAGAAGCTCAAATACCTGGGAAACTCATCACTTAGGCACACAGTCAAGAGATTATCCAAAGCAAAGACAAAGGAAAGAATCTTAAGAGCTGTGAGGCAAAAGCATCAGGTAACCTATAACAGAAAACCTATCAGAGCAACAGCAGATTTCTGAGCAAAAACTGTCAGAGGCATGTGAACCAGGGCAACTCCATCTTGAAGTTCAAAAGGCATATGGTGGCACACAGTGAGTAAAATGAGGCTGAGACTTACTGGGCTGCATTCCCAGACCGTTAAGGCATTCTAAGTCACAGGATGAGACTCAAGTTGGCACACGATACAGGTCATAAACACCTTGCTGATCAAACAGGTTGCAGTAAAGAAGCCGGCTAAAACTCACCAAAACCCAAAGTGACCAGAGGTCACTGGTCGTCCTCACTGCTAAGCTCCCATCAGTGCCATGACAGTCTACAAATGCCATGGCAACAACAGGAAGTTACCCTAGATGGTCTAAAAAGGGGAGGCATGAATAATACACCCCTTGTTTAGCATATCATCAAGAAATAACCATAAAAATGAGCAACCAGCAGTCCTCGGGGCTGCTCTGCCTATGGAGTAGCCATTCTTTTGTTCCTTTACTTTCCTAATAAACTTGCTTTCACTTTACTCTGTGGACTCACCCAGAATTCCTTCTTGTGTGAGGTCTATGAACCCCCTCTGTAACAGAACCCGATAAGCTAGAAGGGATTGGGGTCCTATTTTTCGCCTCCATAAACAAAACAATTATCAGCCAAGAATTTTGTGTCCGGCCAAAGTAAGCTTCATAAATGAAGCAAGATACAGTCTTTTAAGACAAATACTGAGAGAATTCGCCACTATCAAGCCAGCACTACAATAACTGTCAAAAGGAGCTCTAAATCTTGAAACCAATCCTTGAAATACACCAAAATAGAACCTCCTTAAAGCAGAAATTTCACAGGACCTATATAACCATAACACAATAAAAAAAAAACACACAAGGTAGTCAGACAACAGACAGCACAATGAATAGAATAGTACCTCACATCTCAGTACTAACGAACAGCACAATGGATAGAATAGTACCTCACATCTCAATACTAACGAACAGCACAATGAATAGAATAGTACCTCATGTCTCAGTACTAACGCTGAATGTAAATGACCTAAATACTCCACTTAAAAGATATGGAATGGCAGAATGGATAAGAATTCACCAACTAAATTTCTGCTGTCTTCAGGGACTCACCTAATACATAAAGACTCACATAAACTTAAAGTAAAGGGGTGGAAAATGACATTCCATGCAAATGGACACCAAAAGTGAGCAGGAGTAGCTATTCTTACAGACAAAACAGACTTTAAAGCAAGAGCAGTTAAACAAAACAAAGAGGGACATTATATAACAATAAAAGGACTAGTCCAACAGTAAAATATCACAATCCAAAATATATATACACCTAACACTGGAGCTCCCAAATTTATAAAACAATCACTAATAGACCTAAGAAATGAGATGCATGGCAACACAATAACAGTGGGGAACTTCAATACTCCACTGACAGCACTAGACAGGTCATCAAGACAGAAAGTCAACAAAGAAACAATGGACTTAAACTATACCCTACGACAAATGGACTTCACAGATATTTACAGAACATTCTACTCAACAACTGCAGAATATACATTCTATTCATCAGCACATGGAAAATTCTCCAAGATGGAACATATGATAGGGCACAAAACAAGTCTCAGTAAATTTCAGAAAATCAAAATTATATCAAGTACTCTCTCAGACCACAGTGGAATAAAATTGGAAATTAACTCCAAAAGGAACCCTCAAAAGCATGCAAATATATGGAAATAAAATAACCTGCTCCTGGATGATTGTTGGGTCAACAATTAAATCAAGATCGAAATTTAAAAAGTCTTTGAACTGAACAATAACAGTGACACAACTTATCAAAACCTCTGGGATACAGCAAAAGTTGTGCTAAGAGGAAAGTTCAGAGCATTAAATGCCTACATTGAAAAGTCTGAAAAAGCACAAACAGACAATCTAAAGCCACATCTCACAAAACTGGAGAAACAAGAACAATCTAAACCCAAATGCAGCAGAAGAAAAGAAATAACAAAGATCAGAACAGAACTAAATGAAATTGAAACAGACAAAAAAAAATGCAAAAGAGAAATGAAACAAAAGGCTGGTTTTGAAAAGATAAATAAAACTGACAGACTATTAGCAAGATTAACCAAGAAAAGAAGAGAGAAGATCCAAATAAGTTCAATTAGAAATGAAATGGGAAATATTACTACTGATACCACAGAAATACAAAAGTTTATTCAAGGCTACTATGAACACCTTTACACGCCTAAACTAGAAAACCTAGAGGGAATGGATAAATTCCTGGAAATACACAACCCTCCTATATTAAACCAGGAAGACATAGAAACTCCGAACAGACCAATAACAAGCAGCAAGACTGAAATGATAATTATTTTTAAATTGCCAGTAAGTAAAAGTCTAGGACCGTAAGGATTCACAGCTGAATTCTGTCAGACATTCAAAGAGGAACCAGCACCAATCCTATTGACACTATTCCAGAGGACAGAGAAAAAGGGGCTCCTCCTTAAATCATTCTATGACGCTAGTATCACCCTAGTACAAAAACCAGGAAAGGACCTAACAAAAAATTAAAACTACAGACCAATATTCCTGATGACACAGATGCAAAATTCCTCAACAAAATACTAGCTAACTGAATCCAGCATCACATCAAAAAGATAATTCATCATGATCAAGTGGGTTTCATACCAGGGATGCATGGATGGTTTAACATCCACAACTCAATAAATGTGATACGCCACATAAACAGAATTAAAACCAAGAATCACGTGATCATCTCAACAGATGCAGAAAAAGCATTTGACAAAATCCAGCATCGCTTTATGGTTAAAACCCTCAGCAAAATGGGCATAGAAAGGACACACCTTAAGGTAATGAAAGCTATCTATGACAAACCCACAGCCAACATTATACTGAACAGGGAAAAGCTGAAATCATTCCCCCTGAGAAATGAAATCAGACAAGGATGTCCACTTTCACCACTTCTATTCAACACAGTACTGGAAGTCCTAGCTAGAGCACTCAGACAAGAGAAAGAAGTCAGAGGTATCCAAATCGGTAGAGGAAGTAAAACTGTGGCTGTTTGCTGATGATATGACTGTATACCTAGAAAACCCTAAAGACTCATCCAAAAAGCTCCTCGAACTGGCACATGAATTCAGCAAAGTGTCAGGATACCAAATTAATGTACACAAATCAGTAGCTCTGCTATACAGCAACAGCAACCAAGTTGAGAATCAAATCAAGAACTCAACCCCTTTTACAATAGCTGCAAAAAAATAAAATAAAACAAAATACTTAGGAATACACCTAACTAGGGAGGCGAAGACCTCTTCAAGGAAAACTACAAAACACAGATGACACAAACAAATGGAAACATGTCCCATGCTCATGGATGGGAAGAATCAATATTGTGAAAATGACCATATTGCCAAAAGCAATCTACAAATTCAATACAATTCCCATCTAAACACCACCATCATTCTTCACAAAACTAGAAAAAAAAAAATCCTAAAATTCATATGGAACAAAAAAAGAGACCACATAGCCAAAGCAAGACTATGCAAAAAGAACAAATCTGGAGGCATCATATTATCCAACTCCAAACTATACTACAAGGCCACAGACACCAAAACAGCATAGTACTGGTATAAAGATAGGCATAATGAAACAGAATAGAGAACCCAGAAATAAACCCAAATACTTAGAGCCAACTGATCTTCAACAAAGCAAACGAAAACATAAAGTGGGGAAAGGATACCCTATTCAACAAATAGTGCTGGGACAACTGGCAAGCCACATATAGAAGAATGAAACGGGATCCTCACCTCTCACCTTACACAAAAATCAACTCAAGATGAATCAAAAACTTAAATCTAAGACCTGAAACCATAAAAATTCTAGAACATCGGAAAAACCCTTCTAGACATTGGCTTAGGCAAAGACTTCATGACCAAGAACCCAAAAGCAAATGCAACAAAAGCAAAGATAAATAGATGGGGCTTAATTAAACTAAAAAGTTTCTGCACAGCAAAAGAAATAATCAGCAGAGTTAACAGATAAACCACAGAGTGGGAGAAAATCTTCACAATCTATACATCCGACAAAGGACTGATATCCAGAATCTACAAAGAACTCAAATCGGCAAGAACAAAACAATTCCATCAAAAAGTGGGCTAAAGACATGGACAGACAATTCGCAAAAGAAGATATACAAATGGCCAACAAGCATACGGTAAAATGCTCAACATCACTAATTATCAGGGAAATGCAAATCAAAACCACAATGTGATACCACCTCACTCCTGCAAGAATAGCCATAATCAAAAAATCAAAAACATCGATTATTGATATAGACGTAGTGAAAAGGGAACACTTTTACACTGTTGGTGGGAATGTAAACCAGTACAACCACTATGGAAAACAGTGTGGAGATTCCTTACAGAGCTAAAAGTAAATCTACCATTTGATTCAGCAATCCCACTACTGGGTATCTACCAAGAGGAAAAGAAGTCATTTTACAAAAAAGATACTTATACTTGCACGCATTTATAGCAGCACAATTTGCAATTGCAAAAATATGGAACCAGCCCAAATGCCCATCAATCAACAAATAAAGAAAATGTGATATACATATACCATGGAATACCACTCAGCCATAAAAAGGAACAAAATAATGGCACTTGTAGTCACCCAGATGGAATTGGAGACCATCAATCTAAGTAAAGTAACTCAGGAATGGAAAACCAAACATCATATGTTCTCACTCAGATGTGGGAGCTAAGCTATGAGGATGCAAAGGCATAGGAATGCTACTCTGGACTTTGGAGACTCAGGAGAAAGGTTGGGAGGGGAGTGAGGGATAAAAGACTATACAGTGGGTACAGTGTACACTGCTTGGGAGATGGATGCACCAAAATCTCAAAAATCACCACTAAAGAACTTATTCATGCAACCAAACACCACCTGTTCCCCCCAAAGACCTATTGAAATTAAAAAAGAAAAAGAATCTCAGAGAAAAAATAATAAGGCATGGCCCTGGACCCATAGATCTCCATGTACTAAAGGAGAATGATATTGTACACACCCCCAGCCCCCCACAAAAACAAAAAAAAAAGTCCTTTTTTAAAACTTTGGTAGAATATACATAACATAAAATTCACCATTTTAACCATTTTAAGTGCACAGTTCAGTAGCACTAACCATATTCAGATTGTTGTGCAACTATCACCACCATTAATGTTCTTTTTAACATAAATTTAATTAAAATTTAGAGACATTTCCAATTAGATTAAAACACTTCACTTCATAAAGATACTGACTGATCTCTCCATATCAAATTCAAATCTAGTCCATAAACTGGTGAAAAGTATTCTATATCCTTCCAAAATAAAAATTTTGTCTTAAATTATCATACAGTTTAATTATGAATATACTCCTCCTGAGAAATGGTTTTAAAATTCCATTTAGGCCGGGCGCAGTAGCTGAAGCCTGTAATCCCAGTACTTTGGGAGGTGGAGACGGGCGAATCACGAGGTCAGGAGATCGAGACCATCCTGGTGAACACAGTATAACCCCGTCTCTACTAAAAAATACAAAAAACTAGCCGGGCGAGGTGGCGGGCGCCTGTAGTCCCAGTTACTCGGGAGGCTGAGGCAGGAGAATGGCGTAAACCCGGCAGGCGGAGCTTGCAGTGAGCTGAGATCCGGCCACTGCACTCCAGCCTGGACGACAGAGCCAGACTCCGTCTCAAAAAAATAAATAAATAAATAAAAATAAATAAATAAATAAAATTCCATTTAATTCAATTACTACTTTAGACATACTGAATTGAGATGCTTTAACGTTATCTCCTCCAAATCACCTGGGTAGCAAAAAAGCAGATATCTTTAAAAACCTGTATTATAAAATAAAAATAATAAATCGGATGGTAAAATTAGCAGTGACAAGGATCAGACAGGACTGTGTCCAGTTTCAAGGTGGTCAAGGGCACTAAAAGTCAACCTGTAATACTAACATCAATGACAAAACAGAACAGCTCTTTCTAAGCACGTCTGATATGACAGGCACAGTATGAAGCTCTTTATATCTATTAACTCACACTAAATTTGAAATAGTTCTGTATAAGGTAAGCAGTCTTATTATGCCAACTTTAGAGATATTTCAATACATTTTCAAAAGATAAAAAATAGATGGAGTAGTACACACTGCTAAGGCATCATACCATAAAGTGAAAGTGGCAGATGATACTGAAAGGATAAAAACAGAATCCTGCAGAGAAGCAGAACTTGAATACATCAGGTACCTCACCCCTGAAAGAACAGAAGTGAGTTATGGGGCATAAAACAAGGGAAGTGGTTAAAAGTCTAAATAAAGCAACATCAAAAAATTCCATCCACCCCCAAGTGCAGAACTCTAGCTTCTAGATATCAATACTCCAGGCAACAAACCAAACCCAAGCGACGGGCCCTAAAGTTCTTGCTTGTAACCACACACTATACTACCATTCTTAAATAAAACTGGATCAAATCACATCAACATTTAGCTGTTCATGAGACACACTTCAAACCAAAGGACATGCAGTGGTGGAATGAAAAGGATATGTCAGGCAAATATTAACTCGAAAAAAGCCTGTGTAGCTACATAAGGTTCGGAAAAAAAGAGACTTGAAGGTTAAATGCATTAATAGAGATAAAGCCAACACACGATGACAAAAGACTCCCATCACCAACTGTTACATACAAAGTAACCAATCTACCCTGTCTCACAATGTATAAAGTATACGTCACAGATCTCCAAAGAAAAACTGACCAATACACAGTAAGTTAAAGCAGGGCCTGGAATATAGCAGGTACCATGTAAGAGTTAGACTATCGAGAGAAGCCGCTCCCGATGTTTTACGTGGGTTCTCTTCTATTTCCTAGGTGTCTCGGTTGGTTTGAGAAACAAAGGGAAAGAGTACAAGAGAGAGAAATTTAAAACTGGGTGTCTGGGGAGACATCACATGTTGGCAGGATAAGTGATGTTCCTCGAGCCATAAAACCAGCAAGTTTTTATTAGCGATTTTCAAAAGATGAGGGAGTGCACGAATAGGGTGTGGGTCACAGAGATCACATACTTCACGAGGTAATAAAATATCACAAGGCAAATGGAGGCAGGGCGAGATCACAGGACCACCGGATGGGGCGAAATTAAAATTGCTAATGAAGTTTCAGGCATGCATTGTCATTGATAACATCTTATCAGGAAACAGGGTTTGAGAGCAGACAACCTGTCTGACCAAAATTCATTAGGTGGGAATTTCCTCCTCCTAATAAGCCTGGGAGCGCTACAGGAGACCCAGGTTTATTTCATTCCTTCGGCTTTGACCATAAAAGACGGCACACCTTAAAGGGGCCATCTATAAGCCTACCTTCAGGGCACATTCTCTGTCTCAGGGATGTTCCTTGCTGAGAAAAAGAATTCAGCGATATTTCTCCTATTTGCTTTTGAAAGAGGAGAAAAATAACTCTGTTCCATCTGGCTCACCGGCGGCCAGTTCAAAGTTACCTCTCTTGTTCCCTGCACATCGCTGTTAATCCTGTTTTTTTTCAAGATGCCCAGATTTCATATTGTTCATACACACATGCTCTACAAACAATTTGTGCAGCTGACACAATCATCACAGGGTCCTGAGGCGACATTAATCCTCCTCAGTTTACGAAGAAGATGATGGGATTAAGAGATTAAAGACAGGCACAGGAAATCACAAGGATATTCATTGGGGAAGTGATAAGTGTCCATGAAATCTTCACAATTTATGATCAGAGATTGCAGTAAAGACAGATGCAAGAAATTATAAAAGTATTAATTTGGGGAACTAATAAATGTCCATGAAATCTTCACAATTTATGTTCTTCTGCCGCGGCTTAAGCCGGTCCCTCTGTTCGGGGTCCCTGACTTCCCGCAACATTAGATATTGTAAATTCTCTTTCAGAAATGCATAGATCAAGAAGATAAAGAATAAGTAGATAAAGAAGATAAAGAATAACACCAGTCTGGGCAACATAGTGAGCCCTCATTTCTACAAAAAAAAAATTTTTAATAATTTTTAAATTAATTTTTATTAATTAATTAAATTAATTAATTAATGGGTGGCACAAGCCCATGGTCCCAGCTGCTTGAGAGGCAGAGGTGGGGGGAACGCTTGAGCCCGAGAGATTGAGGCTACAGTGAGCTGTGATCACACCACTGCACTCCAGCCTGAGCAACAGAGTGAGACCCTGTGTCAAAAAAAAAAAAAAAATTAGGAATATAAGAATATTACTCAAGATTCAGTCGAGATTCAAAATGAAAGGAATGAGGCACATCCCCCATATATCTCCCAACTTCCTGAGCCCAGCACAAACACATTCCTCCATATTTCTTTCAAACTTCAGAAAAACATCACCTGGGAGATCTCTGATAAGGAACGCTAAATGTATAATGTTAACCAATTGTAATGCTGTAACCGAGAGAATTACCTTGTTCCCTGTAACTTTACATATCCTGTTTACATCGGGCTATAAAAAGCAAGCACTCGCATTGTTCGAGGCCCTCTTGTATGCTGTGGAATGGAGGGACCAAGTTCGAACTTGTAGTAAAGATCCTTGCCGCTTGGCTTTGACTCTGGACTCTGGTGGTCTTCTTTGGGGAACAAACAGTCTGGGTATAACATCTGGGGGCTTGTCCGGGATTCCCCAAGCCCACCAGACCCCTGGTCAACGGATCTACTAGGATCAATCTACTGATACGTGAGCCGGCTCGTCTCCATTTGTCTGTGTCTGTTCTGAATCTGAATCTGTGACTCGCGAGGTCTGAAACTGGAGCTGGCGCCGTCCTGGCGAACGCGCTATAGGACGGCCAGCGGAGACCGGTGGGAGACGTCCCCTGGCTCTCGTCTGATCTAAATTGCGATCTGGGCTGCCGGAGCACGAT
>NW_012102360.1:0-392 GCF_000951045.1 Mandrillus leucophaeus
ACTTTATTTTAAAGTAGGCTTTGTATTAGATGAGTTTGTCTAACTATAGACTAATGTAAATGTTCTGAGCATGTTTAAGGTAGTGTAACTTGAGCCATAATGTGTGGTAGGTTACAGGTATTTTTTTTTAACACTCAAGATCAATTTCATTTATTATCTGGAATTAACAGGGATTTTCCTCTTTTTTAAATTATGCTTTAAGTTCTAGGGTACATGTGCACAACGTGCAGGTTTGTTACATACGTATACATGTGCCATTTTGGTGTGCTGCATCCATTAACTCGTCATTTACATTAGGTATATCTCCTAATGCTATCCCTCCCCGCCTACCGCCTCCCCACAATAGGACCTGGTGTGTGATGTTCCCCTTCCTGTGTCCAAGTGATTTCATT
>NW_012102360.1:1435-4679 GCF_000951045.1 Mandrillus leucophaeus
CAAGTTCAACAATGCATTAAAAAGATCATTCACCATGATCAAGTGGGATTCATTTCAGGAATGTAAGGATGGTACACCATATGCAGGAATAATATGTAACATCAACAGAAGAACAAAAACCATACGATTATTTCAATAGATGCTGAAAAGCATCTGAGAAAATTCAACATCACTTTATGACAGAAACTCTTGACAAATTTGATATAGAAGGAAAAACAACTCAAAATAGTAAAGATTTCATGGGACAAACCCACAGCTAACATTGCATTGAATGGAGAAAAATGGAAAGCCTTTGCTTTAAGGTCTGGAACAAAGCATGGATGCCTACTTTTACCACTTTTATTCAACATAATACAGGAAGTCTTAGCCATAGCTATTAGACAAGAGAAGGAAATGAAGGACAACTAAATTGGAAAGGAAAAAGTCAAATTAGCCTTGTTTGCAGATGATATAATCTTATACTTACAAAAACCTAAAGGCTCTACCAAAAAACTCTTGTAACTGATAAACGAATTAAGTAAAGTTGCAGGATACAAAATCAACATACAAAAATCAGTAGCATTTGTATACACCAAATGTGAACCTGAAAAAGAAATCATTTGCAATAGCTATAAAGAATATAAAATACCTACAAGTTAATTTAACCAAAAAAAAAAAAGTGAAAGATCTATACAAGGAAAAGTATAAAATGCTAATTGAAGATGATATATGAAAATAGAAAGATATTCTAAGCACACGGATTGGAAGAACTAGTATTATTAAAATGATGATACTTCCCAAAGCAATTTACAGATTTAGTGCAATCCCCACCAAAATACCAAAGACACTCTTCACATACATAGAAAAACTCGTAAAATGTATGTGGAACTCAAATATCAATGGAGTGGCATAATCAGAGCTCACTAAGGCCTCGGCCTCTCAGGCTCAAGCCATCTTCCCACCTCAGCCCCCCGAGTATCTGGGATTAGAGGCATCCACCATCACACACCTGGCTAACTTATATCTGAATTTCAGTAGAGATGAGGTCCCACTATGTTACCCAAGCTGGTTTCAAACTTCTGAGCTCAAGGGATTCTCCCACCTCAGCCTCCCCAGGCGCTGGGATTACAGGTGTGAGCCACTGTGCCTAGCTGGAACTTAAAATATCTTCAATAGTCAAAGCAATCCTAAGCAAAAAGAACAATGCTGAAGGCATCATACTACCTGACTTTCTGAACACAAGGGAATACCTGTGTTCAGACTTCAAAATATACTATAAACCTATAGTAGGCAAATCAGCATGGCACTGGCATAAAAAGAGACACCTACATAAATGAAACAAAATAAAAATTAAAAAATGAAAAAATAAAAAAATAAAAAACTGAAAATAAAAAAAGAAACAAAATAAAAAACTCAGACTTACATGCATGATAAAACCCCCAGATTTATATGCAGATGTATATTCAGGCCATTAGCCTGACTATGCATGTCTAAAATGTCTAGTAGAGATGAGGTCTAGAGGTCTAATCTCTACTAAAGATCTTTGCTACTGAGTTAAAAAAAAAACAAACGTGTTTCTGAATTATCCAAACAGTTGCTTTGTTTTTCCTGTGGCAGATTGAACCTTAGATTGAACTTTTATACTTATCTTTAGTTGTTACAATATCATTTAATCTTATGCACTCAGGTTCATTATTCAATATTCAGTTATTTATTCTGAGACATTCTAGTAGATATCTTAATTAGGTCAAGATTTCAATAGTAATAGTTTTTCAAGGAAAGAGGAATCTTTTAATGCAACTGGGGAGTCTTTGAACTCCATGCATAAATAGTGGGGGTGTCTTGAAACATCTGGTTTTGTTACTTTTTCCTGTTTTGTCAGGGATTACATATTGCTATAGTCCTTTCTCATCCTATTATTTTTTCTAAGCTGCATTCCTTTTGATGTAGAACATTTTATCTTTATCTTTTCCTGCAGGATTTATACAGTTTCAATATGCTCCTCATTGATTCCAGATTACACTGTATCGCCTGCCCTCATGAGATGTGTTTATCCTCAAGAATTCCTGATAGTCCTCCGGTGTGTATGTGTGTACACTCATGTATTTGGCTTTCAGCTACAGTCACCAGACGGTATTTCTCAGTCTGTCCTGTTCTGCTCCAGCTCATGTTCCCCATTGTTGATAGTTCTGCTCACGAAGCCAACTGAAGGAGCTCCAGTATTGTCATGGCTCATATCCATTGATAAGCATTGGTGAGAACGTAAGTAATTCAATGCTTTTTAGATACAAAGATTCAGATGAATCTTATGAAAACCTTTCAGGGTTGAAAGGCTAGCACTCTTTGCCATAGATGCCGAGAGATCAAAAGTAGATGAAATGGATCCTCCATAGCAAAATTGGGAGTAGGTGCAAAATTAGAGGAATGGGAACATAATGAAATGTGGCAATGGGGAAATTATTTTGTTATTGTTGCTTATGCAAGCATTGATTTGAAGGTATTAGGGCTTTAACCAGGCTGAAAATATCCATACACTTTTTGTAAAAGTACCAAGATATATTTAAAATATTTCAGAATTCTACAGGTTAGACAAGTCCCTGCAATCTATTATTTCATATTTACAATGAACCATTGAGGCTAAAAGAGGAACTGGACACTGTCATAGAATAGATAGAAGCAGCAAATGTCCTCTGTACATCACTACATATAATTGGTCACATTTCACCAATAATTGAGATGTTTTTTATCTTGCTCCATCTACTCACAGGAGACTACCACACTTACCTTTCTCCTGCAACAGGAGCACAGGCTACTCCAAGTTTCCTGGTGGTTCTGAAGAGGGGTCCACAGAGGCTTGTGAGCCAGGCTCTCCATCGTGATTACATATGGGAGATCCAGTACCTCCTTGCCCACCTCTGAGGGAGCCTCAGTATTGCCCCTACTAGTAGTCCTGGTGACAATGCCAATATCCATGCCAAGGGAGCAACCTGGCTCTTATCTTCCAAAGATGTCAGTGGGATTCGTGAAAGACCTGGGGAGATATTCCTTTCTTCAGCATGAGGCAGCTCACTCTCACTTGGGTCTCTGCTTTCTCAGGGTTCTGCAAGGACTACCATGAAGACAATGTTGTCAGGATATAGTATCGCTCTCCCCTCTTATAATTAGTTCAAAAGACCAATTCCTACCCCTTCTCCTTTTCTATTTTTTTTTTATTACACTTTAAGTTCTAGGGTACATGTGCACAATGTGCAGGTGTGTTACATAT
>NW_012102360.1:6044-11818 GCF_000951045.1 Mandrillus leucophaeus
CCATCGTCTCACCCCAAAATCTCTTTAAGCTGATAAGCAACTTTAGCAAAGTCTCAGGATACAAAATCAATGTACAAAAATCACAAGCATTCTTATACACCAATAACAGAGAAACAGAGAGCCAAATAATGAGTGAACTCTCGTTCACAATTGCTTCAAAGAGAATAAAATACCTAGGAATCCAACTTACAAGGGATGTGAAGGATCTTTTCAAGGAGAACTACAAACCACTGCTCAATCAAAAAAAAGAGGACACAAATAAATGCAAGAACATTCCATGCTCATGGATAGGAAGAATCAACATCTTGAAAATGGCCATAGTACCCAAGGTAATTTATAGATTCGATGCCATCCCCATCAAGCTACCAATGACTTTCTTCACAGAATTGGAAAAAACTAAAGTTCATATGCAACCAAAAAAGAGCCCACATTGCCACGTCAATCCTAAGCCAAAAGAACAAAGCTGGAGGCATCATGCTACCTGACTTCAAACTATCCTATAAGGCTACAGTAATGAAAACAGCATGGTACTGGTACCAAAACAGAGATATAGACCAAAGGAACAGAACAGAGCCCTCAGAAATGAGTATGATTTTTGATACTGTGTATTAACATACCAGCATAACCCAATGGACCAATATTTTCCAATGACCAATATATGATGTCACAAAATAATCCATGGATTAAAGAATAATTCAAAGTGCCTGAGATCTCAATGTACTCTGAAGTAACGGAACATAAAAAGTGCATTATCATGATTCCACACTGCAATTACCCTTTCAAAATCAATCATTTCTCAAGTTTTGGTGTAGTGCCAGAGACTGACTAAAACTACCTAAAAAGGTCTACTATAATACTTCTCCTTTTTCCACCTAACATATCTGTGTAAGGCTGAAAGTTCTTCATAACCTTTACTAAAACAACCTATTGTAAAAGACTGATGCAAAAATACACATGAGAATTCAGCTCTTTTCTGTGAAGTCAGATATCAAAGACATTTGCAAAAGTGTAAAACAATCAATGCCACTTTTTTTTTGTTTTGAAAGTTATTTTCATAAAAATAGAATTAAGTTTTAATTTGAATACACTAATACTTTTTCTATTTCTCATTTTAAATTTTGATTATAGTAAATGTAGACATAAGCCATATAAGTAAATGCTCTTTTAGATTCTCAATAATTTTTAAGAGTGATAGGATCCTGAAACCAGAAAGAGAATCACTATTTTAAGGGCATTTTCTTAAAAGGCTTTTTTAGATGAAACTTTGCTAATTTCCTTTTTATTTCAATTGAAATAATTTAATGAATTTTCCAGAAAACTCATACTCTGGCATTAAGACAAACAATTAATTTTCATGAACGGCTACTATGTAACATAAACACAGCACTGCAATATGAACAGGAGGAAGATGGCTAACCAAAGGCCTTAAACTCCAACACCTGCACATCCTAGGCATGTGACATAAATGGGTAAAATAATCTCCAAGAACTAAGCCCTTTCTGCTTTCTTAAAACCCACCACATTATTTTTCATGTCATCATTTTTGATAGAAACTTGAATTTCAAGAGTAACATTTTCATCTTGAGGCAACCATAAGAAAACAATGGAACACGTTTCATGAATGGTCATCCACAGTACTGCCTTTTGGCTTTCATCCTGAGCACAGAACAACACTTTCTGGCCCTCCTCCAGCTCCGCCTCTCCCCACCATGAAGAAGCTGCAGAGTCCAGAGGACATGCCATTGGGAGCCTGCTCCAAAACCCTGTTTCACAAGCCCTGAACCCCAAAGTTCTCCCCTAAATGGGTTTGAATTGCTTCAATGACTTGTGTGAGCCTCTTTTCTACATTTATCCTCCTAATGTTGGAGACTGCACCCTCTTCCCACATGATGACCCCCAGACCTGAGGAGCAGGCACAGGGTCCTTGATGGCAATGGACAGAACTTGTACAAGTAGACTGGGGTTTCTGGGAGAGAGTAGGGACGAACAAGCAGGAGTGAAAACCACAGCGTGAAGATGGGCTCCTCCTCTGGCACCATGTGCCACCCCAGAACTTTGAGAATCACAACTTTGAACTTAGCCTTCTGGGCAGTTATGAAGATGTATTTGTCAAGGTAGAAGGATAAAATATATTTTATATAACAGTTTGTTGGCTTGGCTTATAACTTAAATATTTAAATATATAAAATGTGGATGTGTATTTGAATTCCATCTCCAAATCACAAATATTAAAGGATTAGCCTGGCTTTTGATGTTTGGCTTAGAAATGGGAGGAGCTTGCCACGTGCACTGGCTCATGCCTGTAATCACAGCACTTTGGGAGGCCAAGGTGGGTGGATCACCTGAGGTCAGGCGTTTGAGACCAGCCTGGACAACATGGCGAAACCCTGTCTCTATTAAAAATTTTTTAAAAATTAGCCGGGTGTGGTGGGAGGCACCTGTAATCTCAGCTACTTGGGAGACTGAGACAGGAGAATCACTTGAACCCGGGAGGCAGAGGTTGCAGCAAGCCGAGATCGTGCCACTGCACTCCAGCCTGGATGACGATGAGAGCCTATGTCTCAAAAAAAAAAAAAAAAAAAAAAAGGAAAGAAATAAAAAGGTCTGAAGGAAGAGTGAGGGAAGATAGCCATTATACTGGTATATTCATTGTCTAAAGACTAAACACTATAGACATTCTCAGATTCAGCTGAAGTGTGCCAGACGTTCTGATTTTTAAAGGAGTATTAGGAATACAAATTTTAATGCAGAAAATTGCAATTTTAAAGTCTTGACAACTAATCTTAAAAATTAACAGCTGGTAGCAAACACTGGCTAGTCTAAATAATGTATTCTGGAGCTGAGAGCTGGACAGAGGCCCACTAGCTTATAATGGTTTGAGCTTGAAGAAAATTTGTAACATCATGGAGTTTCCAATGTTCTTCTTTCAGTATCCTTCCCGGCATCGTGATTAATAAAAATGGCTACCTATCATTGCATGCCAGACTTTATATTAAGATTTTTGAACATGCTATTTCAACAGCATTCATACTTCCCAGTGCTTTGGGTTTGTTTGATTTCATCCATGGGAAAGCTTAGGAGCTCATTCATCCCTTTTCACTTTTACAGTCTCTTTTATAATAATTTGTAACAAGAAATCTATTTATCCTTTTGCTCAGTAAATACATAAGGATAAAGTATATGGTCATGGATTAGAAGATTTACCTGGTCTGTGAAGAGATTAAGCCTTGGTGCCAATTGTTGTAATTTAGTTAATCTGCTTCCCATATTGATTCTAAGTCTGTAATTCAATAATAGGTTCTGGGCAAGTGAAACTTGAACCTCCTGAGAAATATGGGCATTGGGTGTAAAACTCTTCTGCTTCTCTGCCAATAAAGTGTCATCTCTTGATTACAACTTATTTCATAGCTTTTCCATAACTCCTTCAAATGGCCTTCTAGATGGGCTATAGAGTAATCAGAGTAAATTAAAATTTGTACTTAGTGCTAAAATGTAAATTTATTACATGCTTTCCCCCAAATCTAACCATTTGAAACATCTGGTATGGATATTTTAGTGCTTCATTCACTCTAATGGTGATAATTTTAGCAAGTTGTTAAAACTACTTCTCACTTCCCCATCACAGTAGTCCAAAGGATGCAGCTAATGTTTCAGCATCGAAGCATCCCTTACAAACTCATTAGAGAAATAACCGGTCCTCTTTGGTTCATCATAAATTAAAATAGAGCAGAACATTATCATCTGTCCACTGCCCACCAGACAATGAAATCACTGGCCTTACTGCGAAAAAAGTTTAAAGTTTTCAAGAATCAAGGGCATTAAGTACAGAAAATTAATGTTTTCTCTGCCAAGCTTTACACTTTTGCATATCAGTTTCCCCCAGCTGTGATAGTTTCTGCTGGAGAGAAGGGATGCAACGTGATTGTATTTAAGTACACCAATACATTTTTGATGATTAAGGCCAACATAATTATGGGAATTCTGTGACATGTAAATGACGTAAATTATATAAAAAGTATAAAAATGCTCATTACTTTTAAATAAGTCAGGAAAGATTTTTCTGACGTTCTGAATAATGTGTATTACAAATGACAGATAATTCATGCAAAGAGGATCACACTGAATTCAGAATGTTCATATTTCACTTAACAGGTGTGATGGATAATACTGAGTGTCACCTAGATTGGATTGAAGGGTACAAAGTATTGTTCCTGGGTGTGTCTGTGAGGGTGTCACCAAAGGAGATTAATAGTTGAATCAATGAACTGGGAGATGCAGACCCACCCTCAGTCTGGGTGAGTGCCCTCTAATCAGCTGCCAGCGCAGCTGGGATAAAAGCAGGCAGAGGAACATGGCAGGGCTACACTGGCTAAGTCTTCTGGCCTCCACCTTTCTCCTGTGCTGGTTGTTTCCTGCCTTTAAACATCAAACTCCAAATTCTTTCAGCTTTTGGACTCTTGGACATACACCAGGGGTTTGCCAGGAGCTCTCAGGCCTTCGGCCACAGATTGAAAGCTGCACTCCTGGCTTCCTACTTTTGGGATTTGGGAACTCAGATTGGCTTTCTTGCCCCTCAGCTTGCAGACAGCCCATCATGGAACTTAACCTTGTGATTATGTGAGTCAATACTCTTTAATAACTCATTTTATATATACATTTATTCTGTTAGTCCTGTCCCTCTAGAAAATCCTGACTAATACAACAGGACACAGGACCTAGTCACAGTAAGGGAGTGGACATTATTTAAAAGCAAAGACAGTTCACCCATATGAAAACGAAAGATAACAGAATGTAGGTATAGCTATATGAAGGTGAGCAGATGTAGCAACTGGAGATCTTGAAGTTCTTGTTAAATTATCTTTTTTTTTTTTTTTACAAGTGGAATAGAAAATAAAGTCATCAGCAAAGAGTGAAAATGGGAAGGAGAGAAAATAAATATGAACTGTTACTCTGGGAAAGGATAAGAGTGAATGGAGCAGGAAACACTATTTTTTTTCTGGGAAATATAAAGACATGAGCTTTGCGATCATGAACTTCAGTTGAAACAAATCAACCTGATTCCCTCTTAGTTACTGCATTTTAAATTTGAATTTTATTTAAAAATCTGAATATACTAATCATAATTACAGTATTATACAGAAGAGTTTCACTGCCCTAGAATTCCTCTGTGCTCCAGCTGCTCATTCGTCTGTCCCCCGTAACTCCTGGCAACCACTGACTTTTTTAAACTGTCTCCAGAGTTTTGTCTTTCCCAGAATGTCATGTAGCTGAAGTCATACAATATGTAGCATTTTCTGATTGGTTTCACTCAGAAATATGTATTTGAGATTCCTTTATGTCTTTTTATGGCTTGAGAGGTTATTTCTTTTTAATGCTGAATAATATCTCATTATTTGGACGTATTACAGTTTATTCATTTACCTAATGAAGGACATTTGGGTTGCTTCCAGGTTTGGCAATTATTAATTAAGCTGCTATAAACATTCTTGTACAGGTTTTTGTGAGGACATGTTTTCAATTCCTTTGTGTAAATACTAAGGAGCATGATTGCTAGATTATATGAAAAGAGATTGCTGCTTACTTTTCTAAAAAGTTGATGAACTTGTCTTCCTAAGCAGCGTAACATTTGCATTCCTACCAGCATCACCAGCATTTGGTACTGTCTGCCTTTCACTTTCATCAGGCTTCATCTTCATAATTTTTCTGCACTTACTTTTAAAATGAAAGTCTTCAATTCATCCCCTGCTTTGTTTCTTAAACAATCTTGAATGAGT
>NW_012102360.1:14192-15389 GCF_000951045.1 Mandrillus leucophaeus
GTTTCTGAATATAGTTTAAAAGTTCTTTGGAAGATAATTTCTGCAATATGTAATTTACAAAAGTCTTTATAAAACATTTTAATGGACACATGCATTTTTTTATAAAAGGCTACCTAGTATAATTTAACTTTTTTTTTCTTTTTTGAGACAGTTTCACTCTTGTTGCCCAGGCTGGAGTGCAATGGCATGAGCTCGGCTCACCACAACCTCTGCCTCCTGGGTTCAACTGATTCTCCAGACTCAGCCACCGGAGTACCTGGCATTACAGGCATGTGCCACCGCACCCGGCTAATTTTGTATTTTAGAAGAGACGGGGTTTCTCCATGTTGGTCAGGCTGGTCTTGAAATCCCGACCTCAGGTGATCTGCCCACCTCGGCCTCCCAAAGTGCTGGGATTACAGGCCTGAGCCACCCACCATGCCCGGGGCTAATTTATCTTTTTTATTTTTATTTTTTTGAGACAGAATTTCACTCTTGTTTTCCTGGCTGAAGTGCAATGGCGCGATCTCAGCTCACCGCAACCTCTGCCTCCCAGGTTCAAGTGATTCTCCTGTCTCAGCCTCCCGAGTAGCTGGGATTACAGGCATGGGCCACCACGCCCAGATAATTTTGTATTATTAGTAGAGACAGGGTTTCTACATGTTGGTCAGGCTGGTCTCAAACTCCTAACCTCAGGTGATCCGCCCGCCTTGGCCTCCCAAAATGCTGGGATTACAGGCGTGAGCCACTGCACCCGGCCATCTTTTATATTCTTGAAATTAATTCAGAGTTCTCTGTAATGTAAAACTGTCACTAAACATTGAAAAACAATTATCATGACTATTGCTGCAATATGTACTTCTGATATTAATCAAATAGGTTTAAGAACTTTCTAACATTACTGTGTGAACACACGAGCTTATGTGTGTGTTCATATGTATTCATGTGTGTTTCTATAGATTTAGAAGTACATAAACCAAAACTGCATCTTAATCATCTACATGAATTTTTAAGATTTTAAAAAATGATTCAGAAGTTTCAATGTTTGCATATACACGAGCTAGACTTGTCATGATCATGCAAATCAAAAGGATATTATCTTTTTCAGGTATTCAGCAGAGTATCTTTAGTACTTCAGTTTTTAGTGCAAAAATTGGTTTGTTTATTTAGAAAATGTTCAATTGTGTTGTTGCAAGTCACTCTTCCAGGTTGCAGGCA
>NW_012102360.1:15439-16530 GCF_000951045.1 Mandrillus leucophaeus
TAACTATGTACTGAGAGCTGAAGGTTGCAAAGGAGTGACACTAAATTGGTGACAATACAAAATCTCAGCTGAAAAATTCTAATAGCTAAAGAAGTGTTATGACATTTTCATATATAGTTCCTTCTCTTTTACATGTGTAAACTTCAGATAGTCTGAAGTATTGTATACTTAGGAAAATCAGAGCTCTTCAAAAAATTGTTGTTCATAACATTTAGAAATTTAGGCCTAACATTTTCATTATATAGACTAGACTTAGCTAAACAGAACAATTTATAAGCCTGTTGTACATATTGTTTTAGACACATTTATTATATTATAAACTAAGAAAGGAGAATAAAATAATATAACTACTTTGAGGAGGTATCTAATAAAAATAAGATAATTATGGGATTTCCATTATCCACACTCAATTTAGAATACTAACAGGGTCATAAGGATCACTGGTATGTAGAACAACTCAGTGATAAGAAGCATAAAAATATAGGCAGCAAATTTCAGTAAAAACTATTAACGTTCATTAATGAGCTCATACAATCAAATGCTTAAAACCAAAGACTTCGGCATCTTGAAGTGTGTTTTAAAGGTTTTTTTGTGTGTGTGCATTTTGTTCTGTTTCTTGCCAGCAGCCTTCTCCTTATTAAAGCAAAAGCAAGAAGTCAATGAAAATTCATACAAATAATTTTATACATAGACATAGAGTTAATGTTTGTAATTTATTACTGTAAATTATTCACAAAAAAATAAAGAAAAAAGGGTAAATGTGAAAGGAAGGAAATATTAAGGGAAGTAGAATAAGTAGAGTTTAACTAAGTCATAAATTAGAAGAAAAATATTTGCAACCAGTAGGAGTTCCTCAGACATTTCTCAACAGGAACAAAATGGGCATATAATGTGGATAGTAAGTACTATAGACAGTTCAGGAGTTTGAGGTGACAGTGAGCTACGATGACACCACTGCACTCCAGCCTGGGTGACACAGAGAGACTCTGGCCTGAATTAGAAAAAAAAATTAATCATGACAATATGTATATTCAACATTGTATCATTTGAACTAATATAATGCTTGCTGTACATGTATCACCTATATGAAA
>NW_012102361.1:0-15400 GCF_000951045.1 Mandrillus leucophaeus
GCTTCCTTTTCATTGATGTCAGTTTCTGGATCTTTATGTTGTTCTTCTGTTTGGACCATGTGCCCCTCCTCCTTCATTTTCCTTGACTGTCTTTGTTGCTACCTGTTCATTATAACAAAAGCCACCACACACTCTTCAAAGACGAGGCTCATAGAGATCATCCTCACCAATCAGTCCAGGCAGTAATTTGGGTCTCTCAAAACTTCATAGTATTCAAACCTCTGTCTCTGTTCTTAATGGTTCCCAGGTTTTAGAGGATGATAGATCCTTCCAGTAGTCACAGATAGGGGAGGTAGAAACTATTTACTCAAGCAGCCCCTTGAAAATTTGGACCACTGGACAAAGTTTTATTATTGATGTATGATTCATCAAAATAATGTTAGTTCAAGCTTCTCTCAACCAGTCATTAAACATTGAAATTTTATCATTTGTTATTTGAATCTGGGGTTTATTCTTTGAATATTTAGGTAAAATTACAACCTAGTTTAAATCTGCCTATTTGGCAAACTGATCTGTTGCTGAATTTCCATTTTCTGTGTTCTCTCTGTGCATTTAAATCTAAATCTGTATTAGACATGCATCTAGAATGTGGAAAAGTGTCTTAAAGTTCTTTATTTAATTTAATTTAATGCAGTTTCCAGAAGATGTGAAAATCTCCTTTGTTTATCAAACAACTGACTATTGGTCAATAGTTTTCTCTTTAATTTTTCTCTCTCCTCTCATATTACCTATAATAAGCAAGGAGAAATGAAGACACACCATCGACAGTTTGCTTAGACATCCCACCATCTAAAATTCTAACTGTCACTTACTAATTCTAACTTCATCCAATGTAACATAACTAAGATAGAAATTCTATAACAAGGTACACATAGTTTCCAGTTCTAATACCACGTTTGTGACAGAAACAAAGCAGGTGTGCTCTCTGCGAGGTGGTCATCTGACGTCTGAGACGAGGGGTCACACAGGTGTTTTTATGATATTTAAGGGATTGGGCAACAACAGTGGTAACAATTCTGATCATCACTGGCTCTTACCGGAAAGTTTACAGGTAAAATTACTGCTGTTATTTGATTTTAACACCTAGTTAGAATGAAGCTCAGAGGAAGAGGTCACATCCTAGGTCACACAGTGAGGAGGAATGGAGCTGTGCTCTGCTCTCCACACTACGCACAAGATCCCAGGCACGGGCCCAGGTTCCACTGACACATGCATCTGGAGGGCAGTTCTCAGGGGATGGTCTTAGCACACCTGCTTCCTGGGGCAGGGTGCTTCCTTCTCTGAGTTGTGCACTTGCTCCTTCTGCCAGCTCTGACCACTTGCATGGCCATGAATTATTCATATTCTCTCCATTACTATGGCAAGAAGCATATTTATTAAATTTTCAATTCATTCTCTCTGAAACACACTGCTTTAGCAGAAAGAAATAAATCACATTCCTTCACCTCCCCCACAGCCCAAGATTCCTGAAGACAGAGCCGATGTGATGTACTCATAGGTGGATGTCTGCTCCACCTATGAGGAGGTGGCCTTGGTCTTCAGGCTTCAGCAATTCTGGGAAGCCAAGGTACCTCCGTCTCCTCCTCCCTGCTCTGCAGCTCACCTGAAACAGTTTTCTCATTGGAATATCATCTGTTTAAGGAATACAAGTCGCTGTTTTAGGATTTGGGGCCTGAGTGCACCTACTGGATCCAGCCCAGGACTGGAGATACTTTCCAGAACACAACTTCACCTGAGACATGTCCAGTCACACTGTTTTACTTGCACAATTTCAGCTTCCTCAGCAGAAAATTAAAATTGCTGAGACTTTTTCATAAACGTTGTGCCATGTCCTTTTTCTGTTTCCTTGCCTGTTCATGTATGTCAGACCAGGTACCACTTATATGTAATGAGATCAGAATTCTGCCTCCAGTAACACATTTGAGGTGACACTTGATTGTACTTTTGGTTTAGGCTCCAAAATGTAGATTATAAAATCCATCAACCTCATTTTTATGTCAAAAGAAATCTGCATAATCTGAATGTCAACACTTTTTGGAATCTCTTAAATAACGGAAGTAGCAAGAAATCTTACCCACTCCAAAAACTGGATAGATGGACATGCCTAAAATGGCAGTTGACACTTGCTTAACTGGAACAGAGGTTGCAGAGGCCACAAGATATAGAGGGCACAACATGACAAGCACTATAGACATCTGAAAGACAGATGTGGACTCGGTAAATGCAACAGTTCCAGAGGGTCTTTCACTTCTAAAGTTTCTCTACTTTCTCTCCAGAAACCTCAGGATTCTAAAAAATAAAATCCAAATGCATTTCCTATGGATCAGAATTGCAGATGATTAATTACTGAGAAACATACCGGGAGCCTGCTTCAGGAGCTTCTACAGGGAAAGAGTTTTCCAGAACCTTATCTTATGTAAATGAGGACAAATCTTCCCTTTCAGATTTTTCTTCCATCCTTCCATTATTATACAAATGAGCAAAGTTAGCTAGTAGGGGTAAGAAGTAAGTAAATAGTCCAGGGACACTGAAACCACAAAAGGGATTAACTGCCAAAAATGAGCTTTTCCCCCTGGTGACGCCTGGTCAAGGTCACAGCCCAGAAGAGGATGCGGATCGCGTCTCTAGGTTTCCATGGTCAGAACAGGCAGTGCTTACCCGCACTGCACAATCCATTCTAACCAGGATGATGGCTCTGGACTAAAGATGCAAGTGTGGCAATGCACAGACTCTATCTGAGGAGAATGTAGGGAAACTAATGGACAATGGCAGAGAGTGACACAAGACAATAGAGGAATCCGAAGCCTCTGATATCACCATTTTTAAGATCAAGTTCTTCAAAACTCCCTAACTGACCTCAGCTTCCGTTATCATGAAGCCTTTGCTGGATTGCTAGCTGAGAAAATGAGAAGAACAACCTGTATGCACTTCCCAAGTCTCCCCTTGTAACCTGTTTGCTTTAGACCCGTAGGTCAGATACATGGGCCTAGTGTCAGTGTAGGTGGCACTTCCTATAAGCTACAAAAGAGGAATAAGGGAAAATGTGTGTTATTGGAATCGTGGATATGGAGTGGGGTGTCATCTGAATGTATCTGGATCTGCTCGTATTCTCAGGTGCAACATTCAACTGCAGGAGCCCATCGAAGAAACACATCACTCCCCAAACTCCTGTAAATTTCTGTATTCATTTTGGATCCACTAATGAAGTGAATCCAGAGCTTCAGAGAAGGAGCTTCCTCCTTCATCATATAATCTTTGCTTTGGTTACCCCTGCAGAGTTCAACAGGTTTAGTAAGACTAATCACTTGTTTCAGGAAATGGTATCAGCAGCATATGGTGTCACCGAAAGAGTATTGTAAACCAGAACAAAGCCATTTCATGTTGGGCTAGAGAAGCTGGGGGTAAATGTTTTGTGAGCCCCGACTGGAACCTCCTTGCAAGGCAAGGGCTGGGCTGGAGAGTCACTCAGGAGCCACACAACACAGGTTCCAGCCCTGGAGCAGGTGCACAGGAGGCTGCTGAGAAGGTTTCCTCTGAAGGACTGAGTCTTCCTTTGTCAGAAAAAAAAAGGTAAAATACGAGTTCAACAAGTTGCTGATATCTGAACCATTCATACAATTTAAGGCAATGAGAACTATTTTTAAAGGGGGCTTCCGTGATTATTAATATCTTAATAGTGAGAATATGAAGAATAGGGATGGTTTTACTAATTCAATGGATACAGAATTGTGGTAGCCACTATATTTCTATGAATAAGAAATTCAGATTTCAGTGTTAAGCAATGTTGCCTACATTGTGTGAGTGACAGGACAGTGGTGGATCTTGGAGTGTGGCAGGGGCACTTACCAAGTGAGTCAGAAATCAATATGTAAAAATGAGGATCTATGGATATGAACTGAAAGTATGTAAATACTTCATAAAATACTAACAAATGGAGTTCAAAATTAACCCAAAATTATTAAAAACACAAATTCCTTGACAATTATATTGGGAGCAGTGAGTTCATAAAGAACTGCAAACTACTGTTTCAACTTCTGATTCCTATTGTTCCTGAGATGAGAAAATCAGCTCTAATTACATATCACAGGGCAAATCTCTAAACCAAGAGTGCTTCCATTGAAGATGCTGGGGAATCAGACGCAGGGCAGGTGCTAGAGACACTGGATCAGGAGTACCCAGCAGATCTCAGAGGGACCTGCTGGACACTCATATAGGAGATCAGCAGTCACTGTCTCAGATCACCAGTGAGCTGAGCCGGTGCCTGACAGGTCCAGAATAGGGCCAAGGCCTCTTCTCAGTGTCATGGAGAGGGATGGTTCCAGAAATCTTCCAGGCGGTCTCTACGCTTATAAAATGAAAGTTCACAATGAGGAGCGTGCTCTGAGGGGGCTTATTCTTCAGTGAAAGGACCTCTGTCCACAAACATTCATAAATGGAGCAGGACATGCATTTCATCAAACAGGATTAGGGCTCAGACCATCTGCATCTCACTCTCATAAGGCCAATGTGTCATTTACCTTCCCTTTCTTCTCATGGATCAGGCTGTGAACTATGAAATGTTCTGCCTCATGAATATGCAAATAAGCTGAGATCCACTGAACTAATAACCTGACATCCACTGGATGTCTGTGCCCTGAGAGCATCATCCAACAACCAATCCCTCCTCTAGAGAATACTCTGAGAGCTCAGCTTCTCACCATGGACTGGGCCGGGAGGATCGTTTTTTTGGTGGCAGCAACTACAGGTAAAGGAACACCTATTCCCCGGGATGAGAGGGGAACTCTTTTAGGTCAAAAAGAATTTTATCCACTCTTCTGTGTCCTCTCCACAGGTGCCCACTCCCAGGTGCAGCTGGTGCAGTCTGAGGCTGAGGCGAGGAAGCCGGGGCCTCAGTGAAGGTCTCCTGTAATTTTTCTGGGTTCATCATCACAAGCTACAATATACACTGGGTGGGACAGACCCCTGGACAAGGGCTTAAGTGGATGGGATGGAACAACCCTAGCAATGGTAACAGAGTCTACACGCAGAAGTTTAAGGGCAGACTCACTATGACCAGGGACAGGTCCAAGAGCACAGCCTACACGGAGTTGAGCAGCCTGAGATCTGAGGACACGGCCGTGTATTACTCTGCACGACACACAGGGTGGAAACCCACAGCCTGAGAGAGTCTGAGGACCTGAGGGAGGAGGCAGCTTTGCTGGGAATGAGGAGATGACAGGGATTATTTGATTGTAGACTTTCTTAGAAAGTGAGGTTAACTCATTGCAGAAAAGGAACAAGAGAAATGTGTATGCACTCTAATTATTTGAGAAATTTTCCGTACAATACTTACTCTGTAAGCGAAATTCAAGGAGTAGAAAACAATCAAATTAATAAAACTGATATAGGAATTGCTCTGAAGATACTAGTGTGAGCATGAGTTTTTGAATCCGTGTTGCAAATATTTTGGAACACAGCTGCGTTTTTATCTCTCTGTTTACCTCCGTTTAACTCCATTATATGAAATATCAAAATGTTTTAATGTTTTCCATAGTGTGCAGTTATGATTTGGGCTCATGCCAGCAATGCATGATAGATCTCGGTTCTTCCTCATTCTTATTGTCATTTGACACTATGAATATTGTGTATTTTAACCATTCTACTAGATTATTAGTGGTATCCCATTGTTGTTTAAATGCACGTCTCTAATTAAAATTTTGTATTTAATTATTTTTGTATAACTATGACGAAGTGTCTATTTTGATATTCTGCTCATTTTTAATTTAACTGTTTTCTTTTGATCCGTTGTATGCTTCCTTACATACCCAATATAAAATTCATTTACCAAGTTAACATAAAGCCGTTTAACAAATACGTGATTTGGAAGTGTATTCTCCAAGTCTGTAGTTGTCTTTTCACTGCTTTATCAGTGTCTGTGGCAGAAAAATGTTCATATACACACATATATATACGTATATACACACTTAGGTGTGTGTGTGCATGTGTGTATAAACTTGGATAAAATAATTTTATTTTTCCATAGATTATACTTCTGGTATTATTCTAAAACTAATTACAAAATCAACTCTAACAAAAAAACTTGTGTCTCTAATCCCTGGCCACAATCACAGCATAATTCTTTAAATTTCACCTACTTTATGGGAGGATTATTAACTTAAGATGTTTGAAATTCTTCTGCATGAAAAATTTCTTTTTTTCAACTTTTTAAAAGTTTAATTATCTGTTAATAACAGTGTTGGTTCATTAACATTTATTTTTCACTATGGAGAAAATTTGATGTTACATTATTCATTTTATTGCTCAAATCACCACAGCTTTTTTAGGTCCTGTGAGCTCATTTAGTTTGGATTCTGTTTCCTCATAGCACACCCCATCCTTTTGTTTTTGAACACGTTCCTTTGTCCTGGTCTTACAAGAAATTCCAAGCTCATTTTCTCTACTGTCTTCTCTATACATAGAATCAATTGTTTCTCCAAGGATTTCTGGTTCCTGATATTAAAGAATTATATTAAAATACAAAGTTGTGATATTGGGTGTGTGTTGTTAATGTGGTGTCAGTGTTTCTAGGATCTCTAAGCTAACAGCCCTGGAAAATGTGCGTGTGTATATTAACCCATGTGTACATGCACATCTGAACTATTTCTGTGCCTTATCTTCCGTACCTTTATTACATCAAACTTTAGAAAACACTGGAATCTACAATCTACTATGATGCCGCATAGATGTTTCTAGCCTTCCTTCCTTTCCTGTGCATAACCACCAACTGCAAAGTGAGGAACCCCCTCCCACCATATGCCATTCATTTAATTAGTTGTACAAGTTCAGGATATCTGCACAGTGGTATTAGAATTGTTAACTTATACCCCTGTTTGAAGCATGTTTATCAACTAGAATACAGTGTTTAAGTGCAGTTTCTTTATACTTTGATTTACAAAGCACCTTAATTTCCAAAGTTATCTAGGTGAGAAATTGTATGTGCCACTTTCTTCAGTGAGGTTATTTCAAATATGCTGTGCACTTTTTATTTGACATTTTGTAAAAGACAAAACGGTAGATCATATAAATATATGAGGGTTTTCTAGAAATTTAGAGAGAGGGTATGCATTATGAGAAACAGGCACTTTTTACAAATAGTGAAATTTTTTTATGATCTGCAGTAGTGAACACATGACACAATTTGTTAAGTCTCACAATTTTATGATGTAAAGTGTGAATCGAAATATATACAACTTACAGAATTATTTAGCACATCATGAACCCCAGGGTAAAATGCAGAGAGTATAAAAGCAAAATATCTAATAACTTTACACAGTGTGGGGAGGGAATTGCATGAGATGCAGGCAACAAAGAATGAAGTAACTTTCTCCATTTACGTATGTTTCCGTTCACATGAGACTTTTCTTTAATTAGTTTCATGTGCAGTCAAGTTTCCCTTCTGACAAGCAAATAATCCAGATGATTCGCATCTTCTCTTGGCCAGGAAAGATTTTCCTTAAACTTTAGCTCAGTTCAGGCACACACTGTCTCTGAATGGGCATTTACTATCAGTTAATACACACACCTGTACCCACGTGGACCTTTCACTTGGACAAACACACGCATCCTCATGTTAACTCTTCCCTCAGACAAGCACATCTTTCCTCATGTGAACTCTTCCCTCAGATAAGCAAACATGTCCCCACATTGAATTTTCCTCAGACAAGCACATATATCGGACACTGAAAAGCTGCGTGGTAAAATGAACTCAGGATAGAGGTAATTATGGACTCCAGCTCTGACAATTTGTAGAAATTGTCATTTTTAAAACTCTAACTGAAGATTTTTCTTTATTGTAGACGACAGGGGCTTACAGCTCTAATTACACAGCCTACAGGCAGGATTCCATTTCCTCTGGGTAAGGTTTATTTATGTATTTTTACTGTACTGTTGATACACATTGATACTATAAAGATACCCTAACGGGGTCCACATAAGAGAAAAAGAGTAATGGGCAGATCAACCCTGAAAATCCAGTCCCAGGAATCCTTTGACCCTGACCTCCCTGGAATACAGAGACACAGACAAGATGAGCCCTGATGACTAGTGCACTTATGTCCCCAGGGAGAAAGACACGGAAATGAGGCCCCTCCCCTGCAAATGGAAAGCAGCTCATCCCCTGTTCCTGCAGGTCCTGGTAATGAGCCATCCCACATCTGTGCCCTTCCTCAGTGTCCACACTATGGGGTCCGTGCTGATCTGAGCTTCCCTTGTCATCACTGTCAATATTCGTATTCCTCATGGATCAGGCCCAGCTGTTGCCTCTGTGTGCAGAAATCCCCTGTGAAGTTAACTGGTGGAGTCACACAGAGAAATACTACAGACCAAGAATTCTCACACTTTTCTGCAAAGCCTCTGGATTCACTTTCACTGAAAACAGCATAAGCTTGGTCCAGCAGTCTTCAAGAGAGTGGTTGGTGTGGGTAATAACATAAGTAATTCAAGTGGAAGTTTCCAATGAGACTCTCCTTGAGTACAAAGAAAATTAACATTCCTCTAGACACTCTTATCAGAAAATCTCTTTTAAGATGATTAACCTGAAAGCTCAGGAAAAGTTCTTCCGTTACTGTGAGGGACACCATGGAGGCATCACGCTACCTGAGTTCAAACTGTACTACAAAGCTACAGTAACCAAAACAGCATGGTACTGGTACCAAAACAGAATTGTGGACCAATGGAACAGAACAAAGTCCTCAGAAATAATATCACATATCTACAACCATCTGATCTTTGCCCAAAATGTAAAAAAGGAAATTATTGGGCTAATCAGGGTCACTCTAAGTTTGACAAAGAAGGGAACCCGATTTTGGGAAATGCCAGGAGGGTCCCGTCCAGGGCCCAATTCTAAACCAGGGCATTTCCAGCTCAGCCCATTCCCTCACCCCTATACAATGTCTGTCTCCCGCCACAGCCAGTAGTGCCCCAGTAGATTTATGCCGCACAAAAGCTGTGAGCCTTCTGCCTGGTGAACCCCCACAAAAGGTCCCAAGAGGAGTCTGTGGACCCTTGCTAGCAGGGATGATGGGATTACTTTTAGGAAGGTCTAGTTTAAGTTTAAAAGGGGTACAAATACATACAGGAGTCATTGATTCAGATTATAAAGGAGAAATTCAAATTGTTATATCTACTTCTGTTCCCTGGAAAGCAGAGCCAGGAGAGCATATAGCACAGCTCCTCATTGTGCCATATGTGGGAGTGGAAAAAAGGGAAATTAAACCAGCAGGAGGATTTGGAAGTACAAATAAACAAGGCAAAGCAGCTTATTGGGTAAATCAAATTACTGAGAAACATCCTACCTCTGAATAACTATTCAGGGAAAGAAATTTAAAGGTTTCATAGACAGTGGAGTGGACATTTCAATAATTTCTCTACAGTACTGGCCATCCTCATGGCCAATTTAACCCACTCAATTTTTCATAGTTGGGGTGGGTAAAGCCCCTGAAGTATATTAAATTAGTTATATTTTGCATTGTGAAAGGCCCGATGGGCAACCTGGGACTATTCCACCATTATAACTTCGGTACCTATAAATTTATGGGGAAGAGATTTATAACAACAATGAGAGCACAAGTTCTAATTCCAGAACAATTATATAGCCCTCAAAGTCACCATATGATGCATGAAATGGGGTATGTCCTTGGTATGGGACTAGAAAAAAATTTACAAGGTTTGAAAGAACTGCTTCAAGCAGAAAGACAAAATTCCCACCAAAGATTAGGATATTATTTTTGATGGCGGCCATTGTTAAGCCTCCAGAACCTATACCTTTAAAATGGTTAACAGATAAGCCAATTTGGATACAACAATGGATACTAAGTAAAGAGAAACTGGAGGCTTGAGATAAATTAGTTATTGAACAATTAGAAAATGGGCACATAGCTCCAACATTTTCCCCTTGGAATTATCCAGTTTTCCTAATTAAGAAAAACATCAGGTAAACGGAGAATGTCAACTGACTTAAGAGCCATCAATTCAGTTATACAACCTATGGGAGCATTACAGCCAGAATTGCCTTCTCCTGCTATAATTCCAAAAAATTGGCCTTTTATAGCCACAGATTTAAAAGGCTCTTTTTTCACTATCCCCTAAGCTGAGCAAGACTGTGAAGGGTTTGCATTTACAATTCCTTCAGTAAACAACCTGCAGCCGGTTAAGCGTTTTCATTGTTTTACAGATGGGTCTAGTAATGGTAAAGCTTCTTATTGTGGATCAAAAAGTAAAGTTTTCCAGACGCCCTATATTTCAGCTCAAAATGCGGCACTTGTCGCTGTAATTGAGGTGTTGACTGCTTTTGATATGCCTACTAATGTGATTTCTGATTCTTCATATGTGATTCATTCCACACAGATAATTGAAAATGTTCAGTTACAATTTCATACAGATGAACAACTGATGCCTTTATTTACCCAATTGAAAACAGCAGTTAGAAGTAGAATGCACCATTTTTACATCACTCACGTTAGGGCTCATAGACCTCTTGCAGGACCTTTGACTGAATGGAATCAAATGGCTGATTGCCTAGTTGCTAATGCAATATCTAATGCTAGAAAATGTTACAATTTAGCCCGTATTAATTCCTCTTGTCTCAAACGCAGATACATCATTACTGGAAAGAAGATAAAAATATGATCCAATGATGCCCAACTTGCCAAATGGTACATTCCTCATCTTTTACAGGAGGAGTTAATCCTTGAGGATTGGAACCTAACTCTCTTTGGCAAATGGATGTCACACATATTCCCTCATTTGGGAGACTAATGTATGTACAGGTATGTGTGGACACCTTTTCTCACTTTGTCTGGGCTACATGCCAATCAAAAGAGTCTTCTGCCTGTGTTAAATGTCACCCTTTGCAGTGTTTTGCGGTGATGGGCATTCCAGCTTCTATTAAACAGATAATGCCCCAGGCTATACTAGCCAAGATCTAGCTACATTTTTCTGTATGTGGAATATTAAAAACATTGCTGGCATCCCACAGAATTCTCAAAGACAAGTGATAGTGGAAAGAATAAATCTCTCCCTAAAACAGCAGTTGCAAAAGCAGAAAGGTGGAGACAGGTAATATGGAACACCACAGATACAACTGAATTGTGCATTATTAACTTTAAATTTTTTGAGCCTGCCCAAATGCCAGATGCTATCAGCAGCTGAACAGCATTTACAGAAACCAGCTGCAAAGACAGAAGCAGAAAAATTGGTTTGGTAGAGAGATCTGATAACAAAAAGTTGGGAAATAGGTAAAATAATAACTTGCGGTAGAGGTTATGCTTGTGTTTCTCCAGGCCAAAATCAACAGCCAGTTTGGATAGCATCAAGACACCTGAAACCTTATAATGAGCCAGATGCCAAGGAGAGACTCTGGGAGGATCCTGAGGACCCCCGGTTGCAGCCATGTTGAGGCTGACGCCGAGGAGGACCCCAACTGTCACGAGCAACACTCGTCAAACACACCCACCCACCTGGGGACAGATCAAGAAGCTGTCACAGATGGCAGAAGAAAACCAGAGGAAAGCGGGACAACCAGTTACAACAAGTAATTTAACGGGCGCTCTGATAGTAGCTATCACCACTGCTGTGAGTATTCCTTCAACAAGGGCTGACACAAAGAACAATTATACTTATTGGGCATATTTATCAATCCTGGCTGGTAATAATGCCTGGACATAATCGCTCTATGACACAGTGACACATGCTTTCTGATCTCAGTGTTTACCATAATAAATCTGCTCCTATAATTGAGGCATACTACCTTCAAAAACTATCCGTAAACAAAATAGAACCTGACCAGAAATAATGAATGTACTTGTTTAGGAAGATTGCATTGCAGAACAGGCACAGGTGCTGCACAATGATTCCTATGGAATCATTATTAATTGGTCACCTAAGGTGATGTTTAGCTTAAATTGCACCTCTCAGTCTGCGTGCCATGGCCACACTGTGTTCAGCTGGTCTCAACAAAACAGTCAGATGGTAGAAATGATAAGAAGTATGGCAAAAGTTCCCATTATCTGGAGCCATGGTGGTATAGTAGAACCTCAACCTCAAATGATATGGCTCGTTGTATGAACTAAACATAAGGATTTGTGGAAACTATTAATACCTCCTAATAAGATCAAAATTTGGGAAATAATAAAAAAGCATCTAGAAAGACACCCTACAAACTTGTCTTTGGATATTGCAAAATTAAAGAACAAATATAGCATCCCAGGCACATCTGACCTTAATGCCAGGAACTGGAATGCTTGAAGGAGTTACAGACAAATTAGCAGCTAGTAACCCATTAAAATGGATAAAAACACTTGGAAGCTCTGTGATTTCAATGACAATTGTGCTTTTAATCTGTGTTGTTTGTCTTTGCATAGTCTGCAGATGTGGATCTTGACCCCTGTGAGAAGTAGCTGACTGTGACAAAGCTGCCTTTGTCTTTATCAATTTGCACATCAAAGAAGGGGGATGTGTTGGGAAGAAGCCCCCCAAAATAAGGCCATAAACTGGCCCTAAAACCTGCCATAAACAAAATCTCTGCAGCACTGTAACATGTTCATGATGGCCATAAAGCCCATAGTGGAAGGTTGTGGGTTTACTGGAATGAGAGCAAGGAACACCTGACCTGGCCGCCCAGGACAGAAAAACGCTCAAAGGCATTCTTAAGCCACAAACAATAGCATGAGTGATCTGTGCCTTAAGGACATGCTCCTTCAGCAGTTAACTAGCCCAAACTATTCCTGTAATTCAGCATATCCCTTCCTTTCCCATAAGGGATACTTTTAGTTAATTTAAAATCTATAGAAACAATGCTAATGACTAGCTTGCTATTAATAAATTCGTGGGTAAATCTCTGTTCGGGACTCTCAGCTCTGAAAGCTGTGAGACACCTGATTTCCCACTTCACACCTCTATATTTCTGTGTGTGTATCTTTAATTCCTCTAGTGCCACTGGATCTCTCCGACTGAGCTAGTCTTGGCAATGCAGATGCCAGGGAGGGCCGATGAAACACCAGGGGGCACTTAGGACGCACTAAGGAGCGCTCAGAACACGAGGGGTCACTCAGAGCCACCAGAGGGTGCTTAGGACACCAGGGAATGCTCAGGACACCAGGGGACGCTCCGAACCACCAGGGGGCGCTCAAGACAACAGGGAACGATCATAACCACCAGGGGGCGCTCAGGAAACTGGGGGATGTTCAGAACCACCAGGGGGCGCCCAGGACACCAGGGGACGCTGACAACCAGCAGGGGGTGCTCAGGACATCAGGGGGTGCTCAGGACACCAGGGGACTCTCAGAACCATCACGGGGCACTCAGGACACCAAGGGCCGATCATAACCACCAGGGGTGCTCAGGACAGCAGCTCACTCAGGACACAGGAGGCTCTCAGAACCACCAGGGGGCGCTCAGGACTATAAGGCAATGCTCAGGACACCAGGGTTAGTTCAAGATAGCAGGGAACGCTCAGAACCACCAGGGGGCGCTCAGGACACCAGGAGGCTCTCAGAACCACCAGGGGGCGCTCAGTACTATAAGGCAGTGCTCAGGACACCAGGGTTAGCTCAAGATTGCAGGGAACGCTCAGAACCACCAGGGGGCACTCAGGGGGCACTCAGGACTCAAGGGTTCTCTTGGGAGGTGGTTCCCTATCAAGTGCTTGGAGATGGTGTGTTTCTTTTTTTAGGCTTTGTGATTTCTCACCTGGTGAAACAAAAGCCTCCCAGGATCTCTTGCCATTTATTTCTTGGAATGCATGTTTCTCTCCTCTACAAAATCTTAACTTAGAAATACAATTCATTTCTTTATATTTTTGTAATAATACTAGCAATAATATCTAAGTAAATTTTAAAATGAAGAAATTGTGTATGTTTACTTTAAACTATTTCCACAAACAGATTTCTGTTTCCTGCACTGTGTCAGTCACATTATTTTAAATACTTTTCTAACAATAACTCAGTATATGAATGTGCTGAGTTTATTTTCCTTTCATCTGTTGTTTATGGAGATGAAACATCACTTTAAGGGCTTCTGTCCTCCACTTTGGTGGTTTCTGGAGTTCTGACCCTCCATCTGTTTCTCTACCTTCCTTTCTTCTGTTCACACTTTTTCTATTCCTTGGTTTCTGCTCAAGGAATCAGCAAGTCCATTTACTTTGTCTCATCCATGTCTGGTGAATCAGTTCCCTTTCCTTCATGATCACTGAAGTCAACCAAGTATGGGAAGGTAATAATCCTTAGAATATGCTCATCTACCTGCAGAAACCCTGCTCTCCTCATCCTTTTCTAGGGTCCTGCAGATATCACCCCATCCCATTCCCCCTTCTCTAAGTACCCCAGAGTGGGCTCTGCAGCTTCTGCTGCCCTCTGTGTGCTCAGCCCTGGGGCTCACTACAGCTTTGATGATAAAGCCCAAATCCCTATTGTGTTTGCACACTTTCTGACCACCGTCGAGCAAGCTGCCATTGTGAGTGAATCCTGGGAATCCTGGGGTGACTTTAGTTCTATATTTATGGATATTCTCTAGCATCCAGGAATATTGTAAAATAAGCAACATATAGAGTTTATCTTAAAAATTCATGTAAAACAATTGTAGAAAAAAACATTATTTAAATTGCAAAACACTATCTTTTAAATTTAATCTTAATATTTTATTTTAATTAAATATTTAAATGTTATTTAAATTGGAAAAAGCTGACACATTTTTCAAAATACAATGTTATTTCAACACATTGTGGGCAATAAAATTTTAATAGAGATGTTTACCTTATGATTAATACATTCCTTTATAATATATAATGCATTATTACATGCATTTAAAAAGTATGCCACTAACAAAAATGAGAAATAAGCCATAAGAGAATATATAAGGAATACCATTGTGTATTTCAATGATACATTTACCAATAATGGCAGTTACATTAAGTTTTACTAAAACATACATTTACATATATTTCATAATTGATATTGGAATATGCAGACATTCATAGAAGAATATTATTTTGGACTGAAACCTCAAATATAGATACAAATAAATTTAAATCAATTAATTAATTAGAATAATACAGAAACAAAGGTATGTTGCTTTGGTGTTCAGAAATGTGTTCACTTTTGCCTGTGCTCATATATGTTTCATTGCTGAGTGTGGGTGTTTTTTTGTGTATGTGCCTATAAAGTTTTAAAACAGATTATTAACTTATATAGTCATAGAAATCTAAGTTTGGGTTTTTTTCATGTTAAAAGTTAACAGAAAAATCACAAACAAAAAAAAATGTCATAGGCCAGGTGCAGTGGCTCACGTCTGTAATCTCACCACTTTGGGAGGCTGAAGCGAGTGCATCACCTGAGGTCAGGGGGTCGAGACCAGCCTGGCCAACATG
>NW_012102361.1:15715-32957 GCF_000951045.1 Mandrillus leucophaeus
CAGATTGTTTTGCCACTAAGGTAATAAGTATAGTGCCTAATGGGTAGTTTTTCAGTTCTCACCCTTCTCCCATCCTCCACACTTGTGTAGGTCCCAATATGTATTATTTTCTTCTGTATGTCAATATGAGTAGCTCCCACATGTAAGTGAGAACACGTGGTATATAGTTTTCTGTTACTCTGTTAATTTGCTTAGGATAATGACCTCCAGATCCAACTACGTTGCTGCAAAGAACATGTTCTTATTCTTGTTATGACTGTGTTGTATTTCACGCTCAAACATACAGAAATCAATGTGTTGGGAAAAAGCCAAGTGTTGGGAAAGAAGCTGAGGCAGGGCTTGCATATCTGACATAATGTCCAGGGCTCAGGGCATAAAACCCCTCGTGGCCTTTGGAATGGTCTAGACTTGCTGGCTCCTTCCTTCCAGCCCTCCCAGGCTCCTAGATCAATTGTATTCCCATTATCTCAATAGCAGAACATGTTCCATATAAATGCTAAACCATCACAGCTGTAGATCCTGTGTTTGCCCTTTTGACCCCTACATTCTCACCACCTGTTTCTTTGTTTGATCACCAATAAATAGTCTGGGCTTCCAGAGCTCCTGGCCTTCACAGGCTCCACACTGGCGATGGCTTCCTGGTCACACTTTCTCTCTCAAACTGTCTTTTTCTCATTCCTTTGACTCTGCTGGACTTCGTCGCCCCAATGACCTGGTGTTGTGCTTGATCACCCCAACATTTCTGGCACCCAATGTGGGGCGACAAAGACCCCAGTGAAGGAATGGCAGAGCATGTGAAAGTGGAGGATGCATCATCAAAGGACACCTGATCATGATTAAAACCATCTCGGAGGGAAAGCTGAGAGCTCAGCAGAACCAGGGTAACAATGGAACAAAGTGAATGCAAACATTCTGCTTATTTAAATTTCTTAAGGCATTTATTATGAAGAAGGGAAGTGAAAGTTAGTACTCAGAATACGTTATCACTCTTCAGTATAGGAAAGCAGTTTTTGCCCATGATTCCCAGAATAAGGGACTATGGAGTTGGATGAATGGGAGAGAATTGGCAGATATTTTTTAAAAAGCATATAAAGATGAAGCAAAATTCCAGTCTCAGTTTCCTCAATGTGGGCACTAATAAAGGCAGCTTATGAGCCATTTCAAACAAATGATGAGGTAGATTCAGATGAGAAAGAGGAGGACAAGTGTAAAAAAACTACAGATTCTGAATGTGAAGAATAGAAACCAGAGGAAAATAAAGGGAAACTAAAAAAGTATGTTTTAGTAGCCCATCAGCTCCAGCTGCTGAATTAAGTGAATGGCCACCTCCTCTCTCTCCCCTTAATGGGCGAGAAAATGTATCAGCTACAAAACTTACTGCTCCTCTAGTTACAACACGAAAACCTGGAGCAATTGGTGGTGCTGTACAAAATTCCATTCAAAAGGCTAGAGCTGACACCTTGAAGCTTGGCAATTCCAGTTTCTCTAATTGAACCACCTTTCCATTTAAACTGTTAAAGGTATTCACGCAGGCCATTAGTCAATATGGGCCTACTCTCCTTTTGTGCAAAGTTTGTTAAAAAATGTGACTCTTGATAATAGGTTAATACCATATGATTGGGATACTTTGATAAAATCTGTTGTCACTCCAACTCAGTACTTGCAGTTTAAAACCTGGTGGTCTGATGAAGCTCAAACTTGGGAGGGAAAATACACAAGCACAGACACCTGTGCCAGTTTCCTTTGAACAGTCAATGGGAGTCGGCCCTAATTGGGGTCGATTAGAAAATCAAGCAGTCATGTAGGATGTTGCCATTGTTCAGCTGCACTCTGTGTGCTTACGGGCATGGGAAAGGATAAATGTTACAGGGGAATAATATCCTTTCAGTTCTGTCCGACAGGGACCTAAAGAACCATATATCGATTTTTATTGCTTGGTTCCATGAGGCTGTAAATAAAGCCATAACTGATAAAACAGCTGAAGATGTTGTAATACAGCTTCTTGCATATGATAATGCTAATGCAGAGTGTCAAACTGCTATTAGACCCCTGAGAGGGAAGGCTCACTTAGGTGAATATATTAAGGTTTGCAGTGGCATTGGAGGTAACTTACATAAGGCTACTCTTTTAGCTCAGGCTATGGCTGGATTAAGAGTTGGAAAAATTATGCCCCATTTCTCAGGCTCTTGCTTTACTTGTGGGCAATTTGGATATAAAAAAAGGAATGTAGAAAAGGGAGTCAAAAGGCAAGAACTACTACCACCAAACAACAGAAAAGCCCCAGTGTGTGGCCCTGTTGTGAAAAAGGCCATCACTGGGCAAGTCAGTGTCATTCTAAATTTAGCAAAGATGGACAACCTCTTTTGGGAAATGAGATAGAGAAACTCGAAAGCATCTGTAAATTGAACACCGTCAGCAATAAAAAAACAAGTGACCGATACATAAACCATTAGTGGTGAACTCCAGACATGATGCTAAGTGAGGGAAGTCAGTCTCAAAGATCAAGGGACACAGCTGTAAGCACCATGGTCATCCTCAGGTGTCAGCGGTTTGGGCTGGACTTTCTCTGTCTCTTTCCTGACCAGGCCCAGATGTTGAGCTCCGCCACTTACAGATGGAAAATCCCACTATTTTCAATCATGCACTGAGGTTTCAAATGCTTCACACAGACTGGAACAAACATGGGCTCCTTTGAACAGTGTCTGGCATTTGTTCCAACCACAAAAGAACATCCCCCCGCTCTCTCCCTCCTCGGTTCTCTCCTGCAAGCCAGGAGCCCTACAGTTTAGTCTGCATCTCCCATACATCCACCCATCTCATTCCAAGAGCCTTCCACTACACCCTCCACTGCTTTTGAGAGCACTGGCAGGCTTTGAACTTTTCCACAGTCTGTTGTTACTGAAGTTAGGATGTTTAGGACCAAATTAAGGATGATATTTTATGACTGAATTCCAGCACTCCCTCTCCCCTGGGACAGAGCGCATAACCACGATTCTGCAGGTGGAGGCAAAGTTGAGCTTTTTTCTACCTCAGCGTAGGAAATGAGCTCTAAGTGGAGGGTCGGGCAGAAGCTTCCCACCTTCCCCAACACTTTGGTTATGGTGGAGCGGAACCTCTGCCGAAGGACAGAGCTAGAAATCAGGGACCCAATGTTTCCAGTGGCACTGGACCCAGGGCAGAGCCTCCATCCATGAATGGGGCTCCATGGAAGAAGTGAGAGCTCTGGCTCTCAGTAGCTCTTGTCCAGAACTGAGCCTCAGCATCACGTGCTGTGGGCAGGGTCAGAGGGCCAATGTCCTGGCCCCTGGGGAAGAGTTTCCTCTGGTGGGAGCTGGTAGAAGGTGTCCTCCCTTCTTGGCTGCATCTTCTGTAGTGGAGGTTACAATACATCATGCTGAGCTGGGATGTGGAAGGAAGTAAGAGCATCTTAGATAAAATATAATGACTGACCTTACTGAGTTTTCTAGATTTTCCTGAATAAATGTTTCTTCATTTGCTGTATACTGTCAGAGCCTTTCCAAACCCTGTAATTTTCCAAAATAATTTTCACTGGTCTCCTGAGGGCATGGATTCATTGAGCCCCTCATGCTGTCAAAGAGAAATAAAACTTTTTTCACTTTTTGGAGAACATCCATGGGCTATGAAACAATGGGTTGGCTTTTCTTCCAACACTTTGCAGATATCATCACTTTTCCTCTTGCTTGTAAGGTTTTAACCAGAAGAAAGCTGTCATCATCTTTTCTGTTCTTTTGGAAGGAATTTCTATTTGTCTTTGATTTTCAGCAGTTTTAATGAGATTTACCTAAATGTGTGTGTGTGTCGAGGGGTGTTATCATGCTGTTTTGTGTTCTCTGAGATGCATGGACTCATTGTTTACACTGTCTCCATTTTTGGGAAAACAATTAGAAAGAAAATCTGTATAATCCCAGAAAGGAGCCTCCCTGATGCGAGTGGAGAACCACCTGGGGGCGCTCAGAACCCACTGAGCACAAGAGCCAGCCTCAGGGCAGGTGCAGATGGGGGTTAAGGTCTGGTTTCCTGTCAGCCCTGTGGCTTCCTCTCCATAAAACAGATTCCTCTGGGGCACCTTTCTAGATTCTTTATCCTGCTCTTCCTGTGAAGTCTCTGAAGAAGAAGCATTTGTCATAACAAGAGAAAAACTTTCTCACATGCACCAAAGGCAGAGTCACCTTTACCTTTGTAAAACAGTCATTTACTCCTGTTTCTCAACATCAATAAACTATCAATGCTTCTGAAGTTAATCAGTTAAATCTATAAACATGCTGTGTTTAACTCAGTATTGCAGCCCAGCTCAACAGAACTCCAAGGGCCAGCGAGCAGCAGGCAGGATAACGTGCATGCTGGGCTTTGGGGCAGAGGGAGTTAGCATCCAGTGCAAGAGAAGAAAGGCCGCGTGGTGGTCACTGTCAGGACTCCAAGCCCACAGTTCCAATTGTAGGTGATCCCTGGCAAAGCAAGAGAGACCCCACCAATGTTTAGTGTGGATGTCGAGTCTGATGGTTCCACACTCACACCCCAGGTGAATATAAAAAGTTTTATTAACTATTTTTGGGGTGTCTGCTGAGAGCAGCACAGGCTTCTCAAGAAATTACCAACCAGAATTTTCTCATTAGAGCAGGAAAGGAGGCTGGCTCAGGGCTTTACAACTATTTGGTGATGGGGTCAGGGGGTGTGTTTCTACTCAGGAGAAGGAACTTGCATGATTTAAACCTCACACTGGTGTCAGATAAGGGAGCTTCCGTGATTTCTTAACTAGATTTACCACATGCAGAGAAACAAGGAGGAGGAAGAATAAACCTTAATTCATTAGCATTGAGGCACCAAAAATAGGACCTGATACTTTATTCTCCCTAGCAGCTTAAGAAAATGAGTGAAAAAGAGAAATAAGAGTCCACTATGTGTGAAAAGCAAACAGGTCTGAAGAAAAAAAAATTTATTACTGTAAGCATATAATAAAAAGAGAAGAAGGAATGAGACAGGCAGAGGTACTGAATCAATGCTCTGTGTGGGGTCTTTTCATTATCCACAGTCATCAGTTTATTCTGAAGGTCTCAGGTGAGCTTCCTGCTTCAAAATATCACAGGCCCTTACAGTATATGTGAAAACGCTCGGTTTGTCGTTCTTCACTAAAGTAGCCTGATAATTAGATGAACTTCTGAATTTCATCTCCAGTTATGTTAAATACAAAACAAAACACAATCTACAATTTAGGAAAGTGAGAGTTTATTTTTATCAAGGATTACAGCCATCCCATATGCTAGAAAGCATAGCTTTTGGTAAAGACGAGAGAAAGGCACTCCCATGAAGAAGGGGTTGGGCAGAAGCTTTATGCTGAAGGGTTTGGTTGAACAGACACAATCGACAGGTTACAGGAGGGGCTATGGATATTCATGGAGGTGGTCCTGACATATGCATACTGGACACACATGCATGTAACTTATGACCCCTATTTACTTACTAGTGGAGACTTAGTGTTTAAATTCATTACAGTTAGGACCTATGTGCCAAAACAGAAGCAGAGACACAAAGGTACTCAGTGTGCAGCCTCTGTAAACGGCCAGAGGCAGGCCATGGTCAGTAGTCTCTGATTAGGAGAAAGGTCCTGATATGAGTCTAGTGTTCAATCAAAGCTGGGGTTATGGTTTGTGGAACAGGGGTCAGTTCATCAGGGGATGGGCTGCAATTGTCTTCACAGTGCTTGTCTCAGTGCCCGTGCCTACTGAACCACTAGAGAAGAAGAATCACCTATTGGCAGTTAGAACATAGTTTATCTTTCAAGTGTAGGAGTGAGTGGCAAAACCCTTGCCTGATATGGCTTTAGGTCTTATTTGTAATTTGACATCTTATTGCCACAGGGAGTCTGTTCTGTCAGTCTTATGAACTCTATTTTAACATTAGTGTTGGTCATTGTTGTGTCTAAACCGCAAAGGGGAGTGGGTATAAGAGGTGTGTCTGATCTTGTCATGGCTGGGAACTCAGTTTTAGACTCTTCTGGAGTCCCTTAGACAAACAGATGGACTATGTAGTCAGTTGGGGCACTTAGGATTTTATTTTTAATTTACAGTTCATCAATATGAACCCAAGTATTGACACTGTGCAAATTCACTGCTGGGTTGTGGTTGAAATCACCTGGTAAGATTCCTTCCAAAGTAGTTCAAGAGCAGTGTTCCACCCTGATGTTTCTTCCAATAGATATAATTCCCTGTTTTAATGTCGTTAGAGGCTATTGAAAAGATGTAGGAAAATGGTAGCTTTAATCTGTTGATGAATGGAGTGTGTAAAATACAGTCATCACTTTCAATACTTTGTCATGTGTGCATGTACTAGGAAGAAGTGAGCACTGGGGGTAAATTTCTAAGTGTATGTGCCTTCCAGCTACCAAACCATAGGCTAATAACTGATGTCTCCCTGAGGGACTTGACTATAATGCTCTGATGCTAGGGAGAGAACGTATGGCCAAGGAAGTTCAAGATTTTCTTAAGGTTTTGACAATGTTAGTTCAAGGATGACAATTTTCTTCAACGTCTTCAGAAGATTGTGGATGGGACAGATGCTGAATTATATGAGTAATGCTGATGACTTCTGAGTTTAGATAGTATTATAAACAAGACTGTTTGATGTGATGATCCACTACAATACATATTCTTCTAGTTGTTTTGTCATTTCAGTTTCCTTTAGGATTTTACTTTCTAGGTTACATTTGTCAGGTTCCTAAAATGTAGCCGTGCATCTGACATTTATTCTTTTGTTGAGAATTTTTACATGTTCCAGAAGATGTGAGAAGCTTCTTTGTGTGAAGAGCATCCCAAAGTCAGGCACTCCTCTAAAACATGTACTTAATCCTTGCTTTGGCTTATTGACGAGCTCTGTTGAGCACCATAACTTCTGTCACGTGGGCTGACTTTACATCAGGTGGAAGAACACACTCTGAACGCACTACTCATTTGAGTGCATAACCTCCAGTTTTGTTACTGACGTATGATTCATCAGAGATGAAATTAGATCAAGGATTTCCATGGGAATCTAATCTAAAAGATGTAAACAAACTTTCCTAGTTTAGATAACATTGCTGTGAGCTCACTGCTCGTATTCAGCCAAGTCTCCTGGCTATCACACTGAATCCACACTAACTTTGACCTAACAGTTAGCACTTGTTCTAATGTTCAGATATGTTATTTTTTTTTAATGTCTCTAGATTATGATGTGTGGCTGTTTTAGCCAAGAGTGAAGGAAAGCAATGATAACTGACTATAAATGAGAAAAAGCACAACCTAATGATATGAAAGTCAGGACATGAGTGTCTTCAGGCTTATCTGTTTCAAGAGTTCATGTACCCAGGGGATTTGTTTTCTCCATTTTACACAGAGCAACACCCAAAATGTCCATCTCCCCTCCCATTGACTCTTATCATCTGTTGCTATGCCAGTTTGCTTAGAATTTTGATCTCCAGCTCCACCCAATTTGCTGCAAAAACAGGATTTCATTCTTTTCTACAGCTGCATAGTATTGCACTGTGTGTAAGTACCATGTTTTTTATCCGGTATATAACCGATGGGCATATAGGTTGATCCCATGTCTGTGGTACTGTGAACTGTGCAGTGAAACACACATGAGTGGATGTGTCTTTTTGTTACAATAATTTGTTTTTCTTGGGCATATATCCAGTACTGAGATTGCTGAGGGGAATGGTAGCTCTGCTTTAATTTATTCATGAAATCTCCAGACTGATTGCCACAGTGCTTGGAGCAAGTTACATTTTCACCAAAAGTATGTAAGTGTTCCCTTTTCTCTATAGCTTTGCCTGCATCTGTTAATTTCTGATCTTTTACTGATAGTAATTCTGACAGGTGTCAGACAGTATCTCCTTTGGTTTTGATTTGCACCTATCTCACGATTGATGATGCTGTGCATTTTTATATTTACTTATTCACTTGTATGTCAGTGTTTGAGAAGTTTCTGTGCATGTCCTTTCCCCATTTTTAATAGGGTTATCTAGTTTATACTGATGATTTAAGTTCCCTATAGATTACAATGTTACACACACTAAGATAACCAGTATTCAAAAATGAATAGAAAAACATAATCCCTTGTAGGCAAAGACACATTGAATTTGGAATGGTCATGGTTGCTGGTTGGTATTGAAATGGGACAGCAACTTTGGAAAATGGTCTTCACGGAAAACCTCATACAAAAATGTACCTAGTGTCACCACTCACAGTAGTTAAATGGAGAATACAGCTCAAGTGCCCATTGACTGCCACAGGGATGAAGACGCTGCGGTGTGTCTGTGTGTCTCTAACCCACAGGGATGAAGACGCTGCGGTGTGTCTGTGTGTCTGTAACCCACAGGGATGAAGACGCTGCGGTGTGTCTGTGTGTCTGTAACCCACAGGGATGAAGACTGCGGTGTGTCTGTGTGTCTGTGACCCACAGGGATGAAGACGCTGCGGTGTGTCTGTGTGGCTGTAACCCACAGGGATGAAGACGCTGTGGTGTGTCTGTGTGTCTGTGACCCACAGGGATGAAGACGCTGCGGTGTGTCTGTGTGTCTGTGACCCACAGGGATGAAGACTGCAGTGTGTCTGTGTGTCTATAACCCACAGGGATGAAGATGCTGCGGTGTGTCTGTGTGGCTGTAACCCACAGGGATGAAGACGCTGTGATGTGTCTGTGTGGCTCTAACCGACAGAGATGAAGACGCTGCAGTGTGTCTATGTGTCTGTAACCCACAGGGATGAAGACGCTGCAGTGTGTCTATGTGTCTGTAACCCACAGGGATGAAGACTGCGGTGTGTCTGCATGTCTGTAACCCACAGGGATGAAGACGCCATGGTGTGTCTGTGTGTCTGTAACCCACAGGGATGAAGACGCTGTGGTGTGTCTGTGTGTCTGTAACCTACACAGGTGAAGACGCTGTGGTGTGTCTGTGTGGCTGTAACCCACACGGGTGAAGATGCTGTGGTGTGTCTGTGTGGCTGTAACCCACACGGGTGACGATGCTGTGGTGTGTCTGTGTGGCTGTAACCCAGCTTTAAAGAGGAGTGAAGCACTGACATAGGCTGCAACTTGGATGAACTTTGAAAACATTGACTAAGTGAACTGAGGTAGACGCAGAAGTCCGCATTCCAAATTATCTCATGGATATGAAGTATGGAGAGCAGGAAATCCCCAAGAGACGGATCTCAGGAGGTGAGTGGAGGGGAAACAGAGAGTGAATGCTTAATGGAAGTGAGGTTTCCTTTTTGGTGAACAAAATGTTCCAAAACCAAATAGTGGTGATACTTGCACAGCATTGCGAATATGTAAAGTATCACTGGCTATACACATACCGAGGGCTAAAATGGTAAATTTTTTGTTATGTGTATCTTAACACAATAAAAATGAGTGCCACATTTTGTTTAGTGAATCAACAACAATAACATCTCGGTTTAAACGCTGGATTCCCCAACAGAACCAGGACTTCCTCCTGGAGCTGGATCCATCAGCCCCCAGGGAAGGGACTGGAGTGGGTCAGGTGCACAGGTCATGAAGGGAGCACAAATTCCAATCCACTACTCGAGAGTCCAGCCACCACCCCCAGATCTATGTTCAAAAACAGGTCTTCCTATGGCTGAGCTACGGGAGCAACAAGCACACAACCATGTTTGTTTGTTTGTTTTTCAGAGTCTTGCTGGGTCACCCAGGCTGGAGTGCAGTGGGACAATCTTGGCTCAATACAACCTCCACATCATGGGTTCAAACGATTATCCAGCCTCAGCCTCCAAGAAGCTGGGACTGCAGGCACCCATCACCACACTTGGCTAATTTTTGTATTTTTGGTAGAGATGGGTTTTCACTAGGCTGGCCAGGCTTGTCTTGAACTCCTGACCTTGTGATCCACCTGCCTTGGCCTCCAAAAGTGCTGGGATTTCAGGTGTGAGCCACTGTGCCCAGCCACAAACAAGTATTTTTAAGCAAAAGACACAGTGAGGAGACATGAGTGTGAGCCCACACACAAACCTTCCTGTGGGGGTTTACAAGACAGCAGAGGGTGCTGAGGACAGAAGCCAGCACCCAGGAACCAGCAGGGAAACCCAGGGGGCACATGGCACTGCATGAGGTCTCAGGACCACTGTGGGGCTCAGTGGTCAGGCAGGCTCAAGGGTCATCCTCAGAGCAGGTGTAGCAGGTGGGGAAAGGCCTGAAGACGGGTTTTAGTGTCACCTTCTCATTCCACCACTAGACACTACATCTATTCTAATGTGTATGAGTGTTTATGTGTTTAGAGACTAACATTTATATTATGAATCTATAGCCTTATGTGGGTGCATAAAGTTACCCTCTTCAATCTATGTGGACTCTGTTCATTAGGAATCAGTCCATGCATTTGAGGACCTCACAAATTAATACTTACATAGAATCACTTTATTTTCAGTCTTCTTTCCTCCCTCTTTCTTTCTTTCTTTCTCTCTCACACACTGACATACGCACGGGGTGCCGTAAGGTTAATTACATGAAGTATTACAGAATATTGGTTCATTTGCAACTTGACCACTTTAGCTCCTGTTCATGTTGCTGTAAGATGTAGAACATGTTTCTCAGCTGTGTACTCCCCTAAGCTGAGGAGCAGCTTTATTTCAAATACACAGAAACTGAAAACAATCCAAATACCAATCAGCACCTTTATCAGTAAACAAATTGTGGAAAAGTCGTTTATTGGAATAGTACCCACTACTGCAGTCAGCTAATGTTGGATCCGATCAACAGCATGGTTCAATTCACAAGTACATACGATGAGTATAATGAGCCAAACACATACATATGATTCCGTTTTATAAACTGTACAAAGCGAATACTCATTGGAAGCCACATAACAAAGATCACTAACTGACTTCTCCATGGTAAGAGAAGCGAAGGTATAGGAAGGAGAAATTGCGAGACACAAAGAGAAAATTGAGAGGCGAATTGATTTGTTTTCACTGTGAATGGTGATTAGGTCAATGTCTGTCAAGTGGTGAACATACTATGTGAAGATTATGTCAGTATTACCTCATTAAAACTATTAAAAATAAAAGTCTAATGTGATAGAAGATGAGGAGAGAAATAAAAATCATACAAGAAAAGTCATGAACTCCTGAATACTCACATGAATTTACCCTCAGTTTTTCTATATCACTTAGAAACACACCAAGATACAGCCAAATAATATCACAGTATCATTATAAGAAGATTGTTTCGTAAACCTCACTTGGAATTTCTAGCTCTTTCCTAGAGTTAATTTAGGGAACAGTTGGATCCAATTGTGAGAAACGTAGGCCAGACACTGAGACTGGCTCTTACCAGATGTGAGCTCTTAGACATGTCACATGGCCTCTCTATACTTGGGGGTTTACATTCACATCTGTAAATGAAGGAAGCATTGACTCCCAAAGAACGTATTTCATGTGCATGTAAAAGTATGACGGCTAATGAGAATTAATTACTTATGAAGTATAATCACCCACATCCACTCTTGGACACAGCCCACTGTGATGCATCCCTTACAGAACTCATTATATAGTAGGAGACATGCAAATAGGGTCCTCCCTCTGCTTATATGAAAACTAACCTAGCCCTGACCCTGCAGCCCTGGGAGAGGAGCCCCAGCCCTGAGATTCCCAGGTGTTTCCATTTGGTGATCAGCACTGAACACAGAGAACTCACCATGGAGTTTGGACTGAGCTGGGTTTTCCTTGTTGCTGTTTTAAAAGGTGATTCATGGAGAAATAGAGATGTTGAGTGTGAATGAACATGAGTGAGAGAAACAGTGGATCTGTGTGGCAGTTTCTGACCAGGGTGTCTCTCTGTTTGCAGGTGTCCAGTGTGAAGTGCAGCTGGTGGAGTCTGGAGGAGGCGTGGTACAGCCTGGGGGGTCCCTGAGACTCTTGTGTGCAGCCTCTGGATTCACCTTTGATGATTATGCCATGCACTGGGTCCGCCAAGCTCCAGGAAAGGGTCTAGAGTGGGTCTCTGCTATTAGTTGGGATGGTGATAGCACATACTATGCAGACTCCGTGAAGGGCCGATTCACCATCTCCAGAGACAACGCCAAGAACTCCCTGTATCTGCAAATGAACAGCCTGAGAGCTGAGGACACGGCTGTGTATTACTGTGCGAGAGACACGGTGAGGGGTAGTCACTGAGAGCCCAGACAAAAACGTCCCTTCAGGAAGACAGGAGGGGCCTGGGCTGCAGAGGGCACTCAAGACCCACTGAGCACAGGGTTTGTTCTGTGGCAAGTTGCTCAGGAAGATTAAGGGCTGGTTTCCTTTCAGAGTCTTAGCAATTTCTCCATCTAACAGTTTCCCCAGGAACCCTGTCTAGATCTGTGATCTGGATCTACCAAGACTGCCTGTGTCACTTTCCTCATCTGTGACTTTGGGGGAGCTGATCGTGGACACTCCATTGTAGAATTTCTTGGTGACAGCAATTGTGTCTTCGGTCTAGGCATGTCTAGGGCAGCAGGCCTGAATTGGTCAAACTCTGCGCGTTCCTAAAAAAGTAAATAACTAAAAAATTTAAAAGAAAACTTTTCTTCATTTATGGCTCTCTGTTACCTCCTGGCATGAGGTCTCCAAGTCCATAAAATATTCCACCTGATAACAGTGTCTGTGGATGTCTGCAGCCTTGGGACATGCAGTACGAGTTTAATCACAGGGATTTATAGTGAGTGCCTGCTGTTGTTTTGCTGGGGAGGGCTGTTGTCTGAGTATTGTGGTCAGTTACCCAGGTGTTCCATAGTCTATGATTCATTCCCAAAACACACCCCAGGACAAGAAAGCTCAGGGCACTCCCCTGGGTGTCAACACTTGACACATATCATCTTACAGCACAGCTGGACAATTACACATGTGCAGGAGGCTCCCCTGTGGGAGGACCCCTGAGAGCTTGTGCCTGGATTCTCCCGGGCTTCACTCCTTGTGCCTTTTTTTCATGTATTTTCAATTGTATCATTTTGCTGTAATAAACTGTTCCTGTGAATATGACAGTTCTCAGGAGTCCTGTGTTTTTACTGAGTTCTGAGCCTGAGGGTGGCAGATGCAACCTCTCAATGCAGTTGTATCAGAAGAAGGATTTCCTAGAGAGACCCTGAATCAATGAACCATGGCTGAAGCATTGTTTGGAAACATAAATATTCAGGTGTGAAGTGACAAAATCTGATACCTGGGTGGAAACAGAATTACCTGGTCTGAGACAGCAGCTGAACTGAAGTAGATGTCTGGAGGTAAATGCAGTTTAGAAATGATAACTCATACTCCCATAGAGCTGGCTCAGTCGATACATAAGGAAACATAAAATGAGAAGAATTGGCCTCAGTATGCAATTATTATTTGTGAGAACTAAGTGAACATCTGGGACAGTGATTGCAGGGTAGTGGCACTGCGCTGACCTCAGATTTTGGCCAATCTCATTTCTGGCTGATGGGCTCCAGAGCACTCCCTAAAGGGGCAATTATGCTGGGATGACAGACCAAAGCTTCACAAACTCTATCCACCCAGAAGGTGGCTCAGGTGGTGATGTGGGGAGGGTGAACCATAAAACAACTGAAATGAGGAAGGATAGTGACAAGGGGCTCTGCTTTTGAGCTTTATCTTTAGCTTAATATTTTTTGTTAATCTGGACTTGGACAATGACTAATGTAAAAGTGGACTTTGCTTTGAGTGCCTTAGAATGGAGGAGAAGGCAGGGGTCAATGTTGCGCCCAGAGATTACTATAGAACAACAGTAGATGGCTGAACATGACCCAAACACAAAGCCTCTTGTCGCTGATGGGACAGCTGCCCTCCTCTACCGCACAACAACTTCTCCAAAGTGTGTTTACCCTGAGAATTGAGATTGCCTTTCTCTTGTAAGTGAAAAAAAATAGAACACTCCAAATAAAGGAGTTGTAATGCTGTATATGTAAGACATTCTAATATGGGTTAATGATAACTTGGAATATGCATCCACTTATCTTTTTATTTGTATAAATTCATGGGAGAAAGTGCAATTTTGTTGGATGGATTTATTGTTCAGTGATGAAGTCAGGGCTTTAAGGGGAGTCATCACCTGGATGGTGTATGTTGTACTCATTAAGTATCTTCTCATCCCACACACCACTCCCACCCTCCAGACCTTCCAAGTCTCCAATATTTATTATTCCACACTCTGTATTCGTGTGTACATATTATTTAGTTCTTACTTACGTAAGTGAGAACATGTGGTATTCAACTTTACTCTTCTGAGTTATTTAACTTAAGATGGTGGTCTAAAGTTTCATCCATGCTACTGTAAAATACATAATTTCATTTTTTATTATTGAGTAGTAATTAAATGTGTGTACATATATATTCACAAATATATATAGTGTATTTGCGAGGGTGTATATGTGTGTCTATATATATGCACATATACATGTACAGCATGTTTTCTTTATCTAATCATTCATTAATAGACACTAAGTTTGGCACCATATATGTGCTACTGTGAATAACGCAACAATAAACATAAATGCAGGCATCTGTCTAACATAAAATTTACTTTCCTTTGAGCCGATACCAAGTAGTGAGGTTGCAGAATCAAATATTAGTTCTATTATTAGTTCTTTGAGAAAATTCCATACTGTTTTCCATATAGCTTGTACTAATTTACATTTTCTCCAACAGTGTATATGCACTACTGTTTCTCTGTATTCTCACCAACATCTGTTTTTTGTTCAGTTTAGTTTTTATTTTTAACTTTTTAATAATAACTAGTCTGACTGGTTTAATATGGTTTCTCATTGTGACTTTAAATTGCATTTCTGTGATGATTAATGCCATTGATTATTTTTCATATGCTGGTGGATGATTTTTATGTCCTGTTTTGAAAAATAAATGTCTGTTATTTGCTCACTTTAAAATGAGGTTATTTGTGTTTTCTTGTGTTGTTTTTGTTTCTTGCACATTCCAAATATTCGCTCTTTGTCAGACGTAGTGTTTACAAATTTTTTTCATCATTCTGTAGGTTTTCTGTTAACTTTGTTGATTTTTTATTTTGCTGAGCACATGCTTTGCTTCTTATTTGTATGAAGCCTAAACTGTCTATTTTGGTTTAGTTCTGTTTACTTTTAAGGTCATAGTCATGAATTCTTTGCCTAGGACAATGTCCAGGAAAACATTTCCTAGGATTTCATCTACAACCGTCGACTCTCAGGTCTCCCAGTTAAGTATTTATAGGTTTTGGCTTAACTTCTGTACATAGTGAGAGATATGGGTCCAGTTTTATTCTTCTGCAAATAGCCTTTCAGTTTTTCCTGCACAATTGATTGAACAAGGTGACCTTTTCCCAGAATATGCTTTTTGTCTAGTTGGTCACAGTCAGTTGGCTGCAGGCTTGTGACTGTATTTCTGGTATGTCTATTCTGTTCCACACATCTATGGTTCTCTGCTTGTTACGTGTGTATAAAAATAGTACTGTCTTTTGTATGTTTTTTCCATCATTTTAAAACTTTGCTGAATTAATACATCAATTCTAGGAGTCTTTCTAAAGAATATTAGTTTTTTAAGTGTAACATCATATTATCAGCAAACACAAAATAATTTGACTTTCTCTTTTCCAATTTGGGTGTATTTCTTTCTCCTGCCTGACTACTCTGGCCAGGATTTCAAGTTTTATATTAATTAAGAGTGGTGAAAGTGGGCATCCTTGATGTGTTCTGAGTCTTAGGAGGAATACTTTCAACATATTCCTATTCATTATAATGTTGTGTGTGAGTTTGTCATATATGGTTTCTATTCATCTGAGGTATGTTTTCCTTCTATTCTAATTTTGTTGAGGGTTTTTATCATAAAGAAATCCTAAATGTCATCAATTGCTTTTTTTTTTTGGACCTATTGACATTATATGTTTCTTTGTTTTGCATTTTATGTGGTGGATCACAGTTATTGATACATGAATGTTGAGCCATCCTTGCATCCCTGAAACAAAACTTAGTAGATTGTGGCATTTTATCTTTTTGATATGTGATTGGATTCAATTTTCTTGTGTCGTGTTGAGGATTTTTACATCTATAGTCATCAGTGATATTGATCTGTAATATTCCTTTTTGGGTCCTGGCATGGATGTGGTATCAGGCTGTTAGTGGCTTTGTGGAATGAGTTAGGGAGAAACACCCTCTACTCAATTTTTTGAAAAAGTTTCAATAGAATTGCTAGCAGATCTTTTTGTATATTGGGCAGAATTCACCGTTTAAAATCATCTGTTTTAGGGCTTCTTTGTTGAGACTTCTTAAAATTACTGTTTGAATATCACTAATTTTTGTTTGTCTCTTCAGGATTTGTATTTCTTCCTGTTTCAATCTTGGGAGATTGCATGTTTTCAGACATTTATCTGTTCACCCTAAATTTTCTAGTTTGTTAGCCTGGAGATGTTCATAGTAGTCTATGTTAATCATTTATATTTCTATGGCATCAGTTGTAATCTTTTTTGCTTCTCATTCTGCTTATTTAAATTGTCTACTTTACTTGCCTAATCTAGCTAGTGGTCTGTAAGTTTTATCATCTCAAAAGCCCAATGTTTTATTTTGTTGGTTCTTTGTATTTCTTGGTTCTTAATATTATCTAGTTCTGCTCTGTCTTTGTTATTTGTTTTCTTCTACTGTGTGTTTAGTTTGTTGTGGTTTTTCTAATTCTTTGATATGTAATGTTAGGTTGTTAATTTGTAATCTTTGGATCTTTTTGATGAGGTCATTTAACACTATAATCTTCCCCTTTAGCACAGGATTTTGCTGCAAAGGTTTTGGTATGCTGCTTCTCTATTTTTATACATTTCAAAGCATGTTACAATATCCTTTTTTAATTTTATCATTGACCCAAATTTCATTCAGTAGCAGGATGTTTAATTTTCGTGTGTGTGTGTGTGTGTGTGTGTAGTTTTTGAGTATTCTTCTAGGATTTGATTTCTAGCTTTATATTACTGTGGTCTGACAAGATAATTCATTTTTTAAAAAGTTGAGACTTTTATTTCTGGCATAGTATATAATCCATCTTAGAAAATATTCCTTGCTAATGGGAATAATGTATATTCTGCAGTCATCAGAACTGAATGTTCTGTTAATATCTTTTAGGTTTATTTGGTCTAGAGTCCAATTTAAGTCTAATGTTTCCTTGTTGATTTTCTGTCTCAATGATTTGTCTAGATTGTCAGATGGGCATTGAAGTCCATCACAATTGTATTGTTATCT
>NW_012102361.1:33697-38424 GCF_000951045.1 Mandrillus leucophaeus
GTTTTACATAATCCTATACTTCCCAATGATTTTGTTCACTTTTATCTGGCTGAGTTAATTTGAAATATCGGTCTGTTAGGTTTGATGTTCTTTCTTCAGTTTAGTATAGTTCATTGTTAAAGTTTTAAACTGTATTTTCTAATTATAATTCAATGAAGTTTTTATTCCCTGAAGATTATTTTTTAAAAATCAAAGTCTTAAGTAAATCTTGAATTGCTCTGATTTTGGCTTTTTTTGTTGTTGTTGTTTTTCGACACAGAGTCTTGCAATGTCGCCTGGACAGGAGTGCAATGGTGTGATTTTGGCTCACTGCAACCTCCGCCTCCTGGCTTAATGCAATTCTGCCTCAGCCTCCTGAGTAGCAGGGATTACGGCACACACCACCACACCAAGCCAATGGTTTGTATTTTTAGTAGAGATGGCTTTTCACTATGTCGGCCAGACTGGTCTAGAACTTCTGACCTCATGATCCCCCCTCCTCAGCCTCCCAAAGTGCTAGGATTATAGGCATGAGCCACAATGCCTGGCCTGAGTGGTTCTGATTTATTTGTATTGGTTCTCAAATCTCTTTTGGATTTAATTGAGCTTCTTTAAAATAAACATTTTTGAATTACTTATCTCAGATTTCAAATATATCATGCTGTTTAGATTCTATTGCTGGAGAGCTAAGGTGATATCCGGGGTCTTATAATTCTGCTTTTTCATACTTCCAGAATTGCTTATCTGCTTGCTTTCCCTTGGCTAAACTATCTCTTACTATTTTTGAACTTATGTTGATTTTAATGAAAATTTCATTCCCTTTAGAATGTGAATATCATGCATATTGGGTGGGTCTTTTTATTTGGTTCTTGGTTTACTCAGTGGCAAAGGCTCTGTAATTGTTTCTTGTCTATAGATGGTCATTATTTAGTGGCTTTCTGAAATGATGGTTGTAAAACAATGTACTGGGCCTGTGAGCAGACTCACTGCCTCCTGCAGGTCCTGGATAGTGGAGGCCTCAGGAACTGTTTCTCATTTGGGATGCATTTGTTTCAGCAGATTTTATACTGGGTTGTTAAGTTTACCCTTCACGTTAGTAGGTGGCCTTACAGGTTTGAGCTGACTGTGGCAGAAGCAGATGAGTACATGCTTGATATCTGTGCACAGGGAGAAGCTCTCCGTTGCCTCAGGCAATGGGTTGGTCTACGAAATGCACAGTGACCTGAATTCTCTGCTGAGCTCCTGAGAGGTTGACAAACATGAACCACTCAGCCTGGCAAGCAAAACACCAGCCTTGATGGAAATGGACAGGTGAGGGGCATCTACTCAGTGTGATTTATCTTGTTATTAATAGTTTTAATGTTGTGCCTTTTCCAAATTCCAGCTTTAGTAGTAACATACTGGGCATGTGAGCAGGCCCGTGGTCTTTTGCGGAGCTGGAATCACAGAAGTATTGGGAAGCTAATCTCATTTTCACCTGCTCTACACTGGTGGTAGCGGCTTTGTATTAGGTCATGCAGTTTGAACACCAGGCCAGTAGGTGGCGCGTGCAGGTAAGAGCCGGCTATGGGGGCTGCAGAAGGTTTTACGCTTTACCAGTGGTTAAAGTGGGAATTTGTCACGTTCCAGATCTTAGAAAAAAGACTTTTAGTTATTTCTTATTCACTATAATACTACCTGAAAGTCTCTGGAACACAACTTTTTATTATGTCGAGATGTGTTCTTTCTATACCCATTTTAATTTTTTTTTTTTTCCTGAGAGGATGTTGAGTTTCATCAAATGCTTTTTCAGCATCAACTGAAAAAATAATAATATGTGAATTAAAGATCTAAATGTAAAACCTAAGACTATAGAAAGTCTGGATAATACCCTAGGCAATACAATTTAGTGCATAAGAACTGGCAAAGACTTTATTCTGAAAATGATAGAAGCAATTTTAACAAAATCAAAAATTGACAAATGGGACCAAGTAAACTAAAGAGCTTCTGCATAGCAAGATATACTATCAACAGAGTAAACAGGCAACCTCTAGAATGGGAAGTAAAGTATCTGCCACCTATACATCTGACAAAGGTCTAACATTTATAATATATATGGAAATAAACAAACATACAAGAAAGAAAAAGTGGTCAAAGGACATGGAAAGACACTTACAAAAAGACCTACATGTGGCCAAATAGCATAGGAAAACACGCTGAATATCACTATCATTGGAGAAATACATATTAAAACTACAGTGAGGTACCATCTCACATCAGTCAGAATGGCTAATCTTAAAAAAAGTAATAACAGATGCTGCTAAGGTTGCAAGAAAAAGGGATCATTTATACACTTTTGGTGGGAATATAAATTAGTTCAACCATTGTGGAAAGCAGTGTGGTGATCCCTCCAATAACCTAAACCGAAGTTTCATTTGACCCAACAATCCCACAGCCGGACAGACACCTAAAGGAATATAAACATGTAGGTTCACTGCAGCACTATTCACAATAGCACACGCATGGAATTACCTAAATGCTCACAGTGGCAGTGGACTGAGAATCCTCCATTAGCTGCCTTTCTGTAGCACTGAGTTGATTGACAATCTTCAGAATCATCCATGAAGAAGAGTTCTGAGGTTCATCAGATACTTGTAGACACTCAAGTGAACCAAAGGAATTAACTGAATTGAGGGCTGCCAGCCATTTCCATGTCACTAGGAATAACTGCCATCTTAGTGTAAAGGTCTACATCACTCAGAATAGCCTGCATGACAGGCTGATTCAAAAAAATCCAACCCCACAGAGGCTCCACAGCAACCCTTACCGTTCTTTCAAGGAAGAAATAGTCTGCAAGTTAAGTGAGTCATTATAGGGGTTCTGAGCTGCGGTAAACATTGGATTAGGACCAGATTTGTCTGAGTTCAATGTAATTATTATACTCAGCTGCTGGTCCCATATGGCCTGAATATGGGTAATTTAAATGAGCCTGGCTGTGTGATTTGTTATATGAAAATCTGAACTAAATAAACATAAAGAGCATGTCTGGACTAGCATGAGGCTGAGAGATCCCGGGGGCCCCGCCCCCATACTCTTATCGCCCTTTCCTCCAGGAACCTCCAGGTTCTCAGGGTGAGAATCCACCTAGATCCCTGCATGGCTGTGTTACCAGGAGACCAAATCTCTGATAAAACACCGAGACCTTCTTCAGGCAGACAACCCATTTTTACATCCTTATGTATGTGGGGAAAGGTAATCCATCCCCTTTACAAACCCATGCCTACAGGCTCCCTTTATCACGAAAATGGCTACAATTAGCCAAAAGGGGCACATTTACAAAAATTTTCCTGTGATGTTCCATCGAGAAAAGAGCAAAAATCAGCTTCACACCTGGAGACTTCCTGTATCGGGCACAGTCTAGAGAAAGAAGATCACCAGAGTATTAAGATTCATCTGTAAGAACATGTAATGCTTCCGTGTTCCACACATTATGTCTCACCAGTTTAGTCAATATGGATTAAATATGAGAGTGTGGCAATGCACAAACTCTGAGGTGGAAAATAGGATACAAAATGTTCAGGAAAATAGAGCAATTTGAAGTCTCTGACAACAGCAACTTCAGCACCAAGGAAATGATTTCACCCTCATTAGCCTCAAATTTACTTTCCATGGCATGTGTGCAGGGTTCCAAAGTGAGATCAGCTGAATTCAATGGGCATGCAATTCCCAGGTGTCTACTTGTATTCTGTTTTCTTTACTTCTGTTTGCAGAAAGTAGACACATACTCAGCCTTAGTGCCAGTGTAGGGAGTGCTTTCCTTGACATGGATACCAGAAAAGAAAGGAAAAAAGTGGCACGATTAATGTTAAAATTAGCCACAGTGTGTGTGTGTGTGCGTGTGTGTGTGTGTGATTTGAATACTAGAGTTGAATTGGGCTTCTGTCCATGTGCAACTGCACCTGCAGGTATTCTCAGGTGCAATAATCAACTGCAGGACCCTAAAGAAAATAAGAATCCCCGCCAAATCCCTGAAGAGTTTTTGGGTTCACCGTATGTCAAACGATTCAGTGCCTCTGGAGCTCCAGGAAAGGGCTCCCCAGTGATGCATGAGATCTTTTCTTCGGGTCTCCCTGTACAGTTCTCTGGGTTTCCTAAGGCCAATTCAGTATTTCAAAAGATGGTGTGAGAAGCATGTTGTGTCACTAAAGGAGAATTCTGAGCCAGGGCACAGCCACTTTTACCGGGCTTGGAATACACTCTAAGTTCAGAGAGAAACGTTCCTTCTGGGTAGGAGCTGGGTTGCAGGGAGCGCTCTGGATAAACCCAGCACAGGCTCCCGCCCCAGAGCAGGTGCACAGCAGGCTGGGGAGGGGTTCCTCTCAGGGCCCGGCACTGCCTTTAAAAATATCTAATATAAGCATTTCACAAGGACTTCTGATGTTTGTATAAATATTCCATTCAATTGTGAGCATTTATCAAACTGAATGTTGTAATGAGAACCACTTTCACAATGGGGATTTCAAACTCTGCTAGTTATCTTAATAGTAAGCAGCTGGAGGTCAGGAAGAGCTCTTTTCTTTTAAATCAGTGCAATTTTTGGACAAACACACTCATTCCCAAAATAACGCATACACATATTAAGTTCTAGAAATGGTTCAAGTTGTCCCTGATTCATTCAAATGTGGATTCAAAGTGAGGTGCGTGTCCTGGGGGAGCTTGTTCTCCAGTGGGGGAAGCTCTGTCAACACAGAGTTCAGGGATGTGTAGGG
>NW_012102361.1:40609-42136 GCF_000951045.1 Mandrillus leucophaeus
TGAAGGTGAGGAACGTCTTTCTGGATCTGTTTAAACAAAATGTCCAGAGACCACCTGGTAGGTAAGGGGGTCACCTGGCTCTGAATGTTGGCTCTGTGTCTTTCCCTCTGTTGTCCCACAGGTCAGCTCACTTGTTCAGTCCTAACAAGAGAGCCCAGGTTTGTCCTGACGTTGAAACACACCCAACTTCTGATGACTCTCCTGTTACCCACATTCATGGAGATAGATTATTTATTATATAATTCACCAAACTAATGTCAAATGCCCAAGATGTAATACCGCAAACTCTAAGGTATGTTCATGCAATTCAATGAAGGAGAAAGTCTTTCAGACACAGGTGCACCTGACACGATAAATATGTGGGTGAGGACTCTGGACTTGAGTGTCATTGTCCAGCCATGTTTCAGAAGTGTGACCTGTCAGGGAAGAACCAGAGTTCCTTGTGCTCTCAGAGGGGAGGGCTCACAGATGTCCTCTCTTGTTCCCAGGAAAGGCAATTGCACTAATCTTGATGATGAGACTATGCTCCTGTGCTGACCTATTATCGGTTTTGACTGAAATTGTCACTGTGATCCCCAAACTGCATCTATTCACACAGAAGTGTATAAAGGTCAGGCCACATTCTCAGCATCACACATTGACACGGTTGGAGATACATCCCACTACCTTCTCCTGAGATTGCAGACAGAATCCCAAACTTCAAACGTTCACAAAAGGGAAGGTCTCCGATTTTTTTTTTCTTTTTTATGACGCACGCTGTGGGACAGATATATTCCCTCTAACCATGATGGATATGCTGAACTACAATAAACATTACATGGATGTAGGTTTATATAAATTCACTGTGACGAATATATTTAGCTGCTGCCCTAATGTTTTGAATGGAGATTTGACAATTTAGATAACCTGGATGTTTGGTTGGTTTCATATAAATCTTCACGGGTAGAACAGTATTGAATCTGTGCCAAAATCTGTCCTCGATCCATGATCACACTCATGTCCCAGACCAGCTCCTTCAGTACATCTCCCTACCTGGAAGAAGAGGACTCTGGGCTTCGTGACGGGAGGCCCCAGGAAGAGAACTGAGTTCTCAGAGGGCACAGCCAGCATCCTCCTCTCAGGGTGAGCCGCAAAGACTGGGACGTCCCTCATCCCTTTTCACCTCTCCATACAAAGGCACCACCCATATGCAAATCTTCACTTAGGCACCCACAGGAAACCACCACACACTTCCTTAAATTCAGGGTCCAGCTCACATGGGAAATGTTCTCTGAGAGTCATGGACTTCCTGTGCAAGAACATGAAGCACCTGTGGTTCTTCCTCCTCCTGGTGGCAGCTCCCAGATGTGAGTGTCTCGGGGATGCAGATTTGACGATATGGGAGGTTGTCTCTGATCCCAGGGCTCACTGTGGGTCTCTCTGTTCACAGGGGTCCTGTCCCAGGTGCAGCTGCAGGAGTCGGGCCCAGGACTGGTGAAGCCTTCGGAGACCCTGTCCCTCACCTGCGCTGTCTCTGGTTACTCCATC
>NW_012102361.1:47056-47555 GCF_000951045.1 Mandrillus leucophaeus
ATGGAGACTGACCACTGACCATCTTCTGCTGTCTCCTTACCATGCCACAGAAAACCACACCAACATCACTCTATGTCTTCAACTTTCTAAATTTGAACTGAATCTATTGCTAAAATGGGAGTTACATGAGGTTTGAGTTTTGTTCCCTTCTTCCCAGTCTTCCTCAATTACCAAGGGCAGAAGAGACTTTCAATGAAAATTGGCTGTCAATGCCCCCAAGGCACATCACTTTTTTAGGTCCAGGAACTTTATTTGGGGGATAGTGGAATACACTTTTAAATAGAAAGCCCTAAAGCACATACAACAACTGAAGGAATGGCCACTGTGCACCTGAAGGCTGATGACGCAGATCGTAGGGGGTACCTTTCTCCAAGATGGTCCTGGGTGTGTGATGGTTGGTTGCATCATGCATATGGAATTAAGGACTGGACTGAAGTAGAAACAAGGGCCATATCCCATAGGAAAACAAGAAAAGAACAGATGGGCATCCGTGAAGACA
>NW_012102362.1:0-37564 GCF_000951045.1 Mandrillus leucophaeus
CTGGTCGGGCTGCAGCAGCTGACCAGCACCCATCGTCGGGCACTCCCCAGTGAGATGAACCCAGTACCTCAGTTGAAAATGCAGAAATCACCGGTCTTCTGTGTCGCTCGCGCTGGGAGTTGGAGACTGGAGCTGTTCCTATTCGACCATCTTGCTCCACCCCCTCGAAATGTAGAATTATTTTTATCAAATTAAGAAAAAAATCCTATTGGTGCTTTGATTGAAATTTACATGTTTATAATTATTTTAGTGAGATGGACACCTTTAGAATATTTAGTGTTTGACTTTAAGACTAATTACTGTCTTCTTGTTTTCTTTTTGACAGTAGTTTTAGAGTCTTCCTCAAAGCAGTTCTACATATTTCTAAGTTTATAATTATCTAGATGATTTAATTTTTTTAATATTATAACTTATATATTTACTTTTATTATATTCCTAATAAATTGTCTTTTATTTAAAAAGCTGTATTTGTGTATATTCATTTTGTTATTTTTCAAGAAAGCATATTTAACATTTTATCTAGGAAAGTAATAACTTAAATTCTTTTGTTTAATAGTGAGATATTTATTTTATTTTCTAATCCAATTGTCATGGCTAGCATGGCAATGATGCTCTTAACTTTAATGGAACTTTTCTGGTACAGAATTTTAATACTAATAATGACAGTAAAGTCTTTCACAGTATACAATAAATGTGCTGAGAAAAATGATCCCAGATTTTTTAGTTTTTACATTAAATTAAACTGAACAAGTTTCTTTTCTACAGTGTCTCAGAGTTTTTATTGTTTTTTTATATTTTATCAGTTTTAAAAACATCATTTTAAGTGGATAATTTCTTAAGTTTATTTGACCACCTTCCCTAGAATTAGCCTTCTTAGACACACAGTTAATCCCAACACAAACTGTTAGTTTTATGTATAGAATATATACTACACATGCATGTGTCAGGCACAAATCCATATAATCCATATAGTTTTATTCTACTAAACCTTTTTTTAACATTGTCGTTTTTAATCAGAGTGTTTTAAACTGAGTATTACCAAATATTTCTTGGGAAATATATGGGGATGATTGTTGTCTTAGTTTGTTGCTGCTGCTATAACAAAATACCTTTGACTGGGTAATTTATAAATAATGAAAATTGATTTCTCATGGTTCTAGAGGCTGGCAAGTTCAAGATCAATGCAAGAGCCAATTCAGTAGCTGGTAAGGGCTTTCTCTCTACCTCACATGGCAGGAAAAAGAGCCAGGATGTGCCCTTTAACCTCTTTTATAATGGCACTAATTCCTTCATGAAATTGGAGCCCTCATTGCTTCTTTAACAACAACAAAAAAACTCTGTAAAATATTTTAAAGAGGTTTATTCTGAGCCAATATTAGTGACCATAGTCCAGAGATAGCGTAAATCTAAGAAGCCTTGAGTAAGTGGTCCCAAGATGGTTAGGTTAGTTTGATTTTACACATTTTGGGGAGACAGAAGTTACAGTTGCAGCAGGACAAGCCACAGACAAAACTCCTCAGACACCGAGTTAAAGAAGGAAGGGCTTTATTCAGCTGGGAGCTTCAGCAAGACTCATGTCTCCAAAAACCGAGCTTCCCAAGTGAGCAATTCCTGTCCCTTTCAAGAGTTTACAACTCTAAGGGGGTCTGCATGAGAAAGTCGTGGTCTATTGAGCAAGCAGGGGGTACGTGACCAGGGCCTGCATGTACCGGTAATCAGAACAGTACAGAATAGGACAAGGATTTTCACAATGCTTTTCCATACAATGTCTGGAATCTAAAGATAACATATCTGGTTAGGTCAAGGGTTCATCTTTAACCAGGCCCAGGGTGTGGCAACAGGCTGTCTGCCTGTGGATTTCATTTCTGCCTTATAGTTTTTACTTCTTCTTTCTTTGGAGGCAGAAATTGGGCATAAGACAATATGAGGGGTGGGCTCCTACCTTACAGTCACAACATAAATCAATACGTGGAAGGTATACATGGGTTCAAGCTGGAAAGGCAGGACCTATCAAAGTGGGGGCTTCCAAGTCATAGGTGGATTTTAGGGATTCTTTTGTTGACAGTTGTTTGAGAGCAGCTATTGTCTGAAGACCTGAAGTCCCTAGAAAGGAATGCTCGAGTTAGGACAAGAGGATTTTAAGGGGCCAAGGCCCTTGTTATGTAGATGAAGGCTCACAGGTAACAGCCTTCAGAGAGAGTAAGTGGAAAATATCTCTATTCAGACTTTTAAAGGTGTCAGACTTTCAGTTAGTCTCTTCTAGATCTCCAAAAGGCCTGGAAAGAGAAGGCCTGGCTATATTAATAGAGATTCTCTATAGATGCAAATTACCCCCACAAGACAGCTTTGTAGGGTCATTTAAAAATATATCAAAGGAATATATTTTAGGGTAAAATATTTTTATTTCCTTCAGGGCCTGCTCTCTGTTATATGACGCTGTAACAGAGTCAGGTTGGAGAGTAAACTACATTCCACCAAGGTATTTAAAACAAACAAAAAAACCAGACAGTTTTATGGTTTATAGGGTGTGACTTTAATCTTGGCCTTGCATGGCCTTAGGTCTTGTTTATAATTTGCTATCTTATTGCCACAAAAAGTCTGTTTTGTTAGTTTTATTATGCTCTCCATTTTAACCTTAATGCTAAACTCCAAAAGGGAGAGGATATAACAAGGTGTGTCTGACTTTCCTTCCCACTATCATGGCTGGGAATTCAGTTTTTCAGTTTTCTCTGGGTTCCCATTGACCAAGAGGGAGTCCATTCAGTTGGCTGGGGGCTTAGTATTTTCTTTTTGGTTTACAACTTAACCACTTATTTTCAAAGTGACTAAAAGCCGCACCTTTTAATTCTATCACACTGGATATTAGGTGCCAACCTATGAATTCTAAGGGACACCAACATTCAGACCTTAGCAATCATATTCCCTTCACTCATTATAGTAATAGTCATTTGTAGTAACAGGTTGCCTGATAATACATAAACTAGCATTCTTGGAATGAGTTTTTGTTGATTATGGATTTGTAAAATTTTTCATGTATTCTTGAATTCTAATTGCTAATATTTTAGTTAGGTACTTACATCAATATACATAAGCAGGGCTGGACTAAAATTTTGCCCTTTTTAATTCTTACTGGAAAATGTTGTTTTTAGGGTTTGGCTGACTTCATTCAAAACATTATGAAGACTGCTCCCTTTCTTTACGGTCTTGAACAGCTAAAATCACTTAGAGGTTATTGTGGCTTGGAGTTATAAAACAAATTATAGGATGGAAATTAAAGGATTATTATTTTATAATTTTCCTTTTTCTTCTTGACTCAAGTTTTGTAATTTATGTTTTCCTAGAAATTTGTATGTTTAAATCAGTTTTTTTCATCTACTATAATGTATATGAAGCATATTTTGATCTCTTTTATGTCTTTTCTAATATGATATAACCTTGTTATTTTTGTTTCAGCTCATGCTTTGTGTATGTGTTGGCACTTCCAATAAACTGCTGCTCTTAGATTTCTCATTTTGCTTTTTTTTATTTTTATTTATTTATTTTTTTTATGGTGTCTTTCTCTGTCTCCCAGGCTGGAGTGCAGTGGTACAATCTTGGCTCACTGCAACCTCTGCCTCCTGGGTTCAAGTAATTCTACTGCCTCAACCTCACCGAGGAACTGGGATTACAGGTGCGCACCACCACACCCGGCTAATTTTTGTATTTTAGTACAGAGGGGTTTCACCATGTTGGCCAGGCTGGTCTCGAACTCCTGTCCTCAAGTGATCCACCTGCCTCAGTCTCTCAAATTGCTGAGATTACAGGCATGAGCAACCATGCCCAGCCATTTCATTCTTTTTTAGCCTTCATTTTTTTTTGGAGGGGGGATGAGTTTTTTCCTTATGGTGTTTTTCTAGTATTTACTTTGTTGATCATTTTCTATTCTTTCAGTTGAGTACTTGATATACTTTTCTTCTTATTTTGTAATAAAACTGTTCAAAGCTATGGGTATTTCTGGGTACATCTATGGATTCATCATAGGTGGATGATTATTTTTAATAATATTTTTCTATTTCTTTTTGTATTACAATAATGAGAACATTTTTGACTGAATGTTTATTTAGAAAATATTTTTTAGACTTCCAAGTGTTTGAAATTAATTTTAATTTTATTTTAATTTTCTAATTTATTTTTAGTTTTATTATGCTATGATTTTTTAAAATCTCATTTTACTGTTTTTATACATTCAAATTTGTTGATATTTCCTTTTAGGTCTGATACATAGTTAACTTATATGAATGTGTCGTAAGTCTTTGGGAAAAAGTTTATTCTCTTTTGAAGTAGTATAGAGTTAATATTAGAGTAAAGTAAGTTATATTAGTTAGAATTTGGTCTTCTTTATATTTTCACTTATTTTTTTCTTGGTCAATAAAAAAATGGAGATAAATGTTTTAAAATTCTTTGTTTGCTGTGTCTGTGTTTCTCATTGTATTTAGTGTTATTAAACTTTATTTGTTATTATCTTTATTTGATATCCTCCAAACAGACTTTTCTCTCATTTCTTTCTATTCTATTTCTATACTCTTTTCCTTTCAGTGAATGGTAAGACCATGAACCTAGTTTCTCAAACCAAAAATTAAAACTTTCCCCATCCAATCCAACAGTAAGTCTTGATAACTGTATCTCTACACAAATTCCAAATCTATCTACTTCCCACACTTTCTACTAACACATCCTGATCTAAGCCAGCTATCTCTTTTTGCCTGGGTTACTGATATCAACTCTCAAGTGATCTTCCTGACTCCACTCCTGCTTCTCACATAAAAGTCAGAATGATTTGTAGAAAATAAATAAGTTCATTAAACTCTCCTCCCCTCTTTCTTAAAACCTCCCAACGGATTTCCATCCCAACCTCAATTAGAGTAAGTCCACACTTTAACCCTGCCTACAAAGTATGCAGATGTGATTTATGCCTTTCTCTTTGGCTGCAGTGACCATTTCCCCTTTCTCCAGCATACTTAACTACACTGGCCATCTCTTTCTTCCTCAGACAGGACAAGTTCATTCACATATTAGAGCATCTGCTAGATAGTCCCACTTTCTTCCTGTTTCGTGCATGGTTAATAATGCATCCCAGAAATCCCTTGTCTGATAGATGCTTGTATTGTATCACCCTACTTTACATCTTCCTACAGTATTCATTATTGTTAATTTCATATGTCTTTCTGCATCTCCACTAGAAGCTTTTTGACAGCAGGAATATTGACTCACTTTTCAAATTTTCCAGTAATAGAAAAGTGCCTAACACGTGGTAGACACTCAATATTTGTGTAATAAATGAAAGCATTAATGTTCAAAAAAGGGACAATTATATTTTGTTATAAATTTTAATGATAAAAAGTAGCCTTTTCTTTCCAATTTAATGCTTTTTGTCTCAAATTCAAGTTTGTCTTATATTAACATGAGGAATTCCGCTTTTGTACATGATAGAATAACATAGATGGAGATTTATCTCCCACATTAAACAACTAGAATACCAGACAAAATATATAAAACAATGGTTTTCAAACATTGAACCACAGACAACTTAAGACAGTGATTCCTGAGAGAAGGAAAATATGTGAGTTTAGATCTTGGAATACCCCAGCATCGAGCAAGTTTCTGAATAGTATCAGAAGGAAGGGGAACCCCAATAGAACTTGGCAGTTTTGTCGAGTTGAAGAAATAGAGTTTGATGTTCAAGAAAGTAAAGATGGATAGAATTTGTAAGGCAAACAAGCAGTGAGGGGAGAGCTGTACAGAGAGACTCTTGATATCTGCTCAAGGGTCCTCTCAAGTCTTTGGCTCAATGTTAATCTGCACCTGTGTAGAAGAAAAAGCCACAGGCTGGGGAAAAATACTGCTGGAAAGGAATAAACAGAATAATCCCCAGAGCTCACACAGGGCCAAGCATAGTTTGTGCTCCCAACAGGCAGAGTGTAAAGTTTTTCCAATAAATGGGGCATCAATCAAAAGTCCTCGAAAAATCATTACGTCGGTAGTAGCCTTAGACTAGAGGTTTACCAGGACCTGCTCTAATAAACCTTAAAGGCAAGACTTGAAAGGATCAAATTGTTTTCATGTAACTTACTGTTCCAAAACAAGGACCAAAAATATTTAAAGGATGCAAAAAATCCAACTCCAAGTGTTATTAAAAAGAAACAACCACCACATACACAAAAAATGAGATTCAGCACAAGAGACAGAAGGGGAACAATATGCAGCATCCAATCAAAACTTACCAGGCCTGCGAAGAGGGCAGAAAATATGCCCACAGCGAGAAGGAAAAAACTCAATAGAAACAGACCCCAAAGTTACACAGATAATAAAATTAAGCAAGAATATTAAAAGAGGTATTGTAAAGATATAGTCAAGACGGTAAAGAAAAGCATGAATGTGATAGAGAAATGAAAGAAAGAAAGATCCAAATAAAAACTCTAAAGATGAAAAATAAAATATCTAAAATAAATAGTACACTGCAGAAGACTAGAAAACTTGAAGACACATGATAAGAACTACTAGAACGAAGGATAGAAGAAAGACTGAACAGAAACGAGCGTGCTGGTGAACTATGGGTCAATATCACACAGTCTAACCTATGTGTATTTTCAGTCCTGGAAAAGAAAAGAACAGAATGAAATATTTAATGAACTAATGACCAGAAAATTTCCAAATTTCATGAAAACTATAAACCCAAGATTCAAGAAGTTTGATGAACACTAAGCTGAAGAAACATGAACACTACATCAAAGCATATCATATTCAAATTGTTGAATACAGCATGATTCTTACTAGTTTTCCATTTGATTTTGTTTGGAGCATTCTTTCATTTTATTCCTGAAATACTCATGTTGGTATCTCCTTTTTAAAATGCAGATGATCAAGTTTCATTTTTTGAATAAGAATGATTCTTATGAATTTATTTATTTATTTATTTATTTTGTGATGGAGTCTCGCTCTGTTGCCCAGACTGTAGTGCGGTGGCACGATCTAGGCTCACTGCAACCTCTGCCTCACGAGTTCAAGCAATCCTCTGCCTCAGCCTCCCGAGTAACTGGGATTATAGGCACCCGCCACCATGCCTGGATAATTTTTTTGTATTTTTAGTAGAAACAGGGTTTCACCATCTTGGCCAGGCTGGTCTTGAACTCCTGACCTCGTGATTCACCCACCTTGGCCTCCCAAAGTGATGGGATTACAGGCATCAGCCAACACGCCTCGCCCAAGGATAATTTTTTTAAAGATGACAATTTCATTTTCATTTCTTATTAACGAGGCATAGTTCATTTGACAGCCTCCTTATTTTGTGTTGCCTTTGTTTCTGGTAGTTTTCTATATAAACTATGTTTTATTTGTTTTTCTCTACCCTGTGTCTGCATCATTGATACCCTCAACTGCTAGCCCACATCCCCACACACCCGCCTAAGTAATCACAAGATGCAAATGCTTTAACATTTTCCATTGGCGCTTACCTATACAAATTTCAATATATCTCTCCGTGAACTTGAGATTAAAGACATATATATATATATGTATATATTGTTCCTTACCATGAAATAAAAAGAAATTAAAGCAATGTTATCACCTCTTACCCTCCACTCAAAATTTCCCGTGGGCATCTTAAACTCACCAGTAGCTATGTGTTTAGTTCCTCAGCTTGCCTATTTGTGAATTCCTTATTTTGATGCATATTTGTCTGTATGGAGTACATTTTCAAATCCTTTTTTTTTTACAAGACACATATGAACTTTTAAAATCATGTATTGGATCTCATTTTCTAAGTTTTCACATACAAAAAAAAACTTGATTTAATAATTAATTACTTGGACATAATTTTATACTCAATACTTGTTAACAACATTGTTCTGTTGCTTTCTCTTACCCAAAATAGCTGAAAAGAAGTCTGATATGAACTCATTTGCTTATATTTATAGGGGTCTGCTTCTTCTACTGGGTAATGTATGATTTTTTTAAATCATTGAATATCAGAAATTCACCAGTGTAATCTCTCTCCCCTCCCAACCATGAGCCGTGAGACTTCTAAATTACAGGGCCATTTTAATTAATTGAAGTATTTTCATTCTAATGTTTCATTAAATAGTTTTTTTCTGGTTTGTTTTTCAGATCATCAGTTATCCATACATTGAATCCTTATGTCTGTTTTATAATTCTTATTCTTAAAATGTCCATGGTATTTTAAAAGTCAAGTTCTCAAGTATATTACTAATTTCGTTTCTAAAATTGTCAGTATGTGTTCTGGTTTTAAATGTTTTTATATTTTGTAGTAATATTAATTTTTCCATTATTCTTTTCCTTATTACTACTATTTTTAGTTAATTCATCAACTAATCATTTTGTATCCAAAAATTTTAATTTTTAGTATTCAGGAATTTCTTTTCTTTAGTTTTCATGATAATGCAGTACTGTTATAGTCTAAAGTTGCCTCTCCTCTTTTGGAATGCTGTATTCATTTTAGGCATTTTTTGCTATAGCAGTTTTTCTTTCATATTCTGGGTGTTTCTGCTTATAACATCAGTAAAAGCAGTTGTCACTCTTGTTGATGAAACTACTCTGCTACTATGACTCCTAGTAATAAAACTACACCTACAAACACCACCAAAAATTAGCCCTTCTTGATTATTACTCCTTTATAGACCCTGTATCACTCAAGATCCAAACATGAAACAAAATGTAACTAAGAAGATTCAAAAAACAATGTAAGAACTTACAGAGTTGTGATCAGGATTAAGGGAATCAATAGAGGATGCTGAGGGATCCAGAGATCAGCAACAATGGGTGCTTTTACCACTCCATAGGCAGGAAGAGGTAAGAGAAGGAGATAGTGTTACTGAAGAACCAAGCTAGGGGCCAAATGGAAAATAAACTGCAGAGTCAGGCACTGAACCCCTTAATATATATTTTTTAATCTCCGTAAAGAGGTAGACGTTACTATTACCTTAATTTTACATATGAAGATACAAACTCTTATAAAACGTATAGGAGAACACAGAGCTAAAAAGTTACAGATCTGGGCCTCATAACCAAGTCACTCTGACTTAAGTAAGTCCGTATATGTCCTTACCTTCTCCAGCAGTAACTAGTTTGTCTTTGTCAGATACTTACCGAGCTCCTTCTATGCCAGGCACTGCCAGAAGTATTAGACTTACAATAAAGAACAAAATCATTATCGCGGTTGCTCTCATGCAACTTCTTTACCTTTGACCAAAGACAAATCTACATGTTCTTCTATTTTCCCTAAGTTAATATGGATGACACCTTTGATTCTACTCAGAACTTTCTCTTCAAAAACAAGGTGATTTGCCTGTTTTTGGCATATGTTATCATCCATTTTCCTGAGTACCAAAGAAAAGAAGGTAGAGACTGGGCAATGTGATTGAAAAGATTTCTCCTGCTATTTCTCTCAAAATCTGTTGGAAGTTCTGCCTCTACAGTCAGCAAACGTGGATGAGGACCCAACTGGCAGCATAACGGCACATATCATGTTGCTGGAAGTGGGTTTGTTCTCCCGCTTCAGTGTGATAGCCCTTGGATGAAAAAGTCAACCAGACTTACATACTGTACTTTTGTTTTTAGGTCCTTGAGTGTGTGGTCATCTCTGGTCCAAAGTTTATTTCATATTAGCCCTGATTCCAGATCGTACCCCTCGGAAATAAGAAGCTGCTTAGCTTAGAGCTGTCTCTTCCAGTCTGGCTGAGCGGCAGTTGGGAAATTGCCTTACGCTAGACTCATGCCTAATGCCCATATCTCACACTCGGTGGATAGTCTTAGGGATCTTCATATTTATTTATTTTTTTTTTCTGCAATGTCTTTATTTCTTTCACTTACTTGAGATACTTCTGCTGTGTTGAGAAACTTGTGTCCTATGTAAATTAAATTGAACCCGTGTCTTGATGATAATTATTGGATTTGTAGTCTGAGGTTAAGACCTTTCTAAAGTTCAGCATAGGAAGTTTTTGTCACTCTGTTATTTAGTTATTTTGGTTAAGTTTACTGCTATCAGAGGGAAACTCTTGTAAACATGACGTAATGTCTAGAAATTGTCCACGCATGTTTGAAAGAATAAATAATTTAGCTATAGCAAAGAAAGAATGGGACCACATACCCAACTAGGTAACTAAATAAAGAGGAAAATAAGGATGTAGGTACAAGAGTTAAGGTGAATAAGGTCTAGATTTTCTGTTCTTGGGTTTCAGATGAAAATAGGAAGTTAAAATAGAAATTTCCTGCATATAGCTGCAAATATGGACTGGCACGGCACTCAAATCTGTAACTGGCTTGTATGAGAAGTGGGATAAAAAGTACAAACAGTAAAGAATGAATATCTTGGGAGACAGTTACAGAGAGGGAAGAGAAGCAGGATTCAGCAGAGGAGACAGAAAGGAAACTGATGAAGTGTTGCACAATAGTGTTTCATTTGATGTATTTTTGAGTTTAATATCAAGAGATTCTTTGAGTTATAGGTCTTTCCTGCTATCGCTAATGTTTCTTCATTTTTCACTTTGTATGGCTTTATTCTTCCCAGTTCATTTAAGCATACTTCCATTATGAAGATAACATATCTATAAGGTGACAATTCCAACTAGATATCCCTGTGAGAACAAACCTTAAGTATTGTGCAATGTAAAACCTCCATCATGGGATAAATGTTAACGAATCATTTTCACAGGAAATGTTCTTTTATTATAGACAAATTTATGTTTAGTGATTAGCACAGGAGTCTCTCCTTAATTAAAAGGCATTGCCAGGCTATTTCTCTCTTGATGACTAGATACTTTTCATGCTGTTAATTCTCCATTGATAGCAATAGTTACGGCCAAGGTCTTCCAGTCACATATATGCTCTTCATCTATCAGACCTTTATCATTTTATTCAATATACCTTAATTAAGCCCCTGTAACATAGTTATGCCAGATGTTGAGAGCAATTCAAAGATAATATGAGTGTCTCTGTCTTCAAGGAGATTACTATTCAAGGATTATTGATAGTCATTAGATTCAATTTTTTAATTGTTTTATTTGTATTAAAATCTTTCATTATCTCTGAAATCTATGTAGCAATATAGAAATAATCATGCTTACATGAGAAAATTTAACTAATTTACTCAAGGGAGAAAAGAAACGTGAACTTAATGATAAGGGAAACTAAATCCACATTTCAAATCTGATGCTTCCCTCAGAAGCTGTATCTGGCTTTAACAGAGTCATCTTTGATAAACATTAGCTTTGAATAGAATATGCTCTCCAATTAATTACATGTTCAAAATTATAATTAATGATTGATTTTTAAGTGAGTCAACACACAGAGTTTCCTCTTGTCCAGCACAGTGCTAGACAAGAGAAAGAAATTTTTAAGTAATTATGCCATAAATTGAGAACCAGCAGTAACACATAAAATATATTTAAATACATTACAAAGAGCATAGCCATGATCATTACCTTAATTATGTACTGTTCTATTTTGAACTGGCTCAAATATAATAGAGCAGATAATGAGGACTAAAACAGGCGGGGCAGATTAAAATGTCACAAAGAACAAAAAAGGGTGATACAAATGTGAGCTGGAGTAGTGAAGAGAGTTTCCTTGAATTGCAATGTAATGTATTGTTTTCTATTTAGTTCATCTTTTTAAATTCTATTTTCCCAGCTAGGTCCTTTTGTTGCTTCAATACTCATTATTTGACTCAGTTGTAGTGTAGATTGAGTGCATAATTAACAGGTGAGAAGGCATTATTAAAGGCTGGTGGATAGGAAACCAAATAAAATCCCTATGAAAAACACTGTTGAAAAGACTACAATGAAGAGGTGAATATATGACTTGTTTTTTAGAGCCACTTCCTCATTTTCACTAAACCCACTACCTGGATTATTTCCAGTGCTAAGCCTGCTGCGGGCCAGAGCTAATTTATCATGGTTGTGTTCTGGTCATAATTCCAGAAATTTGGGGAAGTGTTGTTCATATGAACCCAGAAAACAATTACGTGCTCTGTGCACATGTTTAACTAGACAATGATCAGAAATGACATTTTGTTACACAATGACAAATTTGGATGGGATAAGTGAAGTTTTCTTGATTCCTGAATCCTCTTTGGGCCAAACAAAATGACTAAAATGCACATGCATACAGAGCTAAAATGCTTTTGAATGTCCCTGATTTTTCAGTGCTTTATTTATTTATTTATTTATTTATTTATTTATTCTGTTTCTAAGGAAGTTTGAACAAACCATTGCATTTTAATAGTGATAGTGGTGGCTACTAAGACAAGAAGGTTCCTGTGCTCAAAAAAGGTCCTTCCCAAGTCCTTTATCCTTCTGCTGTCTCTGTCTTTCTGTGTTGCAGTCACAGGTTTAAGTCAAAGGAGATCACCATGAGGAAATAAGAAAAAGATAAAGGGAATCTTATAATTTCTCAGCTCTTGTGTGTAGAAACACCTTATACTTCTACAGTGAATGGGGTATATGGGTCAATCTGTGCCATCTTATTTGAACTTGATGCTGACAAGTGATTCAGACAAAATTGGCTATGAAATTTATTTTAGTAGATACATGTTATTTTTTTCCAAAATGCATATAAATAATGTCAGTACATTTAAAACTTAAAGGCAGCACATAAACTAGGTGTAGTAGTGCCCCATTATACTCTAGCTGAAAAAAATAGACCCAACATAGAATAGCCAGAGAATAAATATAAGACTGTATGTTAATTAACTACCAAATTATTAGTTAAAAGCAATAAATAATTAATAACATTTATTTTCTCTTTTATGTAAAGGCATTCTTAAAAAATATTTCTATTGGAATAATATTCTACTATTAGATTTGTTGCTATCTTCCAAAATGAAAACCATCCAGTTTCAACCTACAGGATTCAGCTGCAGCAGCTGTACCATTAAAAGAAATAGCAAACCCACGATGTTCATTGCTGGCTTCTGTTGTTATTTTAGATGATTTGATTTGGACAATCGACACTGAACATCTTAAAATTTCTAAATCCCTTTCAGACTCTCTGAGTGAAAAATAGAAAAAGTAAAGGGTAATTTAAAAAAAACTCAAATAAAAAAAGTCAAGAAATTCTGCAGGGCAAATAAAACCTTTTGGTAAACCAAGAAACGAAGGCAAGAAGCAAGAGGCTATGGGAAAACCAGCAAGAAAAATTTTAAGTGGAGGGAAAAAATATTTAAAACATACGTTCTTATCACGAAAAATAAAATCAATGGCACAAGGAAGTTGAAGTAAAAGGGAGACATTCGAGAAGAGGTATTATCTGGGGTTAAGACAGATTTGCATGGAAGTCAGACAGGTCTAGTCTCACTTGTTGTTCACTAGTTATGTGACTTTTTGTAGGATATTGATTCTATTTGGGTATCACTTCCACCTCTGTAAGATCCCTTTTGCTTCAGAAACGTAAACCCATTTCAAGTTCTCAAGTTCTTTCAGAGAAGAAGACCTTTTCCATCTCTTTGTTGTTTCTATGTTGCTAGAGTTAACTACTGAAAAATTAACAATAATGAACCAACTACAAATAGCAAAGTACTAACTGAACACTGCCTGTTTTAGAAGGTTAAAATAGTCAAGTGGGATGAATAAATGAGACCTTGTTCTCCAAGTATATTTTCCCATATCTACTGACAATTCCCCTGAGTGTATGTGGCACCCTGATAGGCTAAGAGTGACAGATATGGACTGATATCCCAGAATTACTGAATATTTCCTTATGTTCTTTGACTAAAATGAAAGCAAGAGAAAGATTAATTTGTTTGTGATAATGAAGGATTAAATGCAGATTGATGGTTGTGCTGATGTAAAGATAAAATAAATTACTCAAGGAGTTTCTATGTTTTATAAGTGTCATGCTTCTACTTTAAGTATTTCATTTAGTATTTCGATTTTGATTATAAGTCATGCTGAAAATGACATAATCCATGTGAGGTGCTTGTTAGAGGGTCTGGTACATGGGAAATGTTCAATGACCATTAGCTTATTGTTAACCTGAAAGTGTGCTTATATTTCACAGCTTTTACCTTCCAGGTAAAAAATGATCTAGCATAGGCACATTTATGCATTTAGAATAGGCACATTTATCTATTAGCAGCAAACAATAAGGAAATAGGATTGGGAAGAGGAAAAAGACATGGACATGGAAATTATTAAAAGAAATTTTTGCCATTATTTTTTCTAGTTCTGTCTCTACCAATAATTAGTGTATACAAACACTTCAGAATCCCATGTTCACAACAGGTAGGAATAATTATTTAAATGTATGAATTAGAGTTTGATTTATCACAAAGGGAAATATCTTTGGGATTATATTATTTTCCAGAATATGTAAAGCGTAATGTTGCTTTATGATTTCATTTAGAAGAGTATTTTCCCCTCATGTTAAGTACAGAAAAAAAATGGCAGTGCTTTGTGAACAGAAAGCAGGTATCTGGCAAGGTCTGGCTTTGAAAATAATAATGGAACTGATTACATGAAGCCCCTTTCAATGTAAATGAAACTTCTATCGTGAGGGAGGAGTTGGTGGAGGGATAAACAAAAATTGCAAGGAAAATCTCGCTGTGGCTGGGAAAAAATCATAACAATTTTGAAAGATTTGAGAAAAATTATGTCCTGATCTTTAGTTATGAATTTTGAGCACCAAAAAAAAAAAAAAAAAAAAAAAAAATGAAGGTGTGGAAACCCTAAGACAAGTGAATGTAATTCAGAGTTATTTCTTACATTAACAGGAAGAGTAACATCTGCCTTTAAAATGGCCTGGACAAGGATGGAATAGCTAGAGCACATCAAAGGTGGGAGCACTGAAAAGACACTTGATACTCACTGATGGTCCTGATTTAGAGAAAGATACGCTAGCCGGGCATGGTGGTGCACGCCTGTAATCCCAGCACTTTGGGAGGCTGAGGCGGGCGGATCACCTGAGGTCAATAGGTCAAGACCATCCTGGCCAACATGGTGAAACCTCCTCTGTACTAGAAATACAAAAATTAGCTGAGTGTGAAGGCACATGCCTGTAGTCCCAGCTACTTGGGAGGCTGAGGCAGGAGAATCACTTCAACCTGGAAGGCAGAAGTTGCAATGAGCTGAGATTTTGCCATTGCACTCCAGTCTGGGCAACAAGAGCAAAACTCCATCTAAAAAAAACAAAAGAAAGAAAAAAAGAAGGCCAGGCGCAATGGCTCAGCACTTAGGGAGACCAAGGCAGGTATATCACCTGAGGTCAGGAGTTTGAGACCAGCCTGGACAACATGGTGAAACCCTGTCTCTACTAAAATACAAAAATTATCCAGGTGTGGTGGTGGGTGCCTGTAATCCCAGCTACTTGGGAGATTGAGGCACGAGAATCGCTTGAACCCGTGAGGCAGAGGTTGCAATGAGCTGAGATCATGCCACTGCACTCCAGTCTGGGAGAGAGAGCGAGACTTTGTCCCAAAAAAAAAAAAAAAAAAAGAAAAAGAAAAAGATACACTAGTAAATGTGTAAGTGCTTAAAATATCAAGACACCAAACCTCCAGAAAGCTATAAACACATCAATTTCCAATGCTTTGCCACACTAAAATCCAATAAAGGATAAAGGATAAAGATCAGTATTAAAGGAGAATAAGGAAGTCCAAAGATTGATTAATCAATGATTGACACAATTGAGTATGGGGATGAGAAAAGACCCACATAGTATTTTTCTTGATATTTAAAAAATGCTGTAAAATTTATTCAGTTGGTTCACAGTTGTACATGGCAGGCACTGTTTTGGGTCATAGGAGAACGTTGGATGACTTGAAGGTTTCTATTCAAAAGGAACTCAAAGTTTTGTGCATTAAAGCACAGAAACAAATTGTTATAGCACTGAGTCTTGGGAGTTTCACATAGCCAAGGGACGGAGAAAGTGCACTGTAAGCCCAGTGAAGTGAGCAGCCACACTGTGTGGGAAAGGTGGAGATGGATGGTATCTCGGTTCAAGGGAGAACTGATGTGAATCTTGAAAGACAAGCAGTTTTCTAGGAAGAGAAGGGGGATGAGGAAGGACATTCCTCATAGAATAAATGGCATTAACACAATGCGAAGGGGTGAAAGGGCAGGAACCACCAGGGCACAGGAGAGGGGTCTGGATGAAGGACCTGTTGGAAGCATTGTGAGAAGACCTGAGCCAGGAGATGAGGCTGCTTGCTGGGCCAGATTGCAGAAGACTTTGTAGGTCCTATTGAAGAGTTGGAACTTTATCCTGTAGGCAGTGGGGGTGCTTCACAGTGAAAGATGTGTGTTTTTGAGAGACGGCACTGGTGACAGTGTGGATGGTGGATTGTAGAAGAATATGATTAAAGCTAAGAACACTTGAGAGGGGCTATTCTCAATTTTGCAGGTGAGAAATTATAAAGACTCTGATAAAGGCAGTGTCAGGGCAGTACACATAACAGAAGGACTTCTTTGAGGGCTTGGATGATTGGACTCCATGGAGATGGTAAAGGAGAGACAGCATTAAGGATGACTGGTTTCTTTCTAGAGGGATGAATGTTGCATCATGTAGGACCTGAGGAGGAGGAGCAAGTGATATATTTCTATTAAGACAGGCAGGGCTTGCAGCACCAGTGAGAAACTCCAGTCATTTTTTAGGAAGCCAAAAAGATCCAGACTGGAGATACAAATAATTATTCAATCACTTATGAATCCTAGCTAAAAATCATGACAGTGAATGAAATGACCAAGTAAGTATGTTTAGGAAAAAGATAAATAGAAGAAGACCAAGGATAGAATCCTGGGGAACACTGAGACGTTGGAGGCACCAGAACAGGGATTGGAGACAACAAAACGATGCAAGAAGAAGCAGTCAGAGAAATTGGAAAATCAATAGAATTATATTTTGGCTAAAGTATTATATAAGAAATTGTATCATGGACTATTGTTACTATAATGTTATCCAAATGTGAACATATCTAGTCAGCGGTGCCACGGAGTCATATTTAGGTACCCCTACTCTCCTTGTGGAATTAACAAAAACTGCAGGTACAATTCGAAATCAATAAATTGAAAGCCATTACTATACTACATTAAATATTGACTAAACCTGGCCGGGCGCGGTGGCACATGCCTGTAATCCCAGCACTTTGGGAGGCCAAGGCAGGTGGATCACCTGAGGTCAGGAGTTCATGACCAGTCTGACTAACATGGTGAAACCTCATCTCTACTAAATACAAAAAAATTAGCCAGGCGTGGTGGTGCATGCCTGTAATCAGAGCTACTTGGGAGGCTGAGACAGGAGAATCACTTGTACCTGAGAGACGGAGGTTGCAATGAGCCAAGATTGCATCATTGCACTCCAGCCTGGGCAACAAGAGCAAAACCCTGTCTCAAAAAATATATGTGTATATATATATATAGACCAAGCCTACATCTCATTGATAAAAATGCGTGGGATAAGAAATTACTTTATAGGCAAGCACTAAGGATTATTGAAAGTAGTAGTGCCTTGTCCAAACATATAAAAGTGGTAATAAACATGTAAAAGAGTTCAAATGAGTAATATACTGGATGTTACCATAACCTTCCCATTTTTCACAAGATATATATATACACATGTATTTAAATATGCAAGGAATCATGTAGAATATTCTACTTTGGATTCATTTAAGAACACCAAGGTAACTATCTAGCTAGTAAAACTTAAATGAGGTCTCACTTGCTTCTCTTCCCAGAGGAAATATGTTTCACTACACTCATTCACACACTTCATGTGTTTTCTCCATCAGTAAATACATGTCTTATGCCAAAATAAACTGGTCCAGAAAGAGTAAATAAATGATTTAGTACAATCCATTATCAGTACTGGAAAAAATTGGAGTGTATAACTTCTACAGACTATGAGTCAGGAACACCAGGTTTTCACATGATGGTTGATGCGTGCTGTAGTGAGAAAGGGGGACCCGAGGGAGAGTTGTGATGTGGACGGGTGCCATCACATCCTGTGAGCTCAGACTCGCCACAATATATCAGGCTGCAACGTATTATGTTTCCCTACACTGGGGTCTGTCTCCTCCGTGGAACTATAAGCTCCTCAAGGACAAGAACAGCATCATACTCATTTTTCAACCATACCTGGCATAATGTAAATAATGAATCCGTTAGGTTGAATCAACTTATAAGCAATAGGGGTTGTCATCCTAAGGAGGGGAAGAAAAGCATAGCATAACCATAAAATACCTGGGAAATGGCTAAACCAATCCAAACAAGTGGGGTTATGTGGTTGTTTATATTTATTTAACAGCGCAGAGAAATACTGTCCTCCAGCAGAGAAGAGAACAAAGAGTAAATATTTTCAGTTAGAAGAGCTCAGTTGGCAAGGGGGCCCATGCTTCAGCCCTGGTACACAAGGAAATGCCATTCATTTCACCAATCAAGACAGATTTCTAGGTATGCTTTACACAAAACCCTGGGGTTTACCTTTGTGACACTTTGAGTTATTTGTTGAATGAAACTATTCTGACTGTGTTAGGTTACAGGGAGTTGTTACCAAATAACATATTCTGGCACATAGTAGGTATCAGAAAAATTATTAAATAAATGTACTTGAATTTTAACTCTCAGAGTGGCTATGATAAACTGTAGACTACTATTAACTGTGGCTAAGAACTGGTCATAAACATTCTTGGGAAGCCTGAGCTCAAGCCAGGGCAGTTAAAATATTACCAATCCATTTGTAATAATCACCAATATTTACATAGTTCCAGATACTGTTGTAGGTTGTTCACATGTATTAGCTCATTTAATCCCCATTTATAATCCCCTGGGGTAATTATTATTATCCTAATTTTGTGGATAGAGAAACTGAGGCATAGAGCGACATGGAAGACTGAAAGAGACATGGAAGACCCCCCCCCTCCCGCCATCCTAAACTCTTACTGGGGAAGATCTGGCTACTCACAATTACCAAGTCACAGGGAGCATGCATAATTAACAGTTAGAGGTCATCAAAATATGAGGGACCAAGAATAGAGGATATGGAACAAAGAAATTAGCACTCTAGTCATTGGTTCAGGTAACTGATAGTATACAATGAGGAAGATTAGGAACAAGCCTAGATTCCTGAGATATCATAAAGGAGCCTAGGGCCACCACAATGGTAGACATTTAGAAAGGTCATGATTATCTCTGTATAGAAGTCAGGCTTAATTATCCTGCTCCAAGTGCTATAAACTTTGGGAGCTAAATCCCATTTGAGGAGGAAGGAAAATTACCAATGTCTTAGAGGTACAGGACTAGACTAAGCAAAGAGTGACTCACACAAGGTAAATTTAAACTTCCTCAAGTCGTGTATTTAATTCCATTTGAAGTCTAAGGATTCACAGTTACTGGGAAGCAGACATTTATATAGTAATACTTCTAAGATATCACTCAAATTTAGGTCAACTTTTCAGGTGATATATGAGATCATCCAGTTCAATTCAAACATCTCCCCTCTACCATGAACACCAGCTCAAGTCAATGAGTTTTCTTTGTTATCTGGAAAAAAGCAAGAGAAACTATGCACTACAGTTTTACTTATCAAATACGTGACGTATCTAATAAATAAGTGAAGTATGTGACAGAGCAGTGGGGAATTCTTTATTCTGGTAACTAACAAAAGTTTTAATTTTCTAGGAAGGTGGTGCTATAGAGGGAGAGGATGGTAAGGGGAAGGATTTAACCTTCTAGGTTACTTGAAATCTACGAATCTCCTGAAATTCTGAATAATGGTTTATGTATATGTGCTTTTTCATGGAAAAAAACATGTTTAACTTTTTTTTAATTGCCAAAGCAGTCTGGGACCCAGAAAAGACCAAGAATCACAGGTATAAAGAAAATTTGTTAGATTTTTAAAACATAATTTGCTATGCCTACTAAAGATTCCACATTGAACTGCAGGAATATCAAAAAGAATTTTCACCAGAGAGAGATTAAACTGGTCATTACAATTCATACTTTCTCCTTAGAAAACATAAGTTTGTATTTTAGTGGGAATTCATCATAATAACAGAAGGAGATCCCGGCTCTGATGTGAGATCCTCAGGTTCAAATTCCAAACCCACCTCCTACCAGCTGCATAAGCTGAGAGAAGTTACAAAACATCTCTCTTGTTCAGCTTTCTCATCAGTGAAATGAACATAGCTATGATATCTTCCTCCTACTGATGTTAAGAGGATTTAAGTTACATTAAGTTCATGAAGCCCCTATCAAAGTACCTGGCACTCTGAAAACACTTAAAAAATGTAATCTGTTATGGTTATTGTTATAATTGTGGTGAAATGTTGTATCTAGAAAACAATTTTTCCCAATTTGCCAGGTTTTTTTCGGAGACCCATGATGGCTGAGTAGTCAGTCATGAAAAGCCTAGTCTCCATCTGCATTTATTCTATTGTCTTTGTATTATTTTGTTAGGTACCAAGAAATCCACAGTTTGTAAATTGCTTTTGTTTTCTAATGATGACATGTTGCCAGGTTTTTGCCAAGTTTCCTCAAATATGAGTTGTAATTTAATTTTAAGTAAAACTTGAAACCCTTGGCACTCCTAGTTGGCAACATAGAACTTCCTATTCTTAAGACAAAAGGCTTAACGAGTTCCTTTGAGTTTTCACAAAACAACATGTGTGTGAATAAAGAATTAAGTAATCCAAAATTACATAATTAAATTTCCCTTAAAATAAGCATTCGTTCAGCTCCTTTGTTTTTAATTAGAGGACAAATGTTTTCTAAACATTGAGTTAGTTACTTTGAATTTTTAAGAATAGAATGGAATGCTTCATGACCAACAAAATTAAGACATTTAGCCAAAAGTGGTTCCTTCTGAGGGTGGATTATGATTTGTCTCCAGGATTTACCTTCAGAGAAAGGTAGCAGAATTTATTCACATAATAGGTACATGCATTCCTTGAGAGCATGTAAGCAGCTCCCCTTAAAATTATTGTTCAAATAGACACAGAAAAAGAGGCTATGTAAAGATAGTGGCAGAGAGATTGGAGTTATAAGATTAACTATATATAATGCAAATTTATATATATAAATGTATATATAAAAATATATATATAATGCAAATTTTTGTGACACTTACTTGTTTTTATACTATTGTTAATGAATTAAGCCTCCCAAATGTTTACACGTATTTGTGTTCTAAGAAAATAACTTCAGACATGGAGATTAAGCTGAGGATAGGTAGTTCAGAAAACAAATTCATTGGAGTATTGAAGCTTTTCTACATGTTTTCAAGCCACTGATAACAAGAGCAAAATTAGAGCTGTCTTGTTAAAGAAATACATTAAATGGGAAGGGCAATGAATTCTCAAATGGCCAACTGTAGCTCTATTCTCCATAAATAAAATTGCTTTAACTTTTAATCATTTCTGGCATGAAAGGTTCTAGATTTCTCCAAATAAACTCTATAGGTCCACAGTACTAGAGGGATCCACTGCACACAAGCTTTATCCTGCTTCCCAGTTGCTATATTGAATAACCTTCTTATTTCCTCGAACTTACAGGTATTCTCCCAAAAATGTAACCTTTATAGTTTTGTTTAATAAAATATTCTAGGAAATAAAATACACTCAGATACATTTCCTTTTATCTTGCTGTCTCTGAAATATGTTCATCATTTAACTGCCTTAAAAATCTTTAAGTGAATCTCCTGAACACTTTTTCAGGTCTTCCAGAACAAATGTCAAATCATTTATTGCTGTAAGTGAATTTATCTCACTTACATAGGCATATTTCTATTTTTTATGTTTATTTTTGTGGGTACATAGTAGATGCATATATTTATGGAGTACATGAGATGTTTTGATAAAGGGATGCAGTGTGAAATAAGCACATCATGGAGAATGGGGTATCCATCCACTCAAGCATTTATACTTTGAGTTACAAGCAATCCATTACAGTATTGCTTTAAATATAAAATTTAGTTATTATTGACTATAGTCACCCTGTTGAGCTATCAAATAGTAAATTTTATATATTCTTTCTATTTTTTTATACCTAGTAATCATCCCCACCCCCTATTCTGACTCCCCGCCTCTAGTAACCATCCTTCTACTCTCTATGTCCATGAGTTCAATTGTTTTGATTTTTATGTCCCACAAATGAGAGAGAACATGCAAAGTTGCCTTTCTGTGCCTGGCTTATTTCACTTAATGATCTCCAGTTCTATTCATGTTGTTGCAAATGACTGGATCTCATTCTTTTTTTTAATGACTGACTAGTACTCCATTGTGTATATATGTATCACATTTTCTTTATTCATTCATCTGCTGATGGACACTTAGGTTGCTTCCAAATCTTAGATATGCTTCAATAAACATAGAAGTGAAGATATCTCTTTGATATACTGATTTCCTCTCTTTTGGGTATATATTCAGCAGTGGGATTGCTGGATCATATAGTAGCTCTATTTTAATTTCTCGAGGAACCTCCAAACTCTTCATCATAGTGATAGTATGAATTTACATTCCTACTGACAGTGTTCAAGGTTTCCCTTTTTTCCACATCCTCACCAGCATTTGGTATTGCCTGCCTTTTAGATATAAGCCCTGTTAATTGAATAAGATGATATCTCATTGTAGTTTTGATTTGCATTTCTCTGATGATCAATGATGTTGATAGGCCTGTTTGCCATTTGTATGTCTTCTTTTAAGAAAATGTCTATTCAGCCGGGCAAGGTGACTCACGCCTGTAATTCCAGCACTTTGGGAGGCCGAGGCAGGTGGATCACTTGAGGTCAGGAGTTCGAGACCAGCCTCGCCAACATGGTGAAGCCCTGTCTGTACTAAAAATACAAAAATTAGCCAAATGTGGTGGCAGGCGCCTGTAATCCCAGCTACTCAGAAGGCTGAGGCAGGAGAATCACTTGAAGCCAGGAGGCAGAGGTTGCAGTGAGCTGAGATCATGACACCACACCCCAACCTGGACAACAGAGTGAGACTTCGTCTCAAAAAAAATAAGAAAGAAAAAAGAAGAAAAAGAAATGTCTGTTCAACTCTTTTGCTCATTTCTTCATCGAATTATCAGATTTTTTTCCTATAAAGTTATTTGAGCTCCTTATATATTCTGGTTATTAATTCCTTGTCAGATGGATAGTTGGCAAATACTTTCTCCCATTCTTTGCATTGTCTCTTCATTTTATTGTTTCTTGTGCTGTGTGGAAGCTTTTTAACTTGATATGATCCCATTTGTCTATTTTTGCTTTCATTGCCCATGCTTGTGGGGTCTTTCTCAAGAAATTTTTGCCGAGATCAATGTCCTAGAGATTTTCTCCAATGTTTTACTGTAGTATTTTCATAGTCTGATGTCTTAGATTTAAATTTTTAATACATTTTGATTTGACTTTTGTGTATGATGAGATATAGGTGTCTAGTTTCATTCTTCTGCATATGGATACCCAGTTTTCCCAGCTCCATTTAATGAAGAGACTATTTTTTCCCCAGTGTATGTTCTTGGCACCTTTGTTGAAAATGAGTTCACAGTAGACGTGGAGATTTGTTCCTGGCTTCTCTGTTCTGTTTCATTGGTCTATGTGTCTGTTTTTATGCCTGTACCACACTGTTTTGTTTACTATAGCCCTGTAATATAAGTTGAAGTCAGATAATGTGATTCCCCTAGTTTTGTTCCTTTTACTTAAGATAGCTTTGGCTATTCTGGGTCTTTTGTGGTTTCATGTAAATATCAGGATTGTTTTTTTCAATTTCTGTTTCTATTTCTTTTTTTTCTACTTGTAAGAAGAATGTCATTGGTCTGTTGATAGGGGTTGCATTATATCTGTATAGGCATATTTCTACACATAAAGAATCTGTCATTACAAAAATACTATTTTCTAACCATGGGAGTTATAATGATTCCATCAGTCCATTACTCCATTATACAGCTAGACAAGACTGACATTTCTAAGGTACCAATGCCAACCTCCTTTTTAGCCAACTTTAGATTTAACTTGAACTAGCATTTGTTAAATGCCTACTATATGTGAGTTACCCTGCTTTGTGTTTGCACACACAAGTATATAAATAGTCCTGAATGAGATTACATTACATAATAAGAGTATTTACTACAATTTTATGAATGACACCAAAGCACAAGAAGGGACAAGTACTAGCTTATGTAAAAATTTGCATGCATCCAAATACCCTGCTGACTTTGGGTTTGAAAATATCCTTTATTCCAAGTACTAATAAATCCAAATGATACAAAAACTACAGTCGATATTAATTAATGCTCACCAAAAAGGCATTTTCAGAGCAGCTTGCAAAACTCTCCAATAAAGAAGTCAGGTGGAGGTTTAATGAGTAAGCCTGAAGACCAACATACAAAATATCAAAATATGCTTGGATATGACCAAAACACAGAAAACAGTTGAGTAGGCCACTTAGAAAAATGCCCGTTGATTGTTTAAACTTTTTTCAATTAAGGGGATATGATAACTGTATATAGGCTGCGGCATCAAGCTTATATGTTAGAAATCACTCACATCTTTCCACATATAATACTAAATTTAAAATCACCAAAAAAAGTAAATATAAATGCCCCCATGTTACTAAACCATGTAGATGAAAAGTGAAAATTCAAGTCACTTTCTAGGTAGTTTAGGTGTATAAAACATCCATATCTTTTCATATGTGGTAGTACTTAAATCATTAAATATTTTGACCATCTTTCTTTTTTCCTCCTTTCTCTCAACATATACTCTCTTAACAATCACTAGGTTTCTGTTATTACTGCTGTAGAACTCCTAGATCTATGATTCCATCCTGATATCAGCCCAGCACTAATGAAAACCCTGCTCCACCTTTCCATTTTGATAGTCTACCTACACTTCAAGCTCAATATGCATCAAATTGAATATATTCTCGTCCCTCGAGCACATTTGCCTTCACATGACATACAAATTTGGTTTATGGCGCCATGAAAATCATCAATACTCACATTCAAATTGAATGCCAACTAACACTGATTCTACAATTGGCAGATCTAGAATACATATCCTTTCCTAACTTCATTCTCGTGATATTAATCCAAACTTTAATTATCATCCCTTGCCTTCACCAGTGCAAAATTTCCTACTTCTTTTTCTTTGGCCTACTGTTAATCCTTAATTTAACATTTACAGCTCCAGCTACCTTTACAGCCTACATCTCAGACTATTGTTTAATGGATACCAATTTTATGAGGCAATCCCTTCTCACATTCTGGGGTAAGTGTCCCACTCTTTTTCCCTTTCCAGTCTAACCAAAAATGTTCCTACCATATTCCAATTATATGATTTGAATGGAAATCATCATGTTCTAATGGATTGTGCCTTCCCTTCTCTCCTATATCCTCGTTTAAGTCTTACTTGTGTTTTCTGCATTTTTACAATCAAAGTGTCTCTGCTATATGGTCTAAACTCCAGCTAGAATGAACACATTCACTTTAAAGCTCAACTCAATGTCATCTTGTCCAGAAGGCATTCCTGAATCTTCCAGCTATGTTTAAGTAATCTGCTTAAGCGTAAGAGTTTGTTTACATCTCTTTTGTGGCACTCTCTAATATCTTTATAACTTCCATAACAATTGTAGTATATTTGCATAAGTTTCTCCCCTTTTAAACTCTAAGTTCCTTGGTGATAAGGCCACATGTATTATAAACAACCAGTAAATGTTGAATAAATGAATGACTGGATGGATGAACAGAAAAAAATTTTTGCAAAGGATTTTCTAATGCTTTTTATTTTTCGTTCAGATGTTTGGCATCACAGAGACACTTCCAAAAAGGAAATAAATTAATTGGTCGTAAACAATGTTTTCTCTTAGCTCCCATTCAAATCATTGTGAACCACAATGTTCTAACTGCATGTTTGTGCTTCCTCAACTTTCATAGCCAAACACCTGCAGTTAACCAACCACACATACCAAAGTATTTTTAACATGACTCAAACTGATCTGGGGAATTGACAACTTCTCAACCACTAGCTGAATACCAAGCTAAATGTCAGTAGTTTCACAGACTCTTTTAATGACATGGGAAAACCTGAGATTTCTCTTTTTTCATGAAGTGACACACTTGCCTGAGAAAGCTCTATCATATCTCTTCCACTGGATTAACAGTGCAGACATTTCTATTGTGGATAAAACAAAAGGATCTAGAAGTTCTTGAAGGTTTTATTTTCAAATGCTGTACACCTATTATTGTACCAGACAACCAGGCTGAGAGAAAATGCAAGTGATTCTTAGCTACTAGAGTCACTCTCACAGACTCTCCTTCCATTTCAATGTATTTCAATCAAAAAAGTGCTACTAAAATTCTTTTCTCCTTTACAGCAGCAGTAATACCAACTACGCCGTTACATATCATTTTTAAACAAGGCTCCATGACTTTCAAAATCCAGGTCAACATATCAGAAATATTTCCTCTAATAACTTTATGTTTTAAGACACACTAAGCTAGCTATATTCTTAGCTATATACTTCAAGATTACCTCTCTACCAGGAATAATACAAGGCCAAATTTTTGTCCTGTATAACACTGTTTTATAAGGTTTGTAGTTACTTATTTTTTTAGTGAGCAAATAGAATAGTACTTTATTGCAGGATTTGAATACCTTAAGAAGCAATAGTAAGGAACTTATTATTTATATTATACCTCATATATTAATGAATGCATTTTATGTGTGGGGTTATTAATAACCATGTAATGGAAAGGAAAAATGTAATTTATTTTGATCTGAAAAAATACATATACATTTTCCTACTGAGCAAAAAGTTCAAAACCACATGATTTTTAAGAGATCTGCATATAAGCATAACCAATATCAAAATCTAACTTCAAAAGTATTAAATATTTGCCATGCACATTAATATCCCACTGAGTTTTAGACAACAAAATATGTTGGACTTTTGCTTCTTCAGAGGCTGGCTGCACACTTTGGGGTTTGTGTAAAAATAATTATGTGTATTCTCAACCAATTCCTTTAGTCACCTTTCTACGGCACTTAAAACCAAAAAGTGGATGCTTTATATGAAAACATCCTACCTTACCTGATCTAGGTGTTATTTGCTGACTTGTTTCTAAGGCTACACATGCTTGAGATTGTTGCTTATATGGTATCTCAAATGATAGCAGAAATATTTCATCCCAAATCTGTGTTCTACCAGCCTGATACAAGATACAAAATTTCAGCCATTTTTGTTTTATTGGGTCTTTTTTTTTAAAATATTATGGGCACATTTGACAAACTGAAGGAAAAGAAAGAAATACCAAATACTCAAAATTCATTTGTAGGAGGATCTTCAAGCCACCTGAATGGAACATTCCTCTTTAATCTTCCACTCACAGAAACTGCATTACAACTTGCTGCTACCTTCCATTTCTGAGTTTTTCTGTAATATATTACTCTATATTTTCTCTAATTTTGATATTGAATTGCAGAAAAAAGATTTTCACAAGGTGTATGAGAGGGATTCAAGCTACTCTGAACACATCTAGGGAGACAACAAGGTTATTTTGCCTAGAAATCTTTTGAACTTCTCCCTAGGATCCCATGCAGCATGGTACAAGTTGAGTTTCCTGGGGACTTGGCTTTATCCAGGTACTTTTGATCATCTGCACTCGAAGCATTGTGCTGCTTCAGGCTGGAATTAGCCAAGCACATGAAAGTCACCATTCCTTGAAACCTGGATGAAAATAAAACAAAAACTGGTAGTCAAGCAATTGCCACAACTTAGATTCATAGCATTTAATTCAATACGCATTTACTAAAACGTTATGAGACACTAAACCTGACCTCAAGGAGTTTCACACATCAAGATAAGGAAGAATCTCAAAGAAACCTAGATGCCACGTCTTTTTTGTCTATAGGGGAGAGAAGCTGGGATGTGTATTCTTGATTTTGTGTTTTGAGAGTTAGAAGCAAGATCTTCATAGCTTTGAAAATAAATATAGGAGACTAGAAATAATATTGATAATTTTTTGAAGTCAGTGTAATAATTTAAGGACTAAAATATTCTTAATACATTTGAATTATTATTATTTATCGTTACTATTACTTTCTACTTTACAACTAAAACCAGTTTTTACCCCACCTGTGGGAATTGCAGAGCTCAAAGAACAAATATGTATTGGGCAATTAATTCATGGCAGGCATTACACTAGGAATTAGACATACATCTTTTTGCTTAGCACAGCGCTCAGATTGATTTTGGCCTTGCAAAATATTGACAGAAAAACTAGAATATATTTTAATTTCTTTAGGTCTCCACGAAGTAACTTCTAGCTTAGTATGAAGGAAATTCCCAGAACATGAACCACATCCATCTTGAAACCAAAAAGCAAATGCTGATGAATTCTGAATTTCCAGCTGCCTGGGACTCACTTATTGAACTCCATTATCAGGGTTAAATGAAACCATGTTGAAGCCTGAGGTAAAAAGAAAAAAATTAGAAGTGTGACTCTACATACACCTAACAAAATATCCTCTTATATTTTGAACCTAGTGGGAAAGTTAACAAAAGTTCTACAATTAAAACAGTTTACACACCATTGTCAGCCTTCATAGATCCTCCTGGCAGAGGCCAAGAGGGTTGCACTGGCTGAGAAATGTGAGCTGATTGGAAACAACTGTTTCTGTTGCACAATAACGGAGGACTGTCAGGCAAACAAACAACAAGATGTCTTTATTTACACTTTTGTTAGTTTTTTAATCATGAATTTTTGCATTAATTTTGATTTTTTAAAATATTATATTAAAACATTATTTTCATTTCTGAGTTTTTTGGTGCCTTCTTAAGTTTTTCTCTGAGGTAGTGATGCTAATCACAGCTCAGCCTTATTCATTATTATAATTTATCTAACGTTGACTTCAGTTTCAAAACTTCTTTCTCATCCAGCCTGTTCATTGAACCAAGACTGGTTCTTGAGGCAGAGTCGGGTGATTAAAAAGTCAGACAATGAATGGAAAAGAAACTTAAAAGATGAACACTGTCACGCCTGTAATCCCAGCACTTTGGGAGGCCGAGGCGGATGAATCACCTGAGGTCAGGAGTTCAAGACCAGTCTGGCCAACATGGTGAAACCTGCATCTCTACTAAAAATACAAAAATTATCCCGGCGTGGTAGTGGGCATTTGTAATCCCAACTACTTGGAGGCTGAGGCAGGAGAATCGCTTGAACTCAGGAGGCAGAGGTTGCAGTGAGCCGAGATCATGCCACTGCACTCTAGCCTGGGTGACAAGAACAAAACTCCATCTCAAAAAAAAAAAAAAAAAAAAAGAGATGAACACTGATAATGCAAAAAGTTTTTTTAAAAACCTACAATGTACTAAATACTTAAGAGTTAACTGCATTTTCTTTGCAATTATTTATTGGTGGCATTTTCAATTGTTTAATCTTATTTTAAGAGGTTGCTGTTAGTGATGCTGTTAACTCTTTCATATTTTCAGAAAGACTTTTATAACCATTATTTTGTTTAAAGCCTACTTGAGTATATTGAATCCCTACTGTATATTTAAAGGAAATAATTTTATTTAATCGAGTCATTAAAAATGACAACAGTAATAGATTTTTTAATAAATGTTTTTCATTCTACCTTCAGAGTTCACTGAGTGATACAGAGACCCTGGTTAACCTCACTTCTAGATTGTGCCAAGTGGAACTTGTCACATCTTAAGTGACTAACTGAACACATTTTACTCAACTAAGTGACCTGGATCAATTATGCAGAGATATAGTAAAGTTTGCCTTTCAGTGAATGTTTCCTTTTTTAAAAAAAGTTCAATGTTTATTATATATACATACTAGTCTCAAAGACAGAAAACCACCTTTTTTCAGCATATTTGGTCTAAATCTCAGAGTGAAGGAACTACCCATAATAAACTAACTGGCTGAATGAATTCCTGTCAGCCCCTTTAGAGGGCGGAGCAAACATTTGGGGTTGCAAAAAGTATGACCTGGGTACATCTGCACATGGATAAGTGAGCTCAGAAAGCTCATGTCATGTATTTATGTGCTACGGCTGATTAAAAAAAAATCTTAGAATTATAATTTGGGTCTGATTTGTTAGACACTATTAAAGGGTTCTAATACTGTTTTTTAATCAACAGCTTGTATTCTCGAGTTTCTAAATTTCCTTTTGTACGCCAAGTACCATTGCATTTATATAGCACATCTTGCTATTATTTATTGAGGCAAATTATTGTTTTATTTTGTCCCAGTCATATGTCTTGTACACAGTTAACTCTGTCCTTCATCTCAGTAATGAATTTTTAATTTAATCCTTTACATTTATTAATAGCTTTCCCCCATTTTTTTCCCCTTTCTCTTTCCAAGGAGAGTACACCCCCTCTTTACCTTAACTCGTAGTGAAACACTTTTAATTCTGGCCATCCAAAAAAAAGAAAACATTTCAGGAATGTCTCTATAACTTTTTGTTTCCTGATAAACTAACTCATCACTAGCTTTAGAGTCAGATCTTGTTTGAACCCAACTCCAACACTGACAAGCCAAGTGACCCTATCCTAGACAAATAACATTACCTCCCTGACCTCCTTTCTCATCAGCTTTATGTGAATGGTAGTGCCTATCTCAAAGCCAAATTGTAGGGATTACAGCAATAACTTATCTAATGTGCCTAGTACTTCTTACCAGCAATTTCAAATGGTTCAACTTAATTGTAAGGGTTCAGCAGATCCTGGCTTCTGTGTTTTCCCTGGAAAGAGTCTGGCTGGGCAGGGACTTCCAGGGCTTTTGGCTTATCTGAGATGAAATACAGCTTAACTCATGCAAAGCTCAAAAAAAAATAAGGTGAGCACCTAAGTATAAGATGTTAACCTTGATGGCCAACTAAGATGGTTGGTTCTTTTTGCCTTTACTACAGGCTTTCATTAGTTTTGACAGATATTCAATCAAAAGCTGGCTCTGCCCTATCTTTTACAGAACTTTTTAGAAGAAGAGAAAATTCTTTTCTTTTCTTTTCTTTAGTCATTTTCCAGTTCTCCATGGGTTGTATTGCTAAAGTACACAGAAACTTTTTTTCCTTTTTCCCTTTAGGAAAGCCCAAGATGGAATCTTAATTTCTTAAACACTAAGTGTTTTGTTAAATTCCTATCATAAGTTTTCATGACCCATGATAAGAAAAGACACTTCAGAAAAGACTGCAGAGACCACAGGATGCTACTGCTTACAGATGACACTGTTTCTGAAAGGCAAATAAATAAAGTTAAATTGCTAACTTCAACATAGCCTTGGTTTGTATCTCAAACAACAAAGATATCTGAAACAGTTTTATTTTTTATTCCAACTTCCAGAGGCTTTTTTTGCTTTCTTTGACAGACTTGAACTTCCTTTTCTTTTACTCATTTCCAGTAGGACAAATCCTCATTCTATTACTACAACCTTTTAGTTCCCTGCCTTAGGGCAAAGCTCCGTTTGACATTAATGGAAGCTCCAAGCCTGGCCCAGAAATGTGGGGACAAGACGCAAAGATGAAATCATGAATGAGGCCATGAAAGTTGATATTCATAAACTCAAAGGTACTTTCATGATGTTCAAATAAAGAAATAAAAATACATCAACATTTCAGCAAAACATTTGTTATTCCTGCAAGCTTTATTATTAATTTATTTAGAAAGACGGTTGGCAGAGATGCAAGGAAAAAGACTCTAGAAACTTGTACTAGGACTACAGATCCATTCCTGTTTTTCTCTCAAGCACTTAGCCTAATACTTCTCACATGTTTTCTTTTCACACAGTTTTCAGTCATTCCTCATCAGGTTTCACCACTGTGTATATCATATTTTCATCAACCCAAAACATTATTGTGACACTCTGAAAACACTTTTTGAATCAAAGAGAAACTGGCACAGCTTACTAATGAAACTAGTAAGTTACATCAACTCTCATAAATATATTTAATCACAAGTAATCTGTTGGTTAAATCCTTGTTCTTCTTATAACTCGGGAGTGATAGTTAATTTTTTAATTATTGAAGTTTTGTCCTCACATTGATTATATTTAATTTAAACCTTAAATGGAATAGATTTGGAGAAATTATTATGATTCCTCTTCAACATCTCAAATAAAAATTATTCTGGCCATGTGCTGTGACTCATGCCTGTAATCCTAGCACTTTGGGAGGCCAAGGCGGGTGGATCATTTGAGGTCAGGAGTTCGAGACGAGCCTGGCTAACATGGTGAAACCCTGTCTCTACCAAAACTACAAAAAAAATTAGCCAGGCATGGTAGTGGGCACTCCTAATCCCAGCTATTCAGGAGGCTCAGGCAAGAGAATTAGTGGAGTCTGGAGAGGGAGGTTGCAGTGAGCCAAGATTGTGCCACTGCACCCCAGCCTGGTCAACACAGCAAGACTCCATCTCAAAAAAAAAATAAAATAAAATAAAATAATTTTTTTCTTTGATCTTTGGAGGCGATTTCTACCGACCTAAAATGTTAATAGGAATAGATACATCTGGTTGACATGGAGTACTTTTTTTTTCCTTTCCTTTATACTGTATTTCATTTTTTCCTCTGTACTTTTCAAACTTTCTACAAAACTGGTAATAAGTTAAAAAGATTTTAATCAAATAAGGTATAAACTAACTTTGTGTGTGTGTGTGATGGAATCTTGCTCTGTCGCCTAGGCTGGAGTGCAGTGGCCCAATCGCGGCTCACTGCAACCTCTACCTCAGGGTTCAAGCAATTCTCCTGCCTCAGCTTCCTGAGTAGCTGGGATTACAGGTGCCCACCACTACACCCAGCTAATTTTTATATTTTTTGTAGAGATGGAGTTTCACCATGTTGGCCAGGTCTATCTTTAGGTATATAAACAAGTGACTTCAGGTGATCCGCCTACTTTGGCCTCCCAAAGTGCTGGGATTATGGGCGTAAGCTACCGTGCCAGGTCTAATCCAAGTTTCTTTTAGGACAAAGTTTCTCACAGTTCTGTGGAAGAAGTATGTTTTGAACAAGATTCTGAATGGAGGTAATGCTGTGACTTGGCAGAGATGAGAGGAGAGAAGCAATGCTCAGAGAACAATGACAGAGAAGGGTTATTTCACAGGAAGCATCATTTTTGTGGCCAACTTTGAAGCACATTAGAAAGAGTTCAGAACTTATGGAGGATTGTATTCACTGTAATTTCCACAGCAAGGACACTGCAAGGTCACACTTGTGTGTTATAATTATGTCCTATAGCAATGTTTGCATAAACTAGATTCTGCTAATATATTTTCTTTGATTACTAGTTACTGCTCTGTCTAGTTCACCAGATTTTGAACATTTTTGTTGAAAACTCACATATGAAATTTATTTTATATAAGGCAACCCAATATACATAAGCATGCACACAAACACATTCACATCATATTCCTAGACCTATACCAATACCTATATCCATATCAATACCCATATTTTTAGGTATATAAAAATGTTGTTTATAAAAATGTTGTGCTGCAATATTTACCTTTACAACATGAATACACTCCTGTTCTATTCTACTCTATCCTTCTCTATTCTATTCTATCTTCCTCTATTCAGTTATTTCCATTCCACTGTACTCCACTTTAAAGGAAATAGTGACTGTGACCTACTAAGGCCCAACACTTGAAAAATGCTGGTTTAGCAAATGCTTGGGTGACCAAGTCCTTCTGCCTGAAAACAAAAGCATGGCAAATATTATAATATTTTGTTATTATAATATATTGTTGCAACAGTCCCAGCTTAATACAAAAAAAAAAAAAAAAAAAGCCCAGGCCTGTGGAAGTATAAAAGATGAAATAATATTCTATAATTAGAATCACCAGGGCTTGTCTTGCGACCTTTTGGTGAGGGCAAGAGAGAACTGAAAATGACTCGTGTTATGTACCTAAAGGATCTGAAGCCAGTGACTTTGTGGGGAGTATTGGAAACATTAGAAAAGGGTAATGGTTTGAGGGTATTATTTCAGACATAAATTTTTGTCCATTTATGTAGTTCAAAATGATCAAACTCTCAATATGTCTTTTTCCCTGTCTTTTAAAAAATAACTTATTTTCTATTAATTCATAAGCATTACACAGTGAGTTATTTTTATTTATATGTCTTTCTTTATTTGCCACAGTACAGAATATGATGTTCTACAAGAACATGGATGACAGACATGTTAAAAAAACAGTTTGTTTACTGAAACATTCTTCTTTTTTTTTAGATGGAGTCTTGCTCTGTCGCCAGGCTGCAGTGCTGTGGTGTGATCTCGGCTCACTGCAACCTCCAACTCCCTGGTTCAAGCAATTCTCCTACCTTAGCCTCCTGAGTAGCTGGGATTACAGGCATGTGCCACCACGCCCAGCTAATTTTTGTAGTTTTAGTAGAGACAAAGTTTCACCATATTGGCCAGGATGGTCTCAATCTCCTGACCTCGTGATCCACCTGCCTCGGCCTCCCAAAGTGCTGGGATTACAGGCGTGAACCACCGCACCGGCCTGAAACATTCTTCTTAAGAAGTTGCATGTGTGCAATTCTCTCCTTCTCTTTATTTGTCAGCACTTAGTACAATTGAGAGGCCTCTTCTATTTGCAAGAGATAAGAGTTTGGCCTAAGACAGAACTTAGTTTAAATTCCAGCTCCTGACACTTAACAGCCTTGGAATCTTGGAAAAGAGTGTAGTGTCTCAATTAGTCAGAGTGTTTTCAGTGGCAAGTAACAGAATCTCAAATCAACCACTATTTCTTTTTAAGTGGAGTACAATGGAATGGAAATAACTGAATAGAGAAAGATAGAATAGAATAGAGAAGGATAGAGTGGAATAGAACAGGAGTGTATTCTAGGTTGCAAGGGTAAATATTGGGCAAAAAGGGAAATCTAAATCTAACATGACTGTGTCATTATCTTGCAAATAATGATTCCAGGCATCTATGACTCTTTTTTTCAGAACTCTCTTTCTCTGTTAGCTTTATTCTCAATCTCACTATAAGTCTCTTTGTGTTAGCAAAAAAAAGGTCTCTAACAGCTCCAAACTTGTATTCTACAGTTTAAGAATTCCAAGGGAAAGAGGACTACATTCCTAATTGTTTCAGAAAAATGCTCTGAGACTAATGCTGACTGGTTATAATTCATCTGAATTGAGTCATATGCCCATCTCTGAACCAATTGCTATAACAAAGAAGATGCATTGTCTTCATTTGCTAAGAATGGGTCGCGAACCCACCCCTACAACCTGGAGAGGATCCATCCATCTGAACTACATGGGTGGAGAGTCAGGGTTCTCCAAAGGAAACTTAGAAAACACAAGGAGAATAAGAGGCAAAAAATAATAGCTAGCCACTTCATCTCATAAAGCTTTAGTTTCTTTATATCTAAAATGCAGATGAATTTTAGATAAAGTTGTTCTGAAGATTAGAAATAGGGAGAAGATAAAAAACCTGGCAAAAGAGTAGTTACTCAATGAGACAGCAAATGAAAATAATAAAGCAAACAGAGTAAAATGGTAACAACAGGGGAATCTAGGTTAAAGGATGCATTAGTTTTCCTTTTGCTATTTTTATTTTTTAAAGTGTGAAATTGTTTCCATATAAAATATATTTTTCCATATAAAAAAAGAGCATCTCTGACTTCTCGTTTCCTGTTCTGCATGTAAAGACTTTGGAAGCAGTGGCTGTGTCCTAACAGCAAGTAAAAAAAAAAATTCAACAAACTGAAAAAGCAACAACTCTTCTTGAATCTCAAAGAAAGAGGAGGACATGAGGCAAACCACTGCCCTCAAAAGTGGAGAGACAGGTGGACACAGGGAGTGCCAGAGAAGATGTGTAAGCTGAGATGTCAGGAAGCAGCATCAGGGAAGGAAAACATAAACCACAGTGGACAAATTGATGGAGGCTCATTGTGGACACTTCTGAGAGAGAAAAACTCCAGGAGCACCCAGTCATAGGGAGGCTCCCACAATACTGTGAGATTTATGTTCAGCAGATCAAGCAAGTTACCACAGTAAATGCTGGGGGGGGGGGAAATCTCACATTTCTGGCAGGGGAGTGGGAAAAGGAACCATTTTGAAATAAATTAGAGCATTTTGTTCTTAACGAGAGCCTCAGGAGAAACTAATTAACAAAAGTCTAACCTTCTGGGGCATTATCAGAGCCTAACTAACCTGGAGAAGGGAAATATCCAAATCCACTCAGCTCTAGCCTTTCACATAGGAGAAGGGAAATACCTAACTCTGCATCCTCTAGCTTTCCATATTGAGGAAAGGAAATCACCCAACTCCAGCCTCCTCTATCCATACTGTTCCACTTAAGTGAGGGGACTGGAAGGCACTGTGAAGTAACAGCCCAGAGGCACAGCCTCAATAAAAGATGTGAGACTGAATCATAGGACTACAGAGCACTTCTTCTCCCCTCACACCTTATCACCACATGACTAAGGCCCACTTACCGAATTACTTTTTACCCAGTAAATCATGTCTTCCTCTAAACAAAAAATTACAAGTTATACTGTAAGGCAGAAAAACAGTTTGAAGAGGCTGAATAAGCATCTGAACCAACCATATATGGTGGGAATGTTGGAATTAAGCCAAGAATTTTTTTAACCATAATTAATATGATAATGGCTTTCATGGAAAAAGTAGACAGCATGCAAAAAGAGGTCAATTATATAAGCAGAGAGATGGAAATTCTAGGAGTGAATCAATCAGAAATACTAGATATCAAAAATGCATCCACAGAAATAAAGTATGCCTTTAATGGGTTCATCAGCAAACTGGACAAGGCTGAGGAAAGACTCTCTTAGCCTGAGGATATGACCGTAGAAACTTCCAAAATTGAAAAGCAAAGTGAAAAAAGAAAAAAAGTAGTACAGAATATCTAATCTCTGTGGGATAATTACAAAACATGTAATCTATTCAAACTGAGGAATACCAGGAGAAGAAAGAGAGAAGCAGAACAAATATTTGAAACAATAATGACTAAAACTTTCCAAAGATTAATGTCAGACACCAAGTTATAAAATTAGGAAGCTCAGAGAACATTAAACAGGTTAAATGCCAAAAAAACAATAACTAGGCCTACTATATTCCAATTATAGAAAATGGAAGATAAAAACTTCTGAAAGAAGCCAGGGGAGAGGGAAGGGGCAATAGGGAGGGGTCAGGGAATCTTACCTACAAAGCAGGGATCCTCAGCCCTGGGCCAGAGACCTGTACTGATCTGCAGCCTGGACTGCGCAGCAGCAGGTGAGCAGCAGCAATGCAACATTACCACCTGAGCTCCGCCTTCCGTCAGATCAGCTGCAGCATTAGATTCTTATAGGAGCACGAATGCTATTGTGAACTGCCCATGCAAGGGATCTAGGTTGCATGCTCCTTATGAGAATCTAATTAATGCCTGATGATCTGAGGTGGAACAGTTTCATCCCAAAACCAATCCCACCCCCTGACCCCATCTGTGGAAAAATTGTCTTCCATCAAACTGGTCCCTGATGTCAAAAAGGTTGGGGATTGCTGCTTAGAAGAGCAAATTATATTTGACTTCTCAGAAACTATGCAAGCAAGAATAAAGTGGAATCAAATCTATACAGTATTGAGAGGAAAA
>NW_012102362.1:38994-44231 GCF_000951045.1 Mandrillus leucophaeus
TTCAACAAACTGAAAAAGCAACAACTCTTCTTGAATCTCAAAGAAAGAGGAGGACATGAGGCAAACCACTGCCCTCAAAAGTGGAGAGACAGGTGGACACAGGGAGTGCCAGAGAAGATGTGTAAGCTGAGATGTCAGGAAGCAGCATCAGGGAAGGAAAACATAAACCACAGTGGACAAATTGATGGAGGCTCATTGTGGACACTTCTGAGAGAGAAAAACTCCAGGAGCACCCAGTCATAGGGAGGCTCCCACAATACTGTGAGATTTATGTTCAGCAGATCAAGCAAGTTACCACAGTAAATGCTGGGGGGGGGGGAAATCTCACATTTCTGGCAGGGGAGTGGGAAAAGGAACCATTTTGAAATAAATTAGAGCATTTTGTTCTTAACGAGAGCCTCAGGAGAAACTAATTAACAAAAGTCTAACCTTCTGGGGCATTATCAGAGCCTAACTAACCTGGAGAAGGGAAATATCCAAATCCACTCAGCTCTAGCCTTTCACATAGGAGAAGGGAAATACCTAACTCTGCATCCTCTAGCTTTTCCATATTGAGGAAAGGAAATCACCCAACTCCAGCCTCCTCTATCCATACTGTTCCACTTAAGTGAGGGGACTGGAAGGCACTGTGAAGTAACAGCCCAGAGGCACAGCCTCAATAAAAGATGTGAGACTGAATCATAGGACTACAGAGCACTTCTTCTCCCCTCACACCTTATCACCACATGACTAAGGCCCACTTACCGAATTACTTTTTACCCAGTAAATCATGTCTTCCTCTAAACAAAAAATTACAAGTTATACTGTAAGGCAGAAAAACAGTTTGAAGAGGCTGAATAAGCATCTGAACCAACCATATATGGTGGGAATGTTGGAATTAAGCCAAGAATTTTTTTAACCATAATTAATATGATAATGGCTTTCATGGAAAAAGTAGACAGCATGCAAAAAGAGGTCAATTATATAAGCAGAGAGATGGAAATTCTAGGAGTGAATCAATCAGAAATACTAGATATCAAAAATGCATCCACAGAAATAAAGTATGCCTTTAATGGGTTCATCAGCAAACTGGACAAGGCTGAGGAAAGACTCTCTTAGCCTGAGGATATGACCGTAGAAACTTCCAAAATTGAAAAGCAAAGTGAAAAAAGAAAAAAAGTAGTACAGAATATCTAATCTCTGTGGGATAATTACAAAACATGTAATCTATTCAAACTGAGGAATACCAGGAGAAGAAAGAGAGAAGCAGAACAAATATTTGAAACAATAATGACTAAAACTTTCCAAAGATTAATGTCAGACACCAAGTTATAAAATTAGGAAGCTCAGAGAACATTAAACAGGTTAAATGCCAAAAAAACAATAACTAGGCCTACTATATTCCAATTATAGAAAATGGAAGATAAAAACTTCTGAAAGAAGCCAGGGGAGAGGGAAGGGGCAATAGGGAGGGGTCAGGGAATCTTACCTACAAAGCAGGGATCCTCAGCCCTGGGCCAGAGACCTGTACTGATCTGCAGCCTGGACTGCGCAGCAGCAGGTGAGCAGCAGCAATGCAACATTACCACCTGAGCTCCGCCTTCCGTCAGATCAGCTGCAGCATTAGATTCTTATAGGAGCACGAATGCTATTGTGAACTGCCCATGCAAGGGATCTAGGTTGCATGCTCCTTATGAGAATCTAATTAATGCCTGATGATCTGAGGTGGAACAGTTTCATCCCAAAACCAATCCCACCCCCTGACCCCATCTGTGGAAAAATTGTCTTCCATCAAACTGGTCCCTGATGTCAAAAAGGTTGGGGATTGCTGCTTAGAAGAGCAAATTATATTTGACTTCTCAGAAACTATGCAAGCAAGAATAAAGTGGAATCAAATCTATACAGTATTGAGAGGAAAAAAAAAAAAAAACACTAATCTAGAATCTTGTACCCTGTGAAATTATTCTTCAAAAAAGAAGAAGAAATAAAGATTTCCTTAGACAAATAAAAATTGAGAAAATTTGTTGCCAGTAAGCCTGCCTTGCAATAAATGTTAAAAGAAGATCGTCAGAAAGAAGGAAAGTGACCTAGGTCAGAAACTCGCATCTATGTGAAGAAAATAAAACTAACAAAGACAAGATAAGTGAAAGTAAGAAAAAAACTTCTCTGATTGTTGATTGATCTAATAGATAATAATTTGTTCAAAATAACAACAGTAACAATGTTTTTGATTATATGTGCTTATGTATGATTATATATGAGTGAAATGAATGACAGCAATGATACAAAGAATATGCTGAAGAAATTCAAATTATTTTTTAAGTTATTCACAGTATCTCTGAAATGCTATGGCATAATTTAAAAGTGGATTTGGATTAGGTGTAAATGTTTATTGCAAACATTAGGAAAACCTTTTTTAAAAAATCAAAAAGAAAAGCAACAAATAAGCTAAGAAGGGAAAGAAAATGGATCTGTAAAATAATAAATTAAAACCACAAAAAGCAGAAGTAATGGGAGATAAAAATAGAAACAAAGAACAAAGGGGCCAGGCATGCTTGTAATACCAGTGCTTCTGGAGGCCAAGGCAAGAGGATTACTTGAGGTCAGGAGTCTGAGACCAGCCTGGGCAATACAGTGAGACAATATCTCTACAAAAAAATAAATAAATAAAATAAAAAACTTAAATTAGCTCAGCATGGTGGCACGTGCCTGTAGTCCTAGCTACTCAGGAGGCTGAGGCAGGAGGATCTCTTGAGCCCAGGAGTTTGAGGACACAGAGAGCTGTGATCATACTACTACACTTCACACTTGGTGACAGAGTGAGACATCTGAAGAAGAAAAGAAAAAAAAGAAGATCTTGGGGAGGGCCCAGGAAGATAGCTTAATAGGAACAGCTCCAGTTTGTAGCTCCCAGTGAGATTCATGCAGAAGGCAGTGATTTCTGCATTTCCAACTGAGGTACCTGGTTCACCTCATTGGAACTGGTTGGACAGTGGGTGCAGCCCACAGAAGGAGAGCCGAAGTAGGGTAGGGCATCGCCTCACCTGGGAAGTACAAGGGGTTGGGGGACCAATATTCAACATTGTTAAAGAAAAGAATTTTCAACCCAGAATTTCATATCCAGCCAAACTAAGCTTCATAAGTGAAGGAGAAATAAAATCCTTTACAGACAAGCAAATGATGAGAGATTTTGTCACCACCAGGCCTGCCTTACAAGAGCTCTTGAAGGAAGCATTAAACGTGGAAAGGAACAACCAGTACCAGCCACTGCAAAAACATGTCAGATTGTAAAGGCCATCGACACTATGAAGAAACTGCATTAACTAATGGGCAAAATAACCAGATACCATCATCATGACAGGATCAAAATCACACATAACAATATTAACCTTAAATGTAACTGGGCTAAATGCCCCAGTTAAAAGACACAGACTGGCAAACCGGATAAAGAGTCAAGATCCATCAATGTGCTGTTTTCAGGAGACCCATCTCACATGCAAAGACACACAGAGGCTCAAAATAAAGGGATGGAGGAAGATTACCAGGCAAACGGAAAACAAAACAAAACAAACAAACAAACAAAAAACGGCAGGAGTTGCAATCCTAATCTCTGATAAAACAGACTTTAAACCAACAAAGGTCAAAAGAGACAAAGGCGGCCATTACATATTGGTAAAGGGATCAATGCAACAAGAATAGCTAAGTATCCTAAATATATATGCACCCAATACAGGAGCGCCCAGATTCATAAAGCAAGTTTTTAGAGACCTACAAGGAGACTTAGACTCCCACATGATAATAGTGGGAGACTTTAACATCCTACTGTCAATATTAGACAGATCAAAGAGACAGAAAATTAACAAGGATATCCAGGACTTAATTCAGCTCTGGACCAAGTGGATCTAAGAGACATCTACAGAACTCTCCACCCCAAGTCAACAGGATATACATTCTTCTCAGCATCACATTGCACTTATTCTAAAATTGACCACATAATTGGAGTAAAACACTCCTTAGCAAATGTAAAAGAACAGAAATCACAATAAACTGTCTCTCAGACCACAGTGCAATCAAATCAGAGCTCAGGATTAAGAAACACTAAAAACCACACAACTACAAGGAAACTGAACAATTTGCTCCTGAATGACTACTGGGTAAATAACGAAATGAAGACAGAAATAAAGATGTTCTTTTAAACCAATGAGAACAAAGATACAACATACCAGAATCTCTGAGACACATTTAAAGTAGTGTGTAGAGGGAAATTTATAGCACTAAATGCCCACAAGAGAAAGCAGGAAAGATCTAAAATTGACACCTAACATCACAATGAAAAGAACTGAAGAAGCAAGAGCAAACAAATTCAAAATCTAGCAGAAGACAGGAAATAACTAAAATCAGAGCCAAAATGAAGGCACAAAAACCCCTTCAAAAAATCAATAAATCCAGGAGCTGTTTTTTTGAAAAGATCAACAAAATAGATAGATGAATAAAGAAGAAAAGAGAGAAGAATCAAATAGATGCAATAAAAAATGATAAAGGGCGTATCACCGCCAATCCCAGAGAAACACAAACTACCATCAGAGAATACTATAAACACCTCTATGGAAATGAGCTAGAAAATCTAGAAGAAATGGATAAATTCATGGACACATACAGCCTCCAAAGACTAAATCGGGAAGAAGTCGAATCTCTGAATAGAACAATAACAGGTTCTGAAATTGAGGCAGTAATTAATAGCATACCAACCAAAAAAGTCCAGGACCAGATGGATTCACAGTCGAATTCTACCAGAGGTACAAAGAGGAATTGGTACCATTCCTTCTGAAACTATTCCAAATAATAGAAAAAGTGGGAATCCTCCCTAACTCATTTTATGAGGCCAGCATTATCCTCATACCAAAACCTGGCAAAGACACAACAACAAAATAGAAAATTTTAGGCCAACATCCCTGATGAATATTGATGTGAAAATTCTCAATAAAATACTGGCAAACGGAATCCAGCAGCACATCAAAAAGCTTATCCACCATGATCAAGTAAGCTTCATCCATGGGATGCAAGGCTGGTTCAACATACACAAATCAATAAACATAATCCATCACATAAACAGAACCAACGACAAAAACCACATGCTTATCTCAATAGATGCAGAAAAGGCTTCCAGCTTGATTCCATTCTCCCCATCACTTTCAGGTGTAACAACAACCCTTCATGCTAAAAACTCTCAATAAAGTAGGTATTGATGGAATGTATTT
>NW_012102362.1:44611-60155 GCF_000951045.1 Mandrillus leucophaeus
AAAATCACAAGCATTCTTATACACCAATAACAGACAGAGAGCCAAATCATGAATAAACCTTCATTCACAATTGCTACAAAGAGAATAAAATACCTAGGAATACAACTTACAAGGGATGAGAAGGACCTCTTCATGGAGAACTACAAACCACTACTCAAGGAAATAAAAGAGGAAGCAAACAAATGGAAGAATATTTCATGCTCATGGACAGGAAGAATCAATATCATGAAAATGACCATACTGCCCAAAGTAATTTAGAGATTCAATGCTATCCCCATCAAGCTACCACTGACTTTCTTCACAGAATTGGAAAAAAACTACTTTTAACTTCATATGGAACCAAAAAAGAGCCCGCATAGCCAAGACAATCCTGGGCAAGAAGAACAAAGCTGTATGCATAACACTACCTGACTTCAAACTATACTACAAGACTACAGTAACCAAAACAGCATGGTACTGGCACGAAAACAGATATATAGACCAATGGAACAGAACAGAGACCTCAGAAATAACACCACACATCTACAACCATCTGATCTTTGACAATCCTGACAAAAACAAGCAATGGGGAAAGAATTCCCTATTTAATAAATGGTGTTGGGAAAACTGGCTAGCCATATGCAGAAAGCTGAAACTGGATCCCTTCCTTACACCTTATACTAAAATTAACTCAAGATGGAATAAAGACTTAAATGTAAGACCTAAAACCATAAAAACCCCAAGAAGAAAACCTAGGCAATAGCATTCAGGATATAGGCATGAGCAAAGACTTTATGACTAAAACACCAAAAGCAATGGCAACAAAAGCCAAAATAGACAAAAGGGATCTAATTAAACTAAAGAGCTTCTGCACGGCAAAAGAAACTACCGTCACAGTGAACAGGCAACCTACCGAATGGGAGAAAATGTTTACAATCTATCCATCTGACAAAGGACTAATATCCAGAATCAGCAAAGAACAAATTTACAAGAAAAAAACAAACAAACGCATCAAAAAATGGACAAAGGATATGAACAGACACTTCTCAAAGGAAGACATTTATGCAACCAAAAAACTTATGAAAAAATGCTCATCATTACTGGTCATTAGAGAAATGCAAATCAAAACCACAATGAGATACCATCTCACACCGGTTAGAATGGCAATCATTAAAAAGTTAGGAAACAACAGATGCTGGAGAGGATGTGAAGAAATAAGAATACTTTTACACTGTTGGTGGGAGTGTAAATTAGTTCAACCATTGTGGAAGACAGTATGGTGATTTCTCAAGGATCTAGAACTAGAAATACCATTTGGCCCAGCAATCCTATCACTGGGTATATACCCAAAGGATTATAAATCATTCTACTGTAAAGACACATGCACACATATGTTTATTGCAGCACTGTTCAGAATAGCAAAGTTTTGGAACCAACTCAAATGCCCATCAATGATAGACTGAATAAAGAAAATGTGGCACATATGCACCATGGAATACTATGCAGCCATAAAAAAGGAGTTCATGTCCTTTGTGGGGACATGGATGAAACTGGAATCCATCATTCTCAGCAAAGTAACAGAAGAAGAGAAAACTAAACACTGCATGTTCTCACTCATAAGTGGGAGTTGAACAATGAGAACAAAAGGACACAGGAAGGGGAGCATTACACACCAGGGCCTGTCAGGAGGTGGGGGGCTGGGAGAGGGATTTCAATAGGAGAAATACCTAATGTAAATGAAGAGTTGATGGGTGTAGCAAATCAACATGGCACACGAATACCCATGTAACAAACCTGTGCTTTCGGCACATGTGCCCCACAACTTAAAAGTATAATAAAAAATAAAGAAATAAAGAAAAGAAAAAAAGAAAAGAAAAGAAAGCTTTGAAGGGAAAACAGTACAAATATGGTAGATGTTAATCCAACCATCAGTAATCATTTTGAACATCAATAGCTTAAATGTACCATATAAGACAGAGACTGTCTGAGTAGATTAAAAAAAAAAACCAAACTATATATTGTCTGAAAGAAGCCCCTTTTAAGTATAAAGGCACATATAGTTTAGAATTAAATGAATAGAGAAAAATATGGCATGTTAACACTAATCAGAAGAAAATGGAATAGTTATATTAATTTCAGACAAAGATGACTTTAAAGCAAGGAAAGTTATCAGGGATATAGAAGAGCATTACATAATGATAAGGGGGTCAATTCTAATAATATATAACAATTCTTCATGTATACTCACCTAACGACAGTGTCAGAACAGGTGGGGCAAATACTGATAGCACTGCAAAGGAGAAATAGATGAATTCATCATTATAGCTGGAGACTTCAACATCTCTTTTTCAGAAATGGACACATCCAGCAAGCATAACATTAGTAAGGACCTAGTTGAAGTAAACAACACCATCAATCAACTGTGTATAACTGGCATCTACAGATTATTTTATCCAGCAACAGCTAATTACAAATTATTCTCAAACTCACATGAAACATGCATAGATATAGACCTTATTCAGGACCATATGTCACATGTTAACAAATTCAAAAGAATATAAATTAGGGAGTGTCTGCTTTCAAACCAAATGAAATTAAACTAGAAATCAAAAACAAAAAGATAATTGGAAACACCAAATCACAAAATGCACACAGATTAAGCCACATGCTTTTTTAAAAAGAAAATACAGGATCTCATTCTGTCACCCAGACTGAAGTTCAGTGGCATGATCATAGCTCACTGCATCCTCAAACTCCTGGGCTCAAGTAATCCTCCCGCCTCAGCCTCCTGAGTAGCTAGGACTACAGGCACACACCACCGTACACGGCTAATTTTTTTATAACTTTTATAGAGACAGGATCTTGCTGGTTTGCCCAGGCTGGTCAGCAACATGCTTTTAAATAACATGGGGGTCAAACAAGAAATCTCAAGAGAAAATTTAAAATATAAAATTTGTGAAATGCAGCAAAAGCAGTACTTAGAGGAAAATTTACAGTATTAAAATGCAAACATCAGTAAAAAGAAAATCTAAAATCAATATTCTAAGTTCCTATCTCAGAAAACTAGATAAAGAAGAGCAAATTAAATCTAAAGTCATCTGTAGGAAAAAAATAAGCATTAGAGCAAAAACCAAGTTAATAAAATTGAAAATAAGACATCAATAGAGAAAATCAATAAAATCAAAAGCTGGTTCTTTGAAAAGCTCAATAAAATTAATTAGCCTTTAGCCAGGTAAACTAGGAAAAAAGAGAACAGAAACTACTAATATCAGAAAAGAAAGACGTGATATCATTATAGAGCCTATAAACATTAAAGGGATAATAAAGGAATAGTGCAAACAACACTACACACACACGCGATAATCTAGATAAAATGGAACAATTTCTGGAAGAACACAATTTGCCAAAACTCACAGAAAAAGAAATAAACAATTTGAATAGCCCCATATTAAGGAAATTGAATTGATAATACACTTCCAAAACAGAAAGCACCAGGACCAAATAAGTTTACTGATGAATTCTACAAAATATTTAGAAAGAAATGATAGCAATTCTCTATAATTTCTTTCAGAGTAGAGAAGCAGAGGGAATATTTCCGAACTCATTTTATGAGACCAATATTACTCTATACCCAACTGGAGAAAGACATTAGAAGAAATAAAAACTACAGATCAATCCATTTTATGACAACAGCTGTAAAAATTCTCAGTAAATCATATAAAACAATGTATATAAAATCCTACACCGTGACCAAGTGGTATTTATCCTTGGTATACAAGTTTGGTTCAACATTTGAAAATCAATTTTTGTATTCTATCACATCAACAAGCTAATAAATAAAAACCACATGATCATATCAATAGATGCAAAAAACACATTTGACAAATTTTGACATTCATTCATAATAAAAAGGTTTAGTAAACTAGAATGGAGGGGAACTTCCTCAACTTGAGAGAGAATATATACAAAAACCCTACAGCTAACCTACAGTTAGCATGATACCTGTTGGTGAGAAACATAAAACTTCCTCAGTAATTTCAAGAACAAGGCAAGGATGTCTCTTCTCATCACATTTTATCGACATTGTACTGGAAGTCTAGCTAATACAAGACAGAAAAAGGAAAGGAAATAATAAGTATACAAGTTAAGAAGGAAGAAATGTAACTCTTTATGTAAAGGCAATGTGATTATCTCAAAGAATTGATTTAAAACAAACAAAAATTACTCCTGGAACTACTAAGCAATTTTAGCAAGGCTCCAGGATACAAAGTTAATGTAAAAAAGTCAATAGCGGTCAGGTATGGTGGCTCACACCTGTAATCCCAGCATTTTGGGAGGCCAAGGTGAGCAGATTGCTTGAGCCTAGGAGTTGGAGACCAGCCTGGTCAACATGGAGAAACCCTGTCTCTACTAAAAAAAAAAAAAAAATAGAAAAAGTTGCCAGGTGTGGTGGTGCCTGCTTGTAGCCCCAGCTACTCGAGAGGCTGAGGTGGGAGGATCACCTGAGCCCAAGATGCAGAGGTTGCAGTGAGCTGAGATTGCATCACACCACTGCACTCCAGCCTAGACCATAGAGCAAGACCCTGTATCAAAACAAATGAATATATAAATGGTCAATAACTTTTCCATATACCAGCATTGAACAAGGGGAATTTGAAATTAAAAACGCAATAACATTTACATTAGCACACCCCAGAAAGTACTGAAGTATAAATCTTACAAAATATGTACAAGATTTATATGAGGGAACCTACAAAATTCTAATGAAAGCTATCAAAGAAGAACTAAATAAATGGAGAGATATTCCATATTCATGGATAGAAAGTATCAACATTTTCAAGATGTCAGTTCTTCACAACTTGGTCTATAGATTTGAGATAATTACAGTGAAAATCCAAGTTACTTTGTGGATATTGACAAATTGATTCTAAAGTTTATGGGGGGTGGGAAAAAAATCTAGAATAGTCAACATGACATTGAAGAAAAGAACAAAGTTAGAGACTGGCACTACCTGACTTTAAAACTTACTACAAAGCTACAGTAATCAACACAGTGTGATACTGATGAAAGAATATACAAATAGATCAATAGAACAGAACAGAGATCCCAGAAACAGACTCACATAAATACAGTCAACTGATCTTTGTCAAAGGAGCAATGTAATGGATAAAAGATACTCTTTTCAACAAATGATGCTGGAATAACTGGACATCCAGCTGCAAAATAAATAAATAAATAAATAAATAAATAAATAAATAAATAAATAATAAAAATCTAAACAGAAATCTTACACCCTTCAGAAAAATCAAGTTAATATGAATCATACACCTAAATGTTAACCACAAAACTAGAAAACTCCTAGAATATAACATAAGAGATAACCTAGATGACCTTGGGTGTAACAGTGACTTTTTAGATAAAACATCAAAAGCATCATCCATGATGGAAATCATTGATAAGATGGACTTCATTAAAATTAAAAACTCCTCTGTGAAAGACAATTTCAAGCGAATGGGAAGAGAAGTCACAGACTGGAGAAAATATTTGTGAACAACACATCTGATAAAGGGCTGTTATCTAAAACATACAAAAACCCTTGAAACTCAAGAATAAGAAAACACACAATCTTTAAAACTGGACCAAAGACTCAGACACCTCACCAAGAAAAAACATGAATGCAAATAAGCATGTGAAAAGATGCTTCGCTTCATATGTCATCAGAGAAATGCAAATTAAACGATGAGATACCATTACACACATATTAGACTGTCCAAAATCTGGAACACCAGTAACACAAAATGTTGACAAGGAGACCAAGTAACAGAAACTTTCATTCATTGCGGTGGGGATGCAAAATGGTATAGCTACTGTTGAAGACAGTTTGGCAGTGTCTACAAAACTGAACATACTCTTACATACAACTTAGCAAATGCATTTCTTGGCATTTATGCAAACGAGTTGGAAAGTTATGTCCGCACACACACACACACACAAATGCATATGAATGTTTATAATAGCTTTATTCCTAGTTGCCAAAACTTGGAAACAATCAAGGTATCTTCAGTGGATGAATAAATTAATAAACTGTGGTACACTCAGACATTAGAATATTATTCAGTGCTAAAAAAATGAGCTACAAAGATATGGAGGAATGCATATTATATATATTATATTAAGTACATATTATTAAGTGAAAGATGCCAATCTGAAAAATCTATATGCTGTATGATTCCAACACGATCTTCTGGAAAGACAAAACTATGTAGACTAAAAGATCAGTGGTTGCCAGGGATTGCAGAAAGTAAGAAATGAATACATGGAGCACAGATTATTTTAAGGGCAGTGAAAATACTCCATATGGTACTGTAATTATGCATTAATTATGCATATGTATCTTCATATTTACATTTGTCTAAACACATAGAATGTACAACACCAAGAACAAACTGTAATGTACACTACAGACTTTGGGTGATTATGATGTGTCAACGTAGGTTCATCAATTGCAACAAATGTACCACCCTGACAAAGAATGTTGATAATAAGGAAAACTATGCATGTGTAGGGGCACGGAGTATGGGAAATCTATGTTCTTCCCTTTAATTTTGCTATGAACCTAAAAATACTCTTAAAAAAAAAAAGTAAACAAAAGAGTGGGTTCTCAGTAACTATTAATATTTCCCCCAAGCCTGGCTCAGCACTATGTATCATTATGAAGATGGCTTTGTTTTGATCTTCCTAAATGTGTAGAACTTTACATTATTTTCAAAGGCAATTTAATACAGATGTTGGTGCCAGGGCATTTAAACGAATATTTTAAAAAATTTCTATGAGGCTAAGGAAAGTTAGAGATTCCATCACATTCATAATATGTTATGAGCTATCATAAATATTATAAAATGTCAATCTAAAGAAATTCTACTTCTTTTCCAGAAATTTCCAGAGCTCACTTGGAAAAAATATTTTTTTCTAGATATGAAGCTCCTGATATTAGGTAAAGAAACCTAATCAGTTGCTTAAGCAATAAAAGAGAAAGTGAGAAACAGGACCTGAAGGGTATTCTAAGGATAAAGGAGCAAGGGTTTTTCATTTTTTCTCAAAAGAGAAAGACAAGGAATTACAAAATATCTAGGAACAATGAGAACCATTTAGGAATTTTTTTAAAATCACTCGTATTTGAATTTACAAGAAAAACGTTCCCATGAGTCATAAAAAATGAGTGTAATACTGTGTGGAATCTTGATTTGTCTATGGATTTAAATGAATTCCTGATGTGTCATGTAATCAAATGTGGTTTGTACTACGTGATGTAAACAGCCCTAGAATCCCCCTTCTTGCTGAGAACTTAATGACTGAATCCTCAGCTCTGAGAAGACACAGGCTACACAAATCTTGAAAGCACTGGATTCACCAGCCCATGTTCAGAAAGCCATTTATCATAGCTGGAAGTCAGCCAGCCATCCTGGACTCTGGAAAACGTGATGACACTTACAGTGAGATTTGAGCAACTTGTGTAGAAGTGGGACTCAGGATACAATGTCTATATGCTCAAGACTTACCATCCCCAAACACCATTTAGTTCACTTTTTACACTCATTATCTCACTAAGAGAGAAAATGGAAATGTGAAAAAACGGCATGAAGAAATAAGACAGCAGTGAATAGAAAGCCCCAGAATCAGACTTGACCTGTCTTCATCTTTTTACCTGGGCCAACCTGACTAAAAGTTAAAGTTTCTGAAGGGAAAACAAAGATGACCATGTCTGAGTATCATAAATATTTAGACAAGCATTAAATATGGCAGCATTAACAATGATTGTATCTAGCTCCTGTTTTGTAGGTGGAAAAATTGAGACAAAAATGTTAAGTAATGTGGCTTTCATAGTACCTACAAAAATGAGGACTCTAAGGTGAGGAATTCACTTCTCTGAATTATGCGGACAAATAAATAAGTTTATACTTGGAAAAAATACAAAATACAGCCCAGATAAAAAGCAAATAGCCTTTAGATAACTACATAACCCAAAGTATTAATACCTGTTTTCGAATTCTGTGACTTACTGATTCTTAGTCTATCTACCTTGTTTAGTAGAATATATCAGCAATGCATTTGTGGGCATTTATCTCCACATTCCTCCTGAATGAAGGCCAGAGGTAAATGAGAGGAATCAGGAAGCAGGAGAAAACGTAAAGTAAGGATTTCCATTTGAAATTCTAGAACTTAGACATAAAAGGTTTTTGTGTAGTGTTGCCATGTACAATGTATATTTGTTGTGTTTTAGCTGTCTGTATCTGTTCCTCTTTGATTTGGAAACACTTTCTCAATCCCTTGAGTGAATTTTCACTCCATTGCTGTGTGTGCTGGCTTCGCGGGATTATTAGTCCAGGTGTCACTATTCAAGTGATGGGCCTATGACTCCAGTTAGGCTAATTGTATTCTCCCTTGAAGGACTTGGAATCTTGAGTCAAGATGCAAAGACCTAAAACCCCGACAGGTGTTTAATTTTAAGATGGACGAAATTGAGGCCAGGTGTGGCGGCTCATGCCTGTAATCCCAGCACTTTTGGAGGCCAAGGAGGGTGGATCACCTGAGGTCAGAAGTTTGAGACCAGTCTGGCCAATGTGGCGAAACCCTGACTCTACTGAAAATACAAAAATTAGCCAGGCATGGTGGTGCACACCTATAATTCCAGCTTCTCTGTAGACTGCGACGAGAGAATCGCTTGAACCCGTGAGGTGGAGGTTACAGTGAGCCAAGATGGTGCCACTGCACTCCAGCCTGGGTGACAGAGCAGGACTCTGTTTCAAAAAAAATTTTTAAAAGCTGGAAATTGCCCACCATATCCTGCCACTTGAACTCCTAGTGCCTATCTCTCCCTGGGTCTACACTTTCCCCTTTTGTTCTAGAAAGTTAGCCAGTATCATTTCAATTAATGTATTAATATTTTTCATTTAAATCTCAGTCTTCAAGTTGCTCACAACTTAGTAGGGAAGATGTTGGCTCTCAAGATCTTAGCACACTGTCTGACACTTAGAAGGCCTTCAGTAAATACTTTTTGAACGACTGTTATGATCAAGGTAAATGTTGGCTACCATTGAAGCATATAGATTATGATCTTACATCGTCCTGGGGTAGGTGTAGGGAAAGCTTACCAGAGGAGTGTGGTTGAAAAGTCCTATTTTTAACCTCCCACAGTGCCTTGTAGAGAATAGGTACTCAATAAATGTTTGAATCAAAAACACAAAATCCTCCAAAAATATGTTTCAGTAAATCTCAAATTGATACAGTTTTACTAAATTTTGTTACAACTGCTATGTTCAGAATGTTTGTGTCTCCCCAAAATTCATACGTTGGAGCCTATTCCCCAATGTGGTAGAATTAAGAGTTGAGGCTTTGTGGGGTTGATTAGGTTATGAGAACTCAATCCTAATGAATGGGATTAGTTCCTTTATAAAAGAGGCCTGACGGAACTTGTCTGCCTCTCTGGCCACATGAGGACATAAACATGGCAACAAGGCACCATCTTTAAAGTAGAGAGCAAGCCTCACCAGACACTGAATCTGGAGGTGCCTTGATCTTGGACCTTCCAGCCTTAAGAACTGTGAGCAATAAATTTGTGCTACTCATAAATTACCTTGTCTAAGATATTTTGTTCTAGCAGCCCTAACAAAGACAACAACCTTCTAAGATTTGTTTTATTATACTGAATGAGACAATATAGATGGAGAAAAAAATTAAATCCTGCCAAAGTTGGGAGTTTTCATATCTTTTTCACTTTTGCCATCAAGTAATATTACCATCCCCTGAAAGCAACAGAGCTGAGTTCTTTTTCATCTAGGTCTAAGGAATAACAAACATTCCTGCTTTCTTTGAGTGCCAGAGTCAGTAACAGAAAAAACTGGCGCAAATTCTCAGGAGGAAATGCTAATTTGACCCCTCTCCACAAAATGTTGACACTTGACAGCTCTATGTTTTTAAAATCTGATACCAAGGGTATTATCAGGGTATAGGAGGTCTTTTTGAGTTAAAAACAGGGCTTGGAGTTCTTTGATGAGAGCCAAAAGATGGTCTGGGAACTGGAAATGTTTATTGGACCTATGTTAAAATTTGGAGAACTGTGCATGATACATTTTTTTTTTTTTGCCCATAACCTTCATAGTCTTTGTTTCTCGGCCTAAAATAACATTTTTCTTCTCTTTTGCTACCAAAGTGGAAGCATTTTGGGAAACTGTATATTTATGGAAAATATATCAAGAAAGACTTCAGAGCAGAATATTGCCAAGACTGCCACTTTGGGATAGTGCAAATAAATTAAAATAGTATTCTTAACACAAGCAAAAAAAAAAAAAAAGTAGAATTATTTCTATTCTTCTTAGACTTCTCTGAGTTTTATAAGCCTTGAGTATTAGACTGGCAAAGTATCCAAAGGAAGATTTAGATAATTTGGGATATGCCTTAATGGAATATAGTTTAAGCCTCAGGATTTGTCATTTGGGACAGTTGATATGATAGTGTATGTCAGTTCTAGGACCAAACCGATGAACAAGAGTCAAAGCATATGAGTTTGACTTTTTTACATGGAAAAATCATGTCATTTCTAAGTTTTGATTTCTTCAACTGTAAAAAGCTAATAATAACTTTACATAGGGTTATTGTAAGGATTAAATAAAATAATATATATGAAAGTATTTTGTCCACTGTAAGTCATTATTCAATGATAATTATGACAATGATACTGATAATAATGACAATGATACTGATAATAATGGTGATACACTGAAAGCAGCAAAAGAAATCACTTTAGAAGAAAGGATGTCTTTACAAATAGGGGAAAGAATTCAATCCACATTAAAATCTTCACGTTTATCTAGAGAGTATCTGCTATCTTTGTTGAGCATCTCTTTGTTGTGCCTTTTCCCGCCAAAATTGAAGTTTTCTTCTACCATTCTTTGTTTCCTCTCCTACCCTCTAGATAAGAGCTTGAAGCCCAAGCACAAGAAAAGAGAACAGCGTTGGGAGAACATAGAAGCAGTGCGGTGGACATAAATCAGAACCAGGGTGGTCCCAATTCTGCCCTTTGAACATGACAGTATCTATTCCAGGAAGGAAGGGGAGTGACAGGACAAGGGCTCTGGGATCCTGAGGAAGTTAAAGCTAGCAGTGGTTCTGCAGCTTCCTAACTATCTTCTGATTCCACTTATTTTGCCTTAAGGTGTCATCCTGGATCTTCTCAGGAAGTGACGACAAAGCTGATGAGTCTATTCCTGAGATGCTATAGTAGATGCAGGCCAAATAACCTTTACCTCCCCTTTCTAGGTCCAATAGCAGAAATCTAGTATCTTTCACTCTCCAAGGGAATTTTCAGTGATCTTGGAAACTGCACAGCCCCCAAATGTCCTGGATGCTACCAATTACCAGTTTCAGGCCTTTTACTATCGCCTCTTATGGCTTCATCCTCACATTTTTCTCCCTCAGTACTTCAAGGTTACTCTCTTGTTGCCATTACATCTGCTACTAGCTTTGTAAAAATACACAATATACAGTGCACTGATTTTTGTCAGACCCAATAGTTTCATTTATAAAAAATAAAAATAAAGAAAGAACCAGAAAAAAGATTCAGATGTATAATTAAGGACTCTTAATTTTTCCATTTGCTCTGCTTGATATTACTAAAATTTAGATATCTGAAGATTTAGCCAACCAATCTCTAGATATGTCAACAATCACAAAACAGATGTTCACAGAGTACAAACCGTTTTATTAAGTGAAGAAGATTATTAAAAACAGGCAGCTCCCACCTTCAAATATTTTAGGAATCTCTTACTGACTTAACATAATTAAAATTCCCACTGGGTTTCAATATTCAAATGCCATTTTGTGAAACTTGGGGTTATCCATGTTAACATTTAAAAATACTTTTCATTCATATTATAAATTAATAAATTTGTTTCAATGCAGATAAATAGAAAGACTACCCATAGTCTTCCCATCAAGAAAGAGTTAACTGCTCAGAAAAATTTGGTGCAATTATCTTCTTCTGTGTGTGTTATGTGATTCTTCTAAATCCTACTTATTCCTCCCAACAGTCCTGACATGAAGGCCCTATTATTAACTCAGTTTAGCAGAAGAGAACAGCAAAGCCCAGAGAGTTGAAATAACTGGCCCAAGGTCACAGCTAGGGATAGAGTTACATTTGAACCCATGCAACCTGATTCCAGGACCTTTATTCTTAACTACCACCTGCCCTCTAATAAGACAGCAATTCTTCAGCTCTCAAGGCAGAAAAGTACCAAACCTTTCCCCTATAAAATGTGAACTTATTATTTATTATCTGCTTCCTTTCATTAAAAAGAATAATCTCCCTTGGAAGCCAGCAGAGTAAAATTAAAGCAATTACAAGAGTACACTGACCAGAGAAGCTGGGTTAAAACATTGCTAGAACAAGCTGATGTTTATGGGAAGAAAATTTCAGGAGAAATCTCATTTATTAGTCCATTCTCACACTGCTATAAAGAAATATATGACACTTGGTAATTTATGAAGAGTTTTAATTGACTCACAGTTCTGCAGGCTGTACAGGAAGCATGGCCTCAGGAAACTTACGATCATGGCAGAAAGTGAAGGGGAAGCAAGCATGTCTTACCATGGTGGAGTGGAAGACAGAGAGAAGAAGAAGGAAGTGCCACACACTTTTAAACAATCGTATCTCGTGAAAACTCACTCACTATCACGAGAACAACAAAGGGGAACTCCACCCCACAATGCAACCACCTCCCACCAGGTCCCTCACCCAACACTGAAAATTCAACATGAGATTTGGGTGGGTACAGAGGGTCAAACCATATCACCCCATTTTCGAGGGACATGATAGAGGAAACTCCAAAGTATTCAGACATTGCTCTCAGCTAATGTCTCTGAGCTTAACTGAATATAAGTGGCAAAAGAAAGAAAGGCTTAGTTTGGAGTGAGTGTGGGAACCAGAAAATAAAAGAGTTAGTCAAGCTGGAAAAGTTCATCCACTGACCTGTTGAGTGCCCCTATAACAAAGGCCTTGTCTTTTTAGTTATTATACCCCAACATGAAACACACTGTCTGGCACATAGAAACCCTTCAATAAATCATTGCTGAACAAAAATGAACTGTGCTAGGCTGGGTGCAGCATCTCACATCTGTAATCCCAGCACTTTGGGAGGCCGAGGCAGGTGGATCACCTGAAGTCAGGAGTTCGAGAGCAGCCTGGCCAACATGGGGAAACCCTGTCTCTACCAAAAATAAAACAATTAGGTGAGCATGGTGGCATACACCTGTAATCCCAGCTATTCAGGAGGCTGAGGCAGAAGAATCACTTGAACACAGGAGGTAGAGGTTGCAGTGAGCTGAGATCATGTCACTGTACTCCAGCGTGGGCAACAGAGTGAGACTTTGTCTCAAAAAAAGTAATAAAATAAAAATAACTGTGCTGTTTGCCAAAGGGCCTCCAAGGTCAACTCTCCAATAGAGGACAAGTGAAAAACATTCCATGTAGACATTAACAGGATGAGAGCAAAGGAATGGGTTTGTAGAAGGATATTTCACCTGCAGGAGGAGTGAGTGAAACTGGAAATAATGCACAAAAACCACATGATTATCTCAATAGATGCAGAAAAGGCCTTCAACAAAATTCAACACCCCTTCATGCTAAAAACTCACAATAAACTAGGTATCTATGGAATGTATCTCTATTTATGACAAACCCACAGCCAATATCGTACTGAATGGGCAAAAATTGGAAGCATTCCCTTTGAAAACCAGCACAAGACAAGGATGCCCTCTCTCACCACTCCTATTCAACATAGTATTGGAAGTTGTGGCCAGAACAATTAGGCAAGAGAAATAAATAAAGGGTATTCAAATAGGAAGAAAGGAAGTCAAATCGCCTCTGTTTGCAGATGACATGATTATATATTTAGAAAACCCCATTGTCTCAGCCTAAAATCTCCTTAAGCTGATAAGCAACTTCAGCAAAGTCTCAGGATACAAAATCAATATGCAAAAATCACAAGCATTGCTATACACCAATAACAGACAAACAGAGAGCCTAATAATAAGTGAACTCCCATTCATAATTGCTACAGAGAATAAAATACCTAAGAATACAACTCACAAGGGATGTGAAGGACCTCTTCAAGCGGAACTACAAACCACTGCTCAAGGAAATAAAAGAGGACACAAGCAAATGGAAAAATATTCCATGCTCATCGACAGGAAGAATGAATATCATGAAAATGGCCATACTGCCCAAAGAAATTTATAGATTCAATGCTATCCTCATCAAGCTCCTTTTCACAGAATTGGAAAAAAACTACTTTAAATTTCTTATAGAACCAAAAAAAAGCCCACATAGCTAAGGCAATCCTGGGCAAGAAGAACAAAGCTGGAGACATAATGCTACCTGACTTCAAACTATACTACAAGATTACAGTAACCAAAACAGCATGGTACTGGTACCAAAACAGATATATAGACCAATGGAACAGAACAGAGACCTCAGAAATAACACCACACATCTACAACCATCTGACCTTTGACAAACCTGACAAAAACAAGCAATGGGGAAAAGATTCTCTATTTAATAAATGGTGTTGGGAAAACTGGCTAGCCATATGCAGAAAACTGAAACTGGACCCCTTCTTTACATCTTATACAAAAATCAACTCAAGATGGATCAAAGACTTAAACATAAGACCTAGGACCGTAAAAATCCTGGAAGAAAACCTGGGCAATACTATTCATGACGTAGGCATGGGCGAAGACTTCATGTCTAAAACACCAAAAGAAATGGCAACAAAAGACAAAATTTACAAATGGGATCTAATTAAACTAAAAAGCTTCTGCACAGCAAAAGAAACTTATCATCAGAGTGAACAAACAACCTACAGAATAGGAGAAAAATTTTGCAATCTGTCCATCTGACAAAGGGCTAATATCCAGAATCTACAAAGAACTTAAACAAATGTACAAGAAAAAACAAACAAACAACACCATCAAAAAGTGGGCAAAGGATATGAACAGACACTTCTCAAAAGAAGACATTTATGCAGCCAACAGACATATGAAAAAATGCTCATCATCACTAGTCATTAGAGAAATGCAAATTAAAACCACAATGAGATACCATCTCATGCCCATTAAAATGGTGATCACTAAAAAGTCAGGACACAACAGATGCTGGAGAGGATGTGGAGAAATAGGAATGCTTTTACACTGTTCATGGGAGTGTAAATTAGTTCAACCATTGTGGAAGACAGTGTGGCGATTCTTCAAGGATCTAAAAACTAGAAATACCATTTGACCCAGCAATCCCATTACTTGGTATATGCCCAAAGGATTATAAATCATTCTACTGTAAAGACACATGCACATGTATGTTTATTGCAGCACTATTCACAATAGCAAAGACTTGGAACCAACCCAAATGCCCATCAATGATAGACTAGATAAAGAAAATGTGGCACATATACACCATGGAATACTATGCAGCCATAAAGATGGATGAGTTCAAGTCTTTTGCAGGAACATGATGAAG
>NW_012102362.1:61690-73477 GCF_000951045.1 Mandrillus leucophaeus
CAAACAGAGAGCCTAATAATAAGTGAACTCCCATTCATAATTGCTACAGAGAATAAAATACCTAAGAATACAACTCACAAGGGATGTGAAGGACCTCTTCAAGCAGAACTACAAACCACTGCTCAAGGAAATAAAAGAGGACACAAGCAAATGGAAAAATATTCCATGCTCATCGACAGGAAGAATGAATATCATGAAAATGGCCATACTGCCCAAAGAAATTTATAGATTCAATGCTATCCTCATCAAGCTCCTTTTCACAGAATTGGAAAAAAACTACTTTAAATTTCTTATAGAACCAAAAAAAAGCCCACATAGCTAAGGCAATCCTGGGCAAGAAGAACAAAGCTGGAGACATAATGCTACCTGACTTCAAACTATACTACAAGATTACAGTAACCAAAACAGCATGGTACTGGTACCAAAACAGATATATAGACCAATGGAACAGAACAGAGACCTCAGAAATAACACCACACATCTACAACCATCTGACCTTTGACAAACCTGACAAAAACAAGCAATGGGGAAAAGATTCTCTATTTAATAAATGGTGTTGGGAAAACTGGCTAGCCATATGCAGAAAACTGAAACTGGACCCCTTCTTTACATCTTATACAAAAATCAACTCAAGATGGATCAAAGACTTAAACATAAGACCTAGGACCGTAAAAATCCTGGAAGAAAACCTGGGCAATACTATTCATGACGTAGGCATGGGCGAAGACTTCATGTCTAAAACACCAAAAGAAATGGCAACAAAAGACAAAATTTACAAATGGGATCTAATTAAACTAAAAAGCTTCTGCACAGCAAAAGAAACTTATCATCAGAGTGAACAAACAACCTACAGAATAGGAGAAAAATTTTGCAATCTGTCCATCTGACAAAGGGCTAATATCCAGAATCTACAAAGAACTTAAACAAATGTACAAGAAAAAACAAACAAACAACACCATCAAAAAGTGGGCAAAGGATATGAACAGACACTTCTCAAAAGAAGACATTTATGCAGCCAACAGACATATGAAAAAATGCTCATCATCACTAGTCATTAGAGAAATGCAAATTAAAACCACAATGAGATACCATCTCATGCCCATTAAAATGGTGATCACTAAAAAGTCAGGACACAACAGATGCTGGAGAGGATGTGGAGAAATAGGAATGCTTTTACACTGTTCATGGGAGTGTAAATTAGTTCAACCATTGTGGAAGACAGTGTGGCGATTCTTCAAGGATCTAAAAACTAGAAATACCATTTGACCCAGCAATCCCATTACTTGGTATATGCCCAAAGGATTATAAATCATTCTACTGTAAAGACACATGCACATGTATGTTTATTGCAGCACTATTCACAATAGCAAAGACTTGGAACCAACCCAAATGCCCATCAATGATAGACTAGATAAAGAAAATGTGGCACATATACACCATGGAATACTATGCAGCCATAAAGATGGATGAGTTCAAGTCTTTTGCAGGAACATGATGAAGCTGGGAACCATCATTCTCAGCAAACTAACACAAGAACAGAAAACCAAACACTGCATGTTCTCACTCATAAGTGAGAGTTGAACAATGAGAACACATGGACATAGGGAGGGGAACATTACACACCAGGGCCTGTCAGTGAGTGGGGGCCTAGGGGAGGGACAACATTAAGAGAAATACCTAATGTAAGTGATGGGTTGATGGGTGCAGCAAGCCACCATATCACGTGTATACCTATGTAACAAACGTGCACTTTCTGCACATATACCCCAGAACTTAAAGTATATTAAAAAAAAAAAAAAAAAAAAGAACTGTGCTGCTTGCCAAAGGGCCTGCAGGTCAACTCTGCAATAGAGGACAAGTGAAAACCATCCCATGTAGACATTAACAGTATGAGAGCAAAAGAATGGGTCTGCAGGATATTTCACCTGCAGGAGGAGTTAGTGAAAGTGGAAATAATGCACAGATAAGAAGTAAGATCTCAAATAAAAGAGACGTTTTCTTATGTTAGAGATATAAAAAAAAGAAGTGGCTAGAATTTGTTATCTGAAAACTGGAGGCTAACAGAAGAATCTTCTACCCTGCCCTTGAATCTGAGATTTTTACACAAAAAATGTTTTGACTCTACTTATGGATTTAGGTATTCTAAATAAAAATATACTAATATTTTAAATTATGTTTAAGAATTATTTCTTGGGCAATTTTCATTAAAGTAGAAGGAAAGAGAAAGACAAAAGAGGGTAAGGGGAAAGGTCAAGGAAAGAGAGACAGAACCTTAAAAATACTTAAGTCAGGGCAAGCCCTGAACCCTAAAGAAAAGTTATGCTCATGGATATTTAACCTCTTGTGATTTGTACATTTTTAAGATGATATATTACACCGTGTGTAACTCTTACAGATTGAAATTTTTGGCTTTATAACTTGGTATTTTATATCCTTTGTGGTTAGTAACTATGGCTTCTATGCTGTCCTTGCCCATAGATCTTAAAATGGTACCATTTATCACTGAATTTTAAATGAAGCTAAAAATGACAATAAGGATGTTGAAGAATTTTTCCCAAATGTATCTTGTATTAGTCCATTTTCACACTGCTTATAAAGACATATTCAAGACTGAGTAATTTATAAAGAAAAAGAGATTTAATAGACTCACAGTTCCACGTGGCTGCAGAGGTCTCACAATCATGGCAGAAGGTGAAAGGCATGTCTTACATGGTGGCAGACAAGAGAGAATGAGAGCCAAGCAAAAGGGAAAACCCCTCGTAAAACCATCAGATCTCACAGGACTTATTCACTACCACGAGAACAGTATGGGAGAAACTGCCCCCATGATTCAATGATCTCCCACCAGGTCCTTCCCAGCACACGTGGGAATTATAGGAGTGCAATTCAAGATGAGATTTGAGTGGGGACACAGCCAAACTATATCATATCTGCTCATCTCCCACGCAATTCAAGGTTAACTTGAAAATATTTAGCAATACAATTTTAAATGTCTGCTCTTCACAGAGTTTAAATAAACATTCAGGAAGTTGGGGGGCCGTATTAATTGATGGTTAAGAATATAGTCTTTAAGACCTGGATTCCAGTCCCAGCTCTGCCACTTACTGGCTGTGTGACCTTGAGGTAAGTTAACTGAGCTGTAGGGTTCTCATTATAAAATAGGGATAATAGTATTTATTTAATAGGATTGTCAGAAGACATTGATAACACGATATGTGTAAAGTGCTTAACACTGTGTCTGGCACTTACTGGGCAACAAATAAATAGTAGTTGCTGCTGACCCTAGTTCAACTTTTCAGAGTTTACAAAGTGGACCATAACTATTACAAGAACAGGATTCCTCATGAGACTCACATAACTTCCTGAATATGGGTAGGCCAGAAATTCTCTGGGAACTGTTGAACTGTTTCCTTCCAGATCTGATGAATTCCAGGACTTGCAAAAACTGCAGAAGCGAAAATCATTAACTAACATCTGCAAAAATCATTATATATGAATGGGTGAATTTTGTGTTCATTCTCATTGAATCCCAACCATGTTCTACTTCTTAGTAGGTAGTTTCCACCTTTATTTTATGTGTTTGCCTTGGGCTTTGTTCACATCTCTTTTCTGTTAACATCAAGTTCCCCTGTGGCCTCACGAACATACTTGTTCTCCTATGTTGTATATGGAGTTGAAGACAAAGACAACTGAATTAGAAGAAACTGTTAATTTCATTTTACAGTTGGAAGAAAATGTATGATTTGGTAGTGAATTTTCTTTTTCCTCTCTGTTTGTTTATTAAAGACTGGAGAGAATACTTTCTCCGTTTTTCCTCTTGATCCTGTGCATTACTCCTTCCGCTCTAAAATAAGTAAGTGAAAGTAAAATTCAAATATATAAAACATGTTCAAACAAACCTTAGGTACAAGTCAATAGAAGTACACAAAGCCACTGATCAGAATGTATAAGAAAATTTCACTACCAGAAATACAAAAAGCAAGGCCTAAATTTACATATGTGTGATAATTTGAATCCTAAGATTGAATTGAATACTTTTATAAATGAGGCTTACTGTTTTATTATTTAATTGACTTATAAAATATTTTATGCCAATTTAAACTGAGTGGGAAGTTGTTCATCTTTCAAAGGCCAGAAAGACATAGACAAATATCATTAGTCTCCTTCCTGGGGCACAAATTAACTTTATAGCCTCCACTTTATAGCATAGACCATGATTCCTGCCCATTATTTAAAAAGCTAGGAGAGTAATAAAAATATTTTTATTGGGAGGGAGATATAAAACATTCACTTATAATTTTAAAAAATGAAGTAAGCTGAGAAAAGATACCAACACATAAGAATGCAAATAAGAAACCAGAATAAAAATAGACAAGATGAAGCAAAACCAAATTTATAAAAGAGAATTAGATAGACTGCATAAAACGACAAAAATAAATAAAAGCAACTGTATAAATTAGTAGGAAAAGGCAAAATAGGTTTTGAATAATTAAACTAAAGATTTAAATAAACTAATAATATTTTAATGATATAATCAATACTTTAACAGAATAGAGATTAGGAGAGTATAAACCAAATAGGGGTGTGTGTGTGGGGGGTGGGGGGCGGTGTACTGTGTTCGCTATGTTAAGATGATGACACAAATTCAAAACAATCAGAGTTATATCAAACCAAATATATTGTTCTCAAAATTAAAAAGCCACAAAGTTCAGCATTCTATCTCTTTTTTGCCTTTCTGGGCATGATGTTGCTTCATGAGTCCTGTAGACTGACAGATAGGTAGAACTGGATGGCTGAGAGGAATCCAGGTTTTTCCTCTGTGCCTCCCAGAAGAGTCTCCTGTCACTGTCCCAGCCTCTGAGAGACAACTGTATCAGGAGAAGCACCCTGCTCAGTGAATATGGGACCAAGAATTCCACCGCTTCAGCCACACTCAGCAGGGACAATCACACTGTGAGGGGTGACCAATTTTACATCTTTTTGACAACAGCAGAAGCCAGTCATTGCAGTGATAAAGAAATTCATTTTTCAGATTCCATTTCAACTAATTTGAACAAACATAATATTTTCCACCTGTTCATAGTCAAGGCTGTATTTTTTCCCTTCAAATAATGTGGATGCAAAGCCTTTTGAAAATGTTTAGCTGTCATTTATTATTTTTTGTAATGTTCAAATGCTTTAAATTGTTCAAAGCTGAGTTAGTTAGATATGGTTCTTTCAGGTGCACTTTGGAAGTGGAAATTAACATCAAGTAGCTCAATTTTATAATAAATAGAAAAATATAAATGTCATTGATAATAACTCTAATGCACAATCTTGTGTTAATTTTTAATTTTATTGGAAAATTAACTGCACTTTTATATTCTTCATCTCGAAAATGTCTTATTACATTGTGACTCTAATCCTAGATTATTGTTTTGATTTAATGTTTTTGTTCTGTTGTCATTTTGAATGCTGCTTATTTCTAAGTAAATGAACACAAGGAGAACATTAATTTTCAAAGCACTAATTATATATCACTGTCTTAATGTGTTTTGTTTATCAGACACCTCAACATTCCTTGCACATCTGAGACATCTCACCCTAAACTGCCTATCTAGATAGCTCTCAGTCTTCCACAGCGTCTGGAGTGTAATCAGTCAGTAGGGAGGATGGCTTCCTACCTTCTCATTTTCTTCTAGGTATTGCAATGTTACCAAGCCTTCCTTTAAAAATATTGCAAAGTTTGGTTTGGAAGAAAGTTGTATCACTTTTGGCTGTTACTGGAAAAGTTTGTCATCACCTCAGTAATATTCTTCCTGGTTATTTCATATCTTGGCGTTGGTATGCCCTTCAAAAAACATAGTTAAGTAATGGAATTGAACTCTCCCCAGAAATTCCTTAAGAATGCATTTTTGTTCTGAAAACTCTCTCCCTTAGATTTTCTCCTCAGTTCAAAGCCTATTCTTGCAAATATTCTGTCAGAGAATGCACAGAAAATATTTTTCATGGTACAAATGTATTTAAGGACATTCACTGGTGTGACAAAGATATTTAAGAGTCTCACAGAGATCCTAATAGGATGACCCTGTAGAAATTACTGGAGTACACAGTGTTGGAGAAAATTACAGTCAGTCTATCAACAGAATTTATTGGACATCAGGCCATGAACTAAGTGCTGATCTTATTCAGACATGAGAGAAGGTAGAATCATGTAACAGTCACGCACAAGGAATACTTTGGGGGAAAACACAAATTCTTTGTATGGGAGTCAGATTTCCATAACTCGAATTTTTTTCTAAACTTGTAAGATAAAACAAGTTCCGTGATATTTAAAGTCTCTCTAGCAGCTCCTGGCATTGAAAGATTCTAAAATGTATTCTAGTACTTCTACAGAAACCACTCTTTCCTAACAAAACTATAATCTTTTAACTAAATGTCTTGGAACAGAGAATGACTATGCAAGATACAAGTCAAATTACAGGGAAAGAAAAAGTACATTGAGGAAAACAAAATTAAATTTGAAGTTATATAATAATAATCATTTACATAGCATTTACTATGGGTTAGCCACTGTTCTCAGCATCTCATATACTTTAACATATTTAATTCTTCCAAGAAGTTCATGAGCTGGATTTTAATACAGATCTCATTTTTATATGCAGAAAGCCAAACACACACATCAGCTTAAAGTCTCAAAGAAAAATGAATCAAACCTTGAGAGTCTGGTTCCAGAGCTCTGCATATAAGCATTACATTACACTATCTCTTAATGCCCCTGATGGTGTTTCTACATGTTTAAGAGCATAACATTTCAGTCTGATATCTCCAAGTATAACTAAAACAAGTTATTCATTGAATCAACATTGATTGACTAGACATATCAATGAGAATAGATAAAATCAATAAACAGTAGTGGGCTGAGGAAAACCACAAGACAGCAAGCACTCATGATGTACTACCAAACAAAAATAGCAATTAAATTCAAAATGCATTTAAACTTATTATTAAAAAGTAAACACTTAAATAGAGCCAGAAAAAAATACCCAAGCAAAATATTAAAATGTAATTCTATGGGGAATAATGTCAGTAGGGGAATAAAACTGACTTTAGCTTTCTGGTGAAGGCCTTGGAGGTCAGGGTCATTATGCTGCATGGAAAAATAATTACTGAAGATGCCAACCAATTTGACTTAGGTCTACAGCACATAGATTCAGCATTAGCCAATCATTGCAAATATATGTCTGTTCTAGCAAAGGTATAATTTTGTAGCAGATAAAATGCATTTTAATAAAAGCTTTATTGTATTAAGTTAGAAATGATACTAATATAATAATTCTTATGTTTATTCACTGTATCCCTAAGACTGTTAAAATCACTGCTGTCATTTTCAACTGCGAAGCTGTCATAACTTGCTTTTACTCATATAGAATGAGGTATTTCCACCAACAGTGTAAAAGCGTTCCTATTTCTCCACATCCTCTCCAGCATCTGTTGTTTCCTGACTTTTTAATGATCGCCATTCTAACTGGCATGAGATGGTATCTCATTGTGGTTTTGATTTGCATTTCTCTAGTGACCAGTAGTGATGAGCTTTTTTTCATATGTTTGTTGGCTGCATAAATGTCTTTTTTTGAGAACTGTCTGTTCATATCCTTTGCTCGCTTTTTGATGGGGTTGTTGTTTTTTTTCTTGTAAATGTGTTTAATTTTTTGTAGATTCTGGATATTAGTCCTTTGTCAGATGGATAGATTGCAAAAATTTTCTCCCATTCTGTAAGTTGCCTGTTCACTCTGATGATAGTTTCTTTTGTTGTGCAGAAGTTCTGTTGTTTAATTAGATCCCACTTGTCAATTTTGGCTTTTGTTGCCACTGCTTTCGGTGTTTTAGTCATGAAGTCTTTGCCCATGCCTATGTCCTGAATGGTATTGCCCAGGTTTTCTTCTAGGATTTTTATGGTTTTAGGTCTTATGTTTAAATCTTTAATAGTTCAACCATTGTGGAAGACAGTGTGGTGACTCCTCAAGGATCTACAACCAGAAATACCCTTTGACCCAGCAATCCCTTTCTCGGTATATACCCAAAGGATTGTAAATCATTCTTCTATAAAGACACATGCACACGTATGTTTACTGTGGCACTATTCACACTAGCAAAGATTTGGAAACAATCCAAATGCCTATCAATGATAGACTGGATAAAGAAAATGTGGCACATATACACCATGGAATACTATCCAGTCATAAAAAAAAATGAGGAATTCATGTCCTTTGCAGGGACATGGATGAAGCTGGAAACCATCATTCTCAGCAAACTAACACAAGAACAGAAAACCAAACACCACATGTGCTCACTCATAAGTGGGAGTTGAACAATGAGAACACGTGGACACATCAAGGGGAACATCACACTCCAGGGCCCATTGGGGAGTGGGGGGCTAGGGGAGGGATAGCATTAGGAGAAATACCTAATGTAGATGATGGGTTGATGGGTGCAGCAAACCACCATGGCACGTGTATGCCTATGTAACAAACCTGCACTTTCTGCACATGTACCCCAGAATTTAAAGTATTAAAAAAAAGTATTTCACTAGACATTGGCTTAATCTGAATGTAGAAATCATATAGTTAAAAAAATCAACACACGAATAAGCTATTTCACTACGTTGGAGATGAACCCTCTTATAATCAATACAGAAGGGAGTTGCTTTGACATCATGAATCCAAAACTCCTAGAAAAAGCTTGACATACACAGTAGGTGCTCAACCAATATTTCTTGCATGAATAAGTAAATAAAAGCATCTGGCCAATAAACAGAAAAGCAGACAGAATGTGTTTCCCTTAAATGTGATAACATAGAAACCTGAGTTACTCTACCTCTTATTAAAGTGAAATAAAAATAGAAGAGACTTCTGGTTTCTGGTGCAGCATATAAGGAACTTAGAAGTCACCATTGTGTCTTAAAAAACAAGTAAAAAGCTAAACAAACTAAAAAATGAACAACTCTTCTTAGATCTGTCAGAGAAGCAAGATCACAAGATCACTCCTTCCAAATTGAAGATATAGGTAGATGGAGAAAATAAAAACTAACTGAAGCAAATGTCTCTTCAGAAACCAGCACTGAGGTAAGAAACATAACTAACAAGTTACTGAAGAATCAGTGTGCACAAGGCTGAGAGTAAAAAACTCCAGGGATACCTAGTTGTAGGGAACCCCTCATGCTTCTGGGATTTTCACCTCCAGAAGCTCTACCAGGTCAGCACCATGAATATTGGAGAAAAAAACCCTTCCTGCTTCCAGCAGCGGGAGATAAAAAGTAACCACTTTGAAATACCCCAAAGCATTCTGTTTTTCTCAGAGCCTAACCTACTAGGATGAAATCAGAGCCTAACAAGCCCAAAAGAAGGGAATTTTTAACTCAAGGTGGTTCTAGCCTTCCATGTGGGAAAATGAAATACCCAGCTCCAGCTCCTTCTAAATCTCCTGTTTAATATTAATGTGGGAGGAAACCTGAAAAGCACTTCTGAAGCTCATGGTTCAGTGGCACAGACTCACTAAAAGATGGAGATCTGCTGAGGAGACTCTTGAAAGACTTTTCAGTCCCCACACCTTACACCATAATACTAAAGGCCTATTTAATGCAGATGTATTATGTAGACCTCTCAACAAAAATTTACAAGGCATACTAAAAGGCAAAAATCACAGTGTGAAGAAATCAAATGAGCATCAGAACCAGAGTCAAATATAAAAGTAATGCTAGACTTCTAAATTCAAGATTTTTTAAAAATCTATGATCCAAATAGTAAGGGCTTTAATGAAGGAAGTAGATAACACGCAAGAAGGGATATATAATGTAAGCAGAGAGATAGAAATTCTAAGAGAGACAAAAATAGAAGCAATAGAAATTTTGACAAATTGAAAACAAAGAGAAGAAAAAGACTGACAAAAAAAACTAGAAAAGAATATTTAAGCACTGTGGGACAAGTGCAAGAGATACAAATATGAATAACTGGAATATTAGAGAAGAAGAAACAAAGCAGCAGGATAAATATTTAAAACAATAATGATTGTGAATTGCAAATTAATTCAGACACCAAATTATAGAAATAGGAAGCTTATAGAACACCAAGACAGACAAATGCTTCACCCCCCAAAAAAACCTTAGTTCTGTCATATTCCAGCTTCAGAAAATTAAAGACAGAGAAAGACAGTAGAGGGAAAATAAAACACTTTACCTATAGAGGAGCAAAGAATTAGGTGAAACCTCCCCAAGAACCATGCAAGCAAGCAGAGAGTAGAGTAACATATTCAAACAGTGTTTTAGATATTTTAGATAGAACAATATTTCAAGTGTTAAGAGAAAAAAAAAATACAAACCTAGAATTCTGTGCCCTGTGAAATTATCCTTGAAAGGAAGGAGAAATAAGGGCTTTCTCAGTCAAACAAAAATTGAGAGAATTGGTTGCAATTAATAAAAGAGAAACTAGATAAAGGAAGAATGTCAGAGAATGAATAAAGGTAAAACAAAAACTTTTATTTTTTCTTATTCTTAATTAATTTAATAGATAAGAGTTTGTTCAAATAATAATAGCAGCAAAGTATTTAATTATGCATACTTAGGTGAATATATATACATAAGCATATATATGTAAATATGCATGAGCTTATAAATAAGTGAAACAAATGACAGCAATGACACATAAGATAGGAGGAAAGAATTATGATTATTTTGTTTTTATACTACAACTTTAAATGGTATTGTGTCATTTGAAAGTGGACTTAGATTCATTGTAAATGTATATTACAAACTCTAAAACAAGCACTAAAGAAATAAAATTTTTAAAAGATCTATACTTGATAACTAAGAAAACAAAAAGTAGAATCATTTAAAATGCTCAATTAAAAGCACAGGAGGCAAAAAAAAAGTACAGTAGACAAATATAGAAAGATAGAACAATAACAACAAATACAAAACACTAACAAATAAGATAAATATAAATCCAACTGTAACAATGATCACTGTAAATTTCAATGGTCTAAATACAGCAATTAAAAGACAATGATTGGCCAGGTGTGGTGGCTTATGCCTGTAATCCCAACACTTTTGGAGGCCAAGAATGGTAGATCACCTGAGGTCAGGAATTCGAGACCAACCTGGCGAACATGGTGAAACCCCGTCTCTACTATAATAAAAAATTAGCTGGGTGTAGTGGCATGCACCTGTAATCCCAGCTACTTGGAAGCTCAGGCAGGGGAATTGCTTGAGCCCGGGAGACAGAGGTTGCACTGAGCCAAGATTGCACCACTGTACTCCAGCCTGGGCAACAGAGTGAGACTCCATCTCCCAAAAAAAAAAAAAGACAATGATTGTTAGAGTGAATTGAAAAACAAGATCCAACTGTGTGTTTTCTAAAACTTTTTTCCTTTTTTTTAATACTTTAAGTTCTAGGGTGCATGTGCACAACATGTAGGTTCATTACATATATATACATGTGCCATGTTGGTGTGCTGCACCCGTTAACTCATCATTTACATTAGGTATATCTCCTGATGCTATCCCCCCCCTTCCCCCCTTCCCACAATAGGAGCCAGTGTGTGATGCTCCCCTTCCTGTGTCCAAGTGATCTCATTGCTCAATTCCCACCTATGAGTGAGAACACGCGGTATTTGGTTTTCTGTTCTTGCAATAGTTTGCTGAGAATCATGGTTTCCAGCTGCATCCATGTCCCTACAAAGGACACGAACTCATCCTTTTTTATGGCTGCATAGTATTCCATGGTGTATATGTGCCACATTTTCTTAATCCAG
>NW_012102362.1:76329-83182 GCF_000951045.1 Mandrillus leucophaeus
CGTAATCCAGCATATAAACAGAACCAAAGACAAAAACCACATGATAATCTCAATAGATGCAGAAAAGGCCTTTGACAAAATTCAACAGCCCTTCATGTTAAAAACTCTCAATAAATTCTACAACTTTAAGTATTAAAATAAATATAAATGAAAAGTAAATGGAAGGTGAAAAACATACCACGCTACTACTAATCAACAGAAAACATAGTTATTATGTTTTAATTTATCAAACTATATTAATATATGTTACTAATTTTAGACAGCTCAGACTACAAGCAAAGTTATAAGGGACAAACTGAACATTATATAATGATAAAAGGGTCAATGCTTCTAGAAGAGTGTCAAAACTATGTGAAGCAAAACTAATAGAACTGAAAGAAGAAAAAACAAATGCGTTATTATACTTGGAGACTTTAACATTCTTTATTAATTTAATTGAATTTAGTAACTATTAATTTAATTGACAGATCTAGTAGGCAGAAAATCAGTAAGGACCTATTTGACCTCAACAGCATCATCAATCAATCAACATCTGTAGATAACTTCATCCAACAATAGCAGATTATGTATTTTTCTAAAGTTCACATGGAATATTCAGTAAGATACACCACCGTCTGGGTCACTAAAAGCAATTTAAGAAGTTTTAAACAATACAACTATAAATTGTCATCTGCCCTCAGACCACAATGGAATCAAAGTAGAAAACAATAACAGAAAGATAGCTGGGAAATACATGCAGAATCCCATGTATTTATCAAAATACATACAGATTTTAAAAACCTTCCAAATAAAACAGCAATCAAAGAAGAAATCTAAAGAGTAGTGAAAAAATATTTTGAACTAAATTAAAATGATAGTACAGCTTACCAAAATTTGTGGGACAGAGTGAAAGCTGTGCTTGCAGGGAAATTTACAGCACCAAATGCACACAAGAGAAAAGAAGAAACATCTAGAAATCAATAATCTAATAAGAGACAAAAGAGGACATTATATAATGACAGTGGGGTCGATTTAGTACGAGGATATAACAGTTGTAAATATGTATACACCCCACACTGCAGCACCCAGATATATAAAGCAAATATTATTAGAACTAAACAAAGAGATGGGCCCCAATAAAATAATAGCTGGGAGCTCCAACACACCACTTATAGCATTTAACAAATCATCAAGACAGAAAATCAACAAGGCAACATTGAACTTAATCTTCATTCTAGACCAAATGGACCTAAATAGATATTTAGAGAACATTTCATTCAGTAGTGGAGAATAAACATTCTTCTCCTCAGTACATAGATCATTATGAAAGATAGACCATATGTTAGGTCACAAAACAAGTCTTGAAATATTCAAAAAAAATGAAGTCATATCAAATATCTTCTCTGAATACAATGGAATAAAACTGGAAATCAACAAAAAGGGGAACTTTGGAAACTATACAAACACATGGAAACTAAAGAATATCATCTTCAATGACTAGTGGTTCAATAAAGAAATTAAGATGAAAAGTTAAAAACTTCTTGAAACAAATGGAAATAGAAATACAACATAATAACACCCATGGAATACAGCAAAAGCAGGACTAAGAGGAAAGCTTATAACAAAAGTGACTATATCAAAAAAGTAGAAAAATTTTAAATAAACAACCTAAAGATGGATCTTAAAGAAGTAAAAAAGAGCAAACCAAACCCTGAATTAGTCAAAGCAAAGAAATAATAAAGATCAGAGCAGAAATAAATGAAATTAAAATAAAAACCATAAAGGATCAATGAAATAAAAATTTGCTTATTTGAAAAGATAAAATTGACAATATTTAGCCAGACTAAGAAAAAAAGAGAAGACCCAAATACATAAAATGGGAGATAAAAAAAGAGACATCACAACTGAAACCACAGAAATTCCCAGGATCGTTAGAGGCTACTATGAGCAACCATATACCCAATAAATTGGAAAACTTAGGAGAAACTGATAAATTCCTAGACATGTACAACCTATGAAGATTAAACCATGAAGAAATCCAAAATCTGAACAGACCAATAACAAGTAATGAGGTTGAAGCCATAATAAAAAGTCTCTCAGCAAAGAAAACCCAGGACTTCATGGCTTCACTGCTGAATTTCACCAAACACTTAAAGAAAAACCAATACCAATCCTACTCAAGCTATTCTGAAAAGTAGAGAAAGAGGAATACTTCCAAACTGATTCTACAAGGCCAGTAATAACCACATAAAAAAGAAACAGACAAAGATATATCAAAAAATTAAACTATAAGCTAATATCTCTATTGAACATTGATGCAAAAATCCCCAACAAAATACTAAAAAAGTGAAATTAGCAACACATTAAAAAGGTCATTCATCCTGATCAAGTGGGATTTATTTCAGAAATGCGAGGGTGATTTGAAATATGCAAATCAATCAATGTGATACATTATATGAACAGAATGAAGTACAAAACCAATATGATCATTTCAATTGATGCTGAAAAAAACATTTGATAAAATTCAACATCACTCCATGATAAAAAAAAAAAAACCCTCAAAAACCTGAGTATAGAAGGAACATACCTCAACACAGTAAAAGCTATATATAACACACCCACAGCTAGAATCATACTGAATGGGGAAAAATTGAAAGTCTTTTCTCTAAGATCTGGAACAAGACAAGGATGTTAACTTTCACCATTGTTATTCTAGATAGTACTGGCAGTCCTAGATAGAGCAATCAGACAAAATAACAAAATAAAGGGCAACCAAATTGGAATAGAAAAAGTCAGTTTCTTATAGTCAAATCTTATATTTGGAAAAACCTAGACTCCACCAACTATTAAAACTGATTTTTTTAAAAGTCGGTAAAGTTGTGGAAACAACATCAACACACAAAAATCAGTAGCATTTCTGTATGCCAACAGGAAACAATCTGAAAAAGAAATTAAAAAGTAGTTCCATGTACAATAGCTACAGATAAAATTAAATATCTAGGAATTAACGTCACCAAAAAATTGAAAGATCTCTAAAATGGAAACTATAAAACACTGAAGCAAGAAATTGAACAGGACATAAAAAGGAAAGATATTCTTGTTCATGAACTGGAAGAATCAATATTGCTAAATGTTCATACTACCTAAAGCAATCTACAGATTCAATGCAATCTCTATCAAAATGCCAATTGCATTATTCACAGATTCCCATTTTCACAGGAACTAAAAATCCTAAAATTTATATGGAACCACAAAAGACCCAGGACAAGGGCATCCTAAGCAAAAATAACAAAACTAAAGGAGTGACATTACCTGACTTTAAACTATATTACAGAGATATAGTAAAAAGAAAAGCATTGTACTGGCATAAAAACAGACACACAGACCAATGGAACAGAATGGAGAACACAGAAATAAATCCATACATCTGCAGTAAATTCATTTCAACAAGAGTCAAGAATATACATTGAGGAAAAGACAGTCTCTTCAATAAATGGTGCTAGGAAACTGGTACAAATGCAGAAGAATGAAACTAGACCCCTATTTCCCACCATGAACAAAAATCAAAACAAAATGGATTAAAGACCTAAATATAAGACCTGAAATGATAAATGATAAAAATACTACAAGAAAACATAGGGGAAGCTCTCTAGGACATTGGTCTAGGCAAAGTTTTTCTGAGTATTAGTACACCACAATCACAGGCAACTAAAGCAAAAATAGACAAATATGGTCACATCAAGTTAAAAAGCTTCTGCTTTTTAACAATCAACAAATTCAATAGGAAAAAAAATTTAATAATTTGATTAAAAATGGGCAAAAGATCTGAACAGAGATTTCTCAAAAGAAGACATACAAATGGCAAACAGATGTATTAAAAGATGCTCAACATCATTGATCATCAGAGAAATGCAATCAAAAGTATAATGACATATTATCTGACTCCAGCTTAAGTGGTTTTTATCCTAAAGACAGGCAATAACAAATTTTGGTGAGGATGTGGAGAAAAGGGAATTCCCAAACACTGTTGGGGCGAATGTAAATTAGTACACCCACTATGGAGTACAGCATGGAGGTTCTTCAAAAAGCTTAAAATAGAACTACCATATGATCCATCAATCCCACTGCTAGGTATATACCGAAAAGAAAGGAAATCAGTATATAGAAGAGATATCTGCACTTCCATGTTCATTATCAAACTACTCACAATAGCCAATATTTGGAAATAACAAATGACAAATGTCACTTCTCACTTATTTGTGGGAGCTAGAAAAACTAAAACAATTGAACTCATGCAGATAGAAAGTTTTATGATGGTTACCAGAGGCTGGGAAGGGTAGTGGAGTCAGAGGTGGGGTGGAGAGTGAAGATGGTTAATGGGAACAAAAATGTAGTTAGATGGAATGAGTAAGATCTAGTATTTGATAGCACTACAGGGTGACTACAGTCAACAATAATTTATTATATATTTTTAAATAACTAAAAGAGTATAATTGGATTGTTTGTAACACAGAGAAAGGATAAATGCTGAGGCAATAGATACCCAATTTACCATGATGTGATTATCACACGTTGTGTGACAAGTAATTGCATGGTTTGGAGCAATTTTCTTAGTCTTCATTTCTAATTTTATTGTGCTGTGGTTTGAAAGAGTGGTCGTTATGATCTCAGTTCTTTTGCACTTGCCGAATATTGTTTCATGTCCAATTATGTGGTCAATTTTAGAGTACATGCCATGTGGTGGTGAGAAGAATGTATATTCTGTTGCTTTGGGGTAGAGTTCTGTAGATGTCTCTCAGGTTCATTTGATCCAGTGCTGAGTTCAGGTTGTGAAAATCTTTGTTGATTTTCTGCCTTGATGATCTGCCTAATCATGTCAGTGGGGTGTTGAAGTCTCCCACTATTATTGTGTGGGAGTCTAAGCTTCTTTAAAGGTCTCTAAGAGCTTGGTTTACAAATCCGGGTGCCCCTGTGTTGGGTGCATATATATTCAGAATAGTTAGGTCTTCTTGTTTAATTGAACCTGTTACCATTATGTAATGCCTTTCTTTGTCTTTTTTGGTCTTTGTTGGTTGAAAGTCTATTTTCTCTGAAATTAAGATCACAACCCCTGCTTTTGTCTGCTTTCCATTTTCCTGGTAGATTTTTTCCATTCCTTTATTTTGAGCTTATGGGTGTCACTGCTTGTGAGATGGGTCTCTTAAAGACAGTATAACAGTGAATTTTGGTTTCTCATCCAGTTTGCCACTCTGTGTCTTTTAATTGGGACATTTAGTCCATTTACATTCAATGTTATTATCAGTATGTGTAGATGTGGTCCTGTTATCTTAATGCTAGCTGGTTGTTATGCAGACTTGTTTGTGTGGTTGCTTTATAGTGTCACTGGTCTGTGTACATAAGCGTGTTTTTGTAGTGGCTGATAACAGTCTTTCCTTTCCATATTTAGTGCTTACTTCAGGAGTTCTTGTGAGGCAGGTCTGGTGGTAACAAATTCCCTCAGCATTTGCTTGTGTGAAAAGAATAGTATTTCTCCTTCACTTATAAAGTTCAGTTTGGCCAGATATGAAATTCTTGGTTGAAATTTCTTTACCTTAAGAATATTCAATATTGGTCCAAAATCTCTTCTGGCTTATAGGATTTCTGCTGAGACATCTGCTGTTAGTCTGATGAGCTTCCCTTCTTAGGTGACATGACCTTTCTCTCTAGCTACTTTTAACATTTTTTCTTTCATAGGCTAATACCTAGGTGGTGAAATAATCTGTCCAATAATCTCCCATGACATAAATTTACCTATATAAAAACCTGCATATGTACCCCAGAACTTAAAAGTTTAAAACATTATTTAAAAATTAGGAAATTTTTTTAAAAAATTGAATAAATAAATAATCTAAGCTTCCATCTTAGGTAACTAGAAATAAAATAACAAATTAGATCCAAAGTTAGCCAAAGAAAATTAGCAATAAAAATTACAGCAGAACTCAATGAAACTGAAAACGGGAAATCAATAGAGAAAAATCAACAAAATCAAAAACTGTTACTTTGAAAACATTAGTAAAACTTATAACATTTTTTCCGGGCTTATAAAGAAAGAAGGAAAAGACACAAGATGCTAATGTCAGAAATGAAAGAGGGGAAATACTATAAACTTTAAAATCCTATGTACATTAATATTATAATAAACAATATTATGAATAATTCTATACCTGCAAATTTGATAAACTAGATGAAGTAGACAAAAGCCTTCAAAGAATGACCAAACACTCATAAAAGAAGAAACAGACAATCTGAATAGTCCTATATCTATTCTAGACATTAAACAAATAATTAATAACCTTCCAAAACAGAAAGCAGAATGCTCAAAGAGGTTTACTGGAGAATTCTACCAAACACTTCAGAAGAAATTGTACTATTCTCTAAAATCTCTTTCAGAGTATAGAAGCAGTGGGACTAATTCCTAACTCATTTTATGAGGACAGCCTTACCTAATACGAAAACTAAACAAAGATATTACAGGAAGAGAAAACTACATACCAATATATTTTATGAACATAGAAGTAAAAATTCTAAATAAAATATTAGCAGATTGAATCCAACAATGTATAGAAACAATTATCGTTGTGCACCACATAATGACATTTCAGTCACTGATGGATGATATAATATTATAATACCACATCTTTGTTTTAATTTAATGAAATGTAACTTAATTTGGGAGAGCTAAGTAATTAAACATGAGGCCAAAGTACGTAAGAAAGTGGCAGTCTTTTATTGCAAATATGCATACACTCTCGGGCGAAGTTCTCTGGTCCTCAGGTGTGGGGGGCCAGGGAAGTCGCGCCGGCGCTCTCGGGTGATGTTCTCCGGTCCACAAATG
>NW_012102362.1:87772-110378 GCF_000951045.1 Mandrillus leucophaeus
TCTTTACTGCACTTTTCTATGTTTAGATACACAGATACTTATTGCATTGTAATTTCCTACAGTATCTGGGAAAGTAACATGCTGTAATGGGTTTGTAGCCTAGGAAAAATAGGCTATATTGTATATCATAGGTGTAGTAAGCTGTACCATCTAAGTTTATTTAAGTACACTTTATGAGGTTTGTAAAATGATGAAATCTCCTAATGATGCATGTCTTAGAACATGTTTCCATCATTAAATGATGCATAACCATATACACCACGACCAAGTGGGTTTTATCCCAAGTATGCAGGGCTGATTCAACTTTTAAAAATTAATTATTACAATCAACAGTCTAAAAAATTGCATGATTGTATCAGTAGATGAAGAAAAAGTATTTGACAAAATCCAACACCCATTCTTGATAAAAACTCCCACCCATTCATGATAAAAACTAATAATAGAAAAGAACGTCCTCAACTTAATAAAGAACATCCACAGAAACCTACAGCTAATATATTTAATGGTGAGAAAATTGAAGCCTTCTCTCTAAGATGAAGAACAAGGCAAGACTGTTGCCTCTCACTACTGCTTTTCAACATCATACTGAAAGTACTAACTAATGCAGTATGACAAACCAAAAAGGAAATTAAAAGTACAGAGATTGGGAAAGAAGCAATAAAACTGTCTTTGTTTACAAATGACTTGGTTGTCTACACAGAGAATCCAAAAAAACTGCCTCATCACCCCCACAAAAAAGCCTCCCAAATCTAATAAGCAACTGTAGAAAGGTTGCAGGATACAGAGTTTATATGCCAAAGTCAGATACTTTCCTGCATAACATTAAACAAGTCAAATTTCAAATTAAAAACAAATTATTATTTACATTAGCACCCCAAAAATTAAATACTTGGGTATAAAACTAACACAATGTTACAAGATCTATATGAGAAAACCTACAAAACACTGATGAAACATATCAAATCAATTAAGATTTAAATGGCAAAGAGCATAGATAAAAATTTCAATATTATCAAGATGTCAGTTCTTCCAACTTGATCTATAAATTTAATGTAATTCCCATCACAATCCAACCAAGTTACTTTGTGGATACTGACAAACAGTGTATATGAAGAAACAAACCCAGAATAGTCACATAATATTAAAGCAGAAGAACAAAGTTGGAGGACAAACACTACCTGATCTCAAGACTTACTATAAAGCTACAGTAATTAAGACACTGTGGTATTGGTGAAAGAAATAGGCAGATCAATGGAACAGACCCAAATCCCAAAAATAGACCCTCATAAATATACCCAATTTATCTTTGACAAAAAAAAAGCAAAGAAATTACAATTGAGTAAAGATTGTCTTTTCAACAAATGGTAGTAGAACAACTAGACGTGCACACGCAAAAAAATAAATTTAGATACCAACATACATCCTTCACAAAAATTAAATCAAAATGAATCTTATACCCAAATGTAAATATATATATCTTCCAGGATATATTAGAAGGATATATATTCCTTCTATATATATTCTATATGGAATTCCAGGATATATATTCCATATGGAATTCCAGGATATATACGAAAGATAACATAGGAGAAAATCTAGATGACCTTGGATGTAACAATGACTTTTTAGATATAACACAAGAAACACTATCCATGAAAGAAATAATTGATAAACTGAACTTCATTAAAATTAAAAATTTCTACCCAGTGAAAGACAATATAAAGAGGATGGAAAGACAAACCACAGACTGGGAGAAAATATTTGCAAAACACACATCTGAATAAGAACTGTTATCCAAAATATACAAAGAACTCTTAAAACTCAACAATAAGTAAACACACAACCTGACTTGAAAATGGGTTAAAGACTTAAACAGACAAATCAACAACATTATACAGATGGCAAATAATCATATTAAAAGATGTTCTGCATCATATGTCATCAGAGAAAAGCAAATTAAAACAACAATGAGATACCATTACTTGCGTATTAGAATGGCCATAATTCAAAATACAACAAGAAACACTGATGAGGATGTGGAGCAACAGAAACTTTTATTCATTGTTGGTAGGAATGCAAAATAGTACAGTTACTTGGAAGACACTTTAGCAGTTTCTTACAAAACTAAACATATTCATACCATATTTTTCAGCAATTACACATTTGGTATTTATCCAGATGAGTTGAAAACCTATCCAAACAAAAACACACACACAGATATTTATAGCAACTTTATTTACAATTATCAAAACTTGGAAGCAACAAAGATGTCCCTCAGGAGATGAATGGATTAATAAACTACAGTACTTCCAGACAAGAGAATATTATTCAGTGTTAAAAAGAAATAAACTCTCAAGCCATGAAAAGGCCTGGAGGAAACTTAAACACATATTGCTAAGTAAAATAAATCAGTCTGAAAAGAAGGCAACATTAAAGAGAAGGCAGAAAAATAAACAGGATGAGGAAGGAGACCCATATGCCTGTATTTGAAAATTAATTTTAAAGTAGTAAGACAATCAACTAAAATGATAGGATGAATCTCAAACTCTACAAATCGGAGATTAGATTTAGTGTGGTAAGAATTAAGGAGATGTTATCAACTATAGGGCTGATATTGACATTTTTAAAAACTTGTCTATTAGAATTCTTTTCCAAGGAAAAATATTTGTTAAAACAAAGGTAAATAAAGACTTACTCAGATATACAAAATCTGAAATCATCACTAGCAGACTACTTATTACAATAAAAAAAATTTAAGGAAGTTTATCAGCAGAAAAAAATGATACCAGATGAAAATGGGCATCTATTTAAAGGAATAAAAAGCACTGGAAATGGTAACTATATAAGTAATTAGAAAAACGTTTGTATTAGTCTGTTCTCACACTGCTATAAAGAAATATCTGAGACTGGGTAATTTATAAAGAAAAGAGGTTTAATCAGCTTGTGGTTCTGTAGGCTCCCTATAGGAAGCATGACTGAGGAGGCCTCAGGAAACTTCCAATCATGGTGGAAAGTGAAGGGGAAGCAAGCATGCCTTCACACTGCCAGAGCAGGAGGAAGAGAGCAAGGTGGGAGGTGCCACACACTTTTAAACAACCAGATCTCATGGGCATTCACTCACTATCATGACAACAACACCTAGGGGGAAATCTGCCCCACTTGATCCAGTCACCTCCTACCAGGCTCCACCTCCAACAACAGAGATAACAATTTGACAAGATATTTTGGGAGGACACAGATCCAAACCATATTATTCTGCTAAAACCCTCCCAAATCTCATGTCCTCACATTTCAAAACACAATCATGCTTTCCCAACAGTCTTCCAAAGTATCAACTCATTCTAGTATTAACTCAAAAGTCCAAAGTCAAATCTCATCTGAGACAAGGCTAGTACCTCCCACCTACGAGCCTGTAAAATCAAAAACAAGCTAGTTGCTTTCAAGTTACAAAAGGGAGTATAGGCACTGGGTAAATATTCATTTTCTAAAATGGATAAATCAGTCAAAAGAAAGGAGCAACAGGCCCTGTGCGAGTCCAAACCCCAGCAGGAAAGTCATTAAATCTTAACGCTCCAAAATAATCTCCTTTGACTCCATGTCCCAGATTCAAGGCATGCTGATGCAAGGGGTGGACTCCCAAGGCCTTGGGCAGCTCTACACCATTGGCTCTGCAGGGCTGAGCCCTCACATCTGCTCTCAAGGGCTGGCATTGAGTGCCTGGAGCTTTTCCAGGCACTTGGGGCAAGCTGTAGGTGGATCTAGCATTCTGGGGTCTGAAAAAATGGTGATCCTCTTCTCACAGCTCTACTAGACAGTGCCCAGTGGGGACTCTGTGTAGGGGCTCCAACCCCATATTTCCCCTCTGCACTGCCCTAGTAGAGGTTCTTCATGAGGGCTCTGCCTCTGCAGCAGACTTCTGCCTGGACATTCAGGCTTTTTCACACATCTTCTGAAATATAGGCAGGGGCTACCAAGCCTCAACTCTTGCACTCTGCACACCTGCAGGCTCAACACCGTGTGAAAGCTACCAAGGCTTATGGCTTGCACCCTCTGAAGCAGTGGCCCAAATACCTGGGCCCCTTTGATCCATGGCTGGAGCCCCCAGGGATGCAGGGAGCAGCATCTCAAGGTTGTGCAGAGCAGTAGGGCCCTGGGCCCGCCCTGTGAAACTATTTTGCCCTCCTACCTGTGATGAGAGGGGCTCCCATGAAAGTCTCTGAAATGCCTTCAGGGTCTTTTTTCCATTATCTTGGCTGTTAGTACTTGCCTTCCTTTTAGTTATGCAAATTTATGCATCTGGCTTGAATTCCTCCCCCAGAAAATGGGATTTTTCTTTTCTACCATATGGCTAGGCTGCAAATTTTCCAAATTTTTATGCTGTGCCTCCTTTTCAAATATAAGTTTCAGTTTCAGATAATTTCTTTGCTTATGCATATGTGCATAGACTTTTAGAAGTAGCCAGGCTACATCTTGAATGTTTTGCTTCTTAGAAATTTCTTCTGCCAGGTACCCTAAACAATCTCTCTCAAGTTTAAAATTTCATAGATCCCTAGAACAGGGATAAAGTGTAGCAAGAGTGACCATTACTCCAGATCCCAATAAGCCACCTTTACTTATTAAAGTGACCTTTACTCCAATTCCTCATTTCCATCTGAGACCTCCTCAGCCTGGACTTCACTGTCCCTATTACTATCAGTAGTTTGATCACAACCATTCAAGTCTCTAGGAAGTTCCAAACATTCCCTCATCTATCTGTGTTCTTCTGAGCCCTCCAAACTATTCCAACCTCTACTCATTACCCAGTTCCAAAGCTGCTTCCACATTTTCAGGTGTCTTTATAGCACCTCTTGGTACCAACTTTCTGTATTAGTTTGTTCTCGCCACTGCTATAAAGAAATACCTAATTTATCATGAAAAGAGATTTAATTGGCTCACAGTTCTGCAGGCTGTACAGGAAGCAAGGCTAAGGAGACCTCAGGAAGCTTACAATCATGGTAGAAAGCGAAGGAGAAGCAGGCATATCTTCACATGGCCAGAGCCAAAGGAAAAGAGCAAGGAGGTAGGTGCCACACACTTTTAAACAACCAAATTTCGCTAACACTCACTCATTATTATAAGAGCAGCACCGAGGGGGAAATCTGCTTTCATGATTCAAGCCCCTCCCACCAGGCCCAACATTCAACACTGGGGATTACAATTTGACATGCGATTTGGTCAGGGATATAGACCCAAACTATATCCAATTTCTTATTTTTTAAATGTCTTTTAAAAACTGTTAAAAAAAAAAAAAAACAACAGTGTATCATAGGATCTTAGGATCTATAATATATGTAAAAGTAAAATATATGACAATAATATTACAAACGCCAGGAGGGGAGATATGAAAGTATACTGACATGAGGTTCTTATTATATAGATGCTGTGGTATACAGATAAGAAAAACTGTGATAAGTTAAAAATTTATGCTTCAAAGTGTACATAACACATACACATAACACTTAAACACATACACACAACAAAGAGTTATAATTAATAAACCAAAAAAGTAAATAAGATGAAGTAATTTTTAAAAAATCAAAAAGAAGCCAGAAAATACAGTAAAGGGGAACTAAGAGCACATGGAAAAATTGAAAGCAAATAAGAATATGATAGGCCTACATTCACCTGTATCAGTAATTTCATTAATTATTAATTAAGCACTCCAATTAAAAGGCAGAAGTGGTATTGAAAACAAACAAAAAAATTCTACCAACAAGAAACCCACCTTAAATATAAAAACACAAATAGGCTACATGTTAAAGGATGGAAAAAGATATATCATGATACCATTAATCACTCGTATTAATATTAGATAATACAGATTTTAGAGCAAAGAATATTACCAGGGATAAAAAGGGCCATTTTATAATGATAAAAGATTCCATTCATCAAGTGAACATACAATTCTAAGTGGTTTTACACCTGATAACAGAGTTTCAAATTACATGAAGCAAAAACTGATAAATCTGCAAAGAAAAATAGACAAATTCTGAGTTATAGCTAGAAGTTTCAACATACCTCTCAAAAGTTTGTAGAAGAAATAGACAGAAAATCAGTAAGTATATTGGACACTTGGATAACACTACCAACCAACTCGACCTACTAGAAAACTATTAGAATGATCCACCCAGAAACAACAAAATACACATTTTTTTTCAAGTGCACAGTAAGGATTTACCAAGATAGACCATATTCAGGGCGATAAAACAAGTCTTATTAAATTTGAAAGGTTTTATGGTATACAAAATATGTTGTATAAACATAGTAGAATTAAACTAAAATCAATAAAAGATATCTGACAAATCCCAAATATTTGGAAATTAAATAACACACTTCTAAATAACCCGTATATCAAAGAAAGATTTTTTATACATCAGAAAATATTCTGAACTGAATGAAAATGTGGAATGCAGTTAAAGCAGTATGTGAGGGGAAATTATAGTAACAATGGCTATATTAGAAAAGAAAAAGAAGGCCTCAAATCAATAATCTTAGCTTTTACATTTAAAAACTAAAAAAAAAGTAAATTAAACTTCAATTAAGCAAAAGTTGTTTATAAAAATTTAATGCCAATGAACTTAACTTAGACTGAAGGGAAAAAAATCATCGAATGTCCACCAACCCTCACTTATGAATAATGGGAATAGCCTAATATTTACTAAAACATTGAGTTTATAGTTAAAAATCTTCCTATAAAAATTCAGGCCCAAATAACTTCTTTAGGGAATCATACCAAATACTTAAGAAAGAAATATCACCAATCCTAAACAAAGTCTCTGAAAAAAACGAAAAGGAAAGAATACTTCCCAACACATTGTATGGTGCCAGCACTACCCTAATATCCAAATCTGACAAAGACACTACAAGAAAACTGCAAACTAATACCGCTCATGAACATACATGCGAAATTTCCAAACCTTCTAAAATTTTAGCCTGTTTCTTTGATGGTCAGAAAGTGCTTGCACCTTATGGTCTCCCTTTATAATCGCAATTGGTATATATGCAAATTAACTGCATTTATTCATTCAAAATTTGTAGGGGGATACATTTTCTGGTTTTAAAGCCATTTTTTAAAACTTTTTAGTGAAGCTTAATAAACATAGAGAAAAAAAAGGCTATTTATAGAACACAACTCAATGAACTTTAATGCACTGAACACGTCCATATAACCAAACCAAGCTCAAGTAACAAAACATCGGCAAAGCCAGAAACCCCTTTGTGAAACCTTCTTGTCACTACTTGCTCCCTCTAATAGTATCAATTTTTCTGACTTCTAGCAGCAAAGATTGGTTTGAAGGCATTTGATTTTATCAGTTAGCTTTTTTAAATGTTTATTCTGCTTGACATTCATCTAAAATTAGTGTGTAAATGTGTTTGAATGATCACTTATTTTATTAAACCATATTTTGTACATATCCCCGGTTATTTATTTACAAATTACACAAATATCAGGTTTTAAAAACTTGAATTATTATTTCCTAGCACATTACATACCTGAGGCATGGTTCATTAATAACATAAATCTATTTTTCAAATGGATTTTCAGATAGTTACAATTTTATAGTAGATTTCATAACAGATTTCTCATATGTAATTCAATAATGATTTTTTATTGGAATGTAGTTATGAAGTGTCTTGAGACTTATTTGTGCTGAATTTTAACATAATCTCAACTTGAGTTTTTCATATGAGAGAATCTTTAGACCACTTGTCTGTTTTGTGAAGACGAATGTAGTTAAAAACTGATTAATATTTTATCTAAGTCTATATAGCTAAGGACACATAAATGCCAATACATCCCAGATTTCTGAGGGACAGCAAATAAGTGATGGCTGCACTCTCAGTCCTTCATGGGGTTGTATTAGTCAGAGTTCTTCAGAGAAATAGAATCAATAGGATATATATCTCTCTCTCCATATATATATATATAATTCATATATCATATATATCAAATATATATAGAATCCTATATATGATTCATACATCATATATATAGAGAGAGAGAGAGGAGAGAAAGAGAGATATTTTAAAGAATTGGTTCACACAATTGTGGGAGGCTTGGTAAATTCAAAATCTTCAAGGTGGAGATTCTGTCAGGCTAAAGACCCAGGGGAGAGTTGCAGCTTGAATCTGAAGGCAATGTGCTGGCAGAATTCATTCTTCCTCGAGGAAGGTCAGTCTCTGTTCTATTAAGGCCTTTGACTGGTTGGATGAGGCCTATCCACACTATGGAAGGTAATCTGCTTTACTCAAATTCTACCAATTTAAGTGTTAATCTCATCCAAAAAAACACTTTCATGGAAACATCCAGAATAATGTTTGATGGATTGCCTGGTGCCTTGGCTCAACCAAGTTTACATGTAAAATTACCCAACATAGGTTGGAGCTCATCCTTCTGATAGGATGGCCTCCACATCCTCACACATTGACCAAATAAGGGCTCCTAGGCCAATCCAAGTTTCAAAATGTAATAAAGTAAAACATCTTATTTGTTTAATATTAAACACGATACATAATGAGTATATGAAAATAACAGTATAAATATTTTAAAATGCACATAAAAGATGTAATATTGTCTTCTAGCCACAACGGATTGTCCCTTAATATCTTCCAGTGTTTTCCTTCTAAATGATGCTGGGATTTTTAGAAAGCACTACTGCTATAAGTGAATAAGGTTTGTCTGAGTTTATATAATTTAGTAAAATCAAATATTTTGTATTAATTGTATTATAATTTCAAATAGTGTTTTTCTATTCAATTATTTTATTCATCTTAACTTGACCATTACCTAAGCTTTACTTTAAACTTTCTTAGAACCCAAGAACTTAATCACACAATGATCTGGAAATTCATTTAACTCATGGGAAACTAAATTGTCTATGAAATATAAATGCATCCTTTTATAATCTATATAATACCCTATTGTTTGAGTATTTCATGTATTGTATTTCCTAAACAAAGATTTTATTGGACAAATGGACATTTTGGGGCTCTGTATTTTAGGTAAGCAAGAATCTGCTGTTTAAATAACAAGAGGAAATGCATCTACCTTAGACAATTGAAGTTTAACAAACTCAGTTGCATTTTTATTAGGATTTCATCGTGAGAAATAGCTGATATCATTACTTGCTTTGTCCTCCTTGGTGATTCAATTTCACTTTTATATATTCAATAGTGGAGAAATGCTGTAGCCTGGACCACAGTTTTGATTTACATTTGGTTTCCTAGAATTTCATTATAATAGTTTTGTTTGGCATCCAAAGTCTATGTAAGTCCCAGTTTATATTCCCCCTCAGCTGAATAATTACAAGTCACCACATTTCCATAATCTTTGCCAACATTTTTTCCTTTCAGTGGTAGTGGAAAGTAGTTTTTGTTCTGATTGTGTTTATTTGCCAAGGGCATTTATTACCAAGACTTGGTAAAGGCTCTGATTGGGCCACATCTTCCTCAGCTGGTTCCATTCACGCTCCCAGCCTCAACCAGTGCAGTTGGTTTGTTTGCTTAAATTCAGAGTTGTTGTTTATTCTCCCATTATGTGCTTTCATGATCTGGAAAGTTTTAGAAAATAATTTTTTAAATTAACTATGAGATCTTCTGAAAACTAAGTGTAGCCAAAATAATTTCACTTGTTGAAAAACAAAATAGCATACGTTAAAAGCTCAGTCTTTTGACCCTTGGGGTAGACATACGGTTTTGAGTCCTGGCCCCACAACTTATTAATCTCTCTGTGCTGTTGTTGCCTGGTCTTACAAATGGGAGAACTAATAGTATCCTAATTTAAAAGGTTGCTGTGAATAATGCCTTACACATTATAGGTGCTGTTTGTTATAATGTGCTAGATATACTCTGTCTTTGGAGTAAGTAGTCAATAAATTAAACCACTTAGCTATTTACTGAACTCTCTAGCAGGTTAGTTGATTTAGTCAATGGAACGTTGCAATTTCCATACACTTAAATAATTCCTTTACGTTCAAAGAATTTAAATTTAGAAGCATTAAGTTTAGTGATTCTCCTGGGAGTAAATATTAATCATGAACCTAGGTATCTTTAAGTTATAGGCAAAATGATAGCTCACTCTTAAAAGTCATTAATTCAAGGTTGGGTGTGGTGGCAATTTCCTATAGTCCCAGCTATTTGGGAGGCTCACTTGAGACCAGGAGTTTGAGGCTGCAGTACACTATTATTATTGTACCTCTGAATAGCCACTGCATCCCAGCCTGAACAACAAAGCGAGATCCCATCCCTGAAAAAATAAAATGAAAGGTTGTAAAGACAGCTCATGTTATTAGGATACAGTTTATAATCTGTGATTGCAATTACAGTCAGCCAGACCTTGCCTAAGCATTCTCAAGCTCAGTCACAGTTTTCATATTCTCATCACTTCTATGGAATTAAATGTCTTGTTAATAATATATGTGTTGGGTTTAATTGTCTTTTAAAATGTATTTTAAAAGATTACAATACAACTGAGCATTAACACAAAAAAGTTATTATATTTGCAATAAAGCATGGAAACAGAACATTGAGTATACATTTGATACTGAAGAAACAGATATTTGTTTTTGAAAAGATAGCCATGATTTCATTTTTTCTTGCAAAGCAACTATCAAGTGCTCTATGGAACCTAAGAAAGCACAGTACTTACAGGCATGAAAACTTATGATATAGTTTGCTCCTAAATTATACGTAACTGACCATAGACACTTTTTAGTAAGGCCAGTAATTTGGGGAGAAAAATCTGCAACTAATGTTCAAGAAATCTTTAAAGAAATGCCATCTTCTAAGCTCTGGGGCAATATTGTGTTGAAAATACAGATATTAACAACTCTAAGTTGAAAAGTGAGTCAGAAGCATTGGACTCAGATTGTAAAGAAGTTTAGGAAATATCTTCTTCATTAATTTATTGCATTAGCATTTTCCTTTTGTACCAACATAAGACTGATATGAAATTCTTTAAAGTTGTGTTAAGTCCAAAATTGTGTTTACTTTACTAAAAGAGCTCTTTCAGTAAATATAAGATTTTAAAAACTAAGTGATATATAGGCCTTGTGGATAGCCTAATTGGTAGCATTGTTTTCTTCTTTTGTATTAATATATAAAGATAATAGCACATGTTAAATTGATGGAATCATATTTGATGAAATATAATAAGCATAAGTAACAGTATAAACCTATCTGTGGTAAAGGATCTAGTTTCAATTTTCAATTCATCACAGGTATTTTGTAAAGTACAAGAAAAATGAAATGTAAAAGATATAAATATATAATAAGTGAATTATTTAAATTATTAGATATAACGAATGTAAAGTTACTTCATCAAATTGCTCTAAAATTTTCTAGGTGCTCGTTCGCACTTTCTCAACTTATCTTGCCCCAGATCAGTAACAATCCGTGGATCAGCAGTTTGTGGCCACACTCTGTCGCTCATCTGTGCTGCTATTGAAGTGACAACACTGAATGTCAGATATTCTCAGGAATGGCTGGTGAAGTTCAGAAAAAGATAAACCTCAGGTTTTCTTTCTTATACACATCAACATAATGTTTTATGTTTGTATAGAACTTTGCGGTTTATGAAATACTTGCACCAATAAAGCCTTCCAGTCAAGTTGTCTGGGTGAGTTGACTCAACACAATATTGCCCTAGAGCTGAGAAGATAGCATTTCTTTAAAGATTTCTTGAACATTGAGTATGTTTCTTTGATGCATACTCTCCACTCTAAACACATATATAGGTTGACAACAGAGTGACCAAAAAGACATAGCCCATGTCAAAAACAAGATCAGCATTTTTCTTGGACAGAAATGCAAAACAAAAGCAGGGGCACAATTCAAGGTAAACAATAGCAATCAGGAGCTTAGCCCTTGTCAGTTAAAGACCAGACAGTGCTCCACGCAAGAAGGCAACAGAAATACTCTCCTGCTCTCGTAAAAAGTGGAGGACAAAACCACTTCTGACTCAAGTCTGTAAGAAGCTGTGAGCCAGGAGGCAAGAGGGCAAAGACACCATTGTATGATTAGGTGCTGGGGCATAAGCATACCTCCTGAAGGTTCCAGATTGGAACACCAATATCTTCAGGTGTCAAAGGGCTTTCTTTGTCCATTGCTCTAGCGGTTTCCCCTCAACTACTCTGAGAGAAACTGGGTGTGTAGAATGATTCCTATCACACAAGTGAGAAAATTAAAGCTCAGAGCGTTTACCTAGGAGCACGCAGGACTAATGCCCCGTTTACTGTGCTACCTCAAAAACACAATCTGAGTTGTGTAGTTGGAGTTAATGGAATTGATAGTAGAAAACTTGTTCTTCCCTTGAAAATTGTTGTTGTTGTTATTTGTTTGTTTGTTTGAGACAGACTCTCGCTGTGTCACCCAAGCTGAAGTGCAGTGGCACGATCTCAGCTCACTGCAACCTCTGCCTCCTGGTTTCAAGCAATTCTTGTGCCTCAACCTCCCAAGTAGCTGAAATTACAGGCACACACCACTACACCTGGCTAATTTTGTATTTTTAGTAGAGACAGGGTGGGAGGTGGGGTTCACCATTTTGGACAGGCTGGTCTCGAACTCCTGACCTCAAGTGGTCCACCTGCCTCAGCCTCCCAAAGTGCTGGGGTTACAGGCGTGAGCCACTGCAAATGGCTGAAAATGCAGGTATTTTTAAATTACAACTGAATAGATGTTATAACGTGTGACTTTTATAATCATTTTCCCAAAGAATGTCAGATTTTGTGATAAAATTTCAACAGTAGGTGGAGTAAATAAACTTTAGTATTTACTATATATTTAGTATTTACTATTTTAGTATTTAGTATATTGGTTTCTACATTTACTATTTTAGTATTTAGTATATTGGTTTCTACATGGTAATATCAAACTCCAAGATACCAGTATTGTCCTCCAAAAGGTGGAGAGGGTCTTCATATTTTATTAGATGGGAGAAACCCCTGACAAGATGATCCACAGTCTGGACAGTAATTTTCAACGGGCTGAGAAAACAATTGAGAAACAGATGCCAGCATACATCCTGGACTTTCCAAAATAGTCCCAATTTCACATAACCTTATTTCTTCTACTTACCTTTTCCTAACAGATTTTGGATATGTGATTTAATTTCAATGGCTTTGTTAGATGCACTATATAAATCAAGGCAAACAAGTAGAAAAAAAACTTTCATCAGATATCTTAACTTGATTTTTTTTTTTATTCAGAAGCTCTAGGCTACATTTGAGAGAGACCCCTGAAACCAAGTAAAGTACCAATCAACAGGTGTGTGGATTCAGCTTGAACGGACATGGAAATTAGTACAGGAAGCACAGTCATAATATCGAACATGAGTAATCTTGCAAACTAAAGCCACCCTCACCTTGCCCCAGTTTCTTTTTTAAAATTCCCTCTGAATTTACTTACTCTTCTACTTACTCCTAGCATCTGCCCATTTGTCTGTTGACAAATAATAAAAATTTGGTTTTCTAGTCTCATCCTTCTTTATCCCCACCAACTGCTAAGTTCATCTTGAAATTATGTGTAGGATTTTGTTAGAACTCATAGAAGATGTGGTTATGCTTTTTAATTTAAAAAGTAAATATAGGATCTTTCTTTATTCTTGTCCAATGCTTCCTTCTTCTCATTCTGACATTAAAAGTCATATTATACAGTCAAACCTTTGGAGTGTTTAGATGTACACATTTCTTGCATACATGTATATTTTACATAGTCTTATACATCACTTGACATACAGTTCCTAGCTTGCACTTTGAGGATAAGTCGTCATCATTTTCATGCATACAGTGGAAGGAAATGAGCACATCTTGCTTTCCTGCACAGTGGATCAGACATGCCCTTAACCCTGAAATCCATTAGGGAAAGGATTCCACAGATATTAGCTCACTTAAAAATAGTTCATGCTTTAGGACAGTTTGTTTCTTTCAAGGTTATATGACTGGATAAATAATGTAGAGACTTTTGAAATGTTGAGTTTACATCTTAGCAATTAAGAGTATTCAAAAATAAACCATAAATGTTTGTGATTTATATGTTTGGCAAAGCACTTATAAATTGAGGTTGGCTTTTTTCCTTCTTCTTAATCCCAAAATGGGAATTTTCTATCTCATTTAAGAAGTAGGAAATTTTTTTTCCTTTTTTTCCCCTACCTGTGTAGCTTTCCATAGAATTTTGGTGTGTGTAGCCCATTTTCAAATAACATCTGCCAATTGTTCTTATAGATCAGATTATTTTAAGAAAAAGAAAGAAAGAAAAAGGATTAGGCCAGTTATGACATCAGCTTATAACCAAAACTAATGGCTGAAATTAATGTGTTTCTAACTATTTGAGCACCTAAGTGATGTTTAAAATCTCTCCCCATGTGTAACAGAAACTTACCAAAACTCGCTCGGTGCTAGTTTGTTACTGATTTAAAATACTCCATGCTTGCAGAAGTTATCCAGTTTCAAATAAGCTATTAATTGCAGTACACAGATACTTATTTATAGTTTCGTGGTTGGCATATATGTCTGGGTTGGGGACTCCCACTGCTTTGAAAAACACTTAGCAATGTCTGCCAACTGACATTCATAGATATATCATTATCTATTATTTCCCAGGTTTGAAAGATAAACTAAAAAAATCTTTTGTCAGGCCTTTTACCTAATTTTTTTTTAAATTCAGAAGCTCTAGGTTACATCCGAGGAAGAGCCCCTAACTCATATATAGGAGTTAATGAATTAAGGCATTTATTTGATAAGCACCATTAAATACCTCATACGTCATACAGTATTTTGGGTGCTGGTGATAAGACTAAGACATGATTCATACCCCCAAAGAGTATAAACAGTTTAAACAGAAGAGAAGGCTACATAAATAAGTAAGTGGAATGAAGCTTTATAGGTGCTGTGAGAGAAGTATTCACAGAGTATGGTGAGTTCATAAAGGAAGGAGTCATTGCCAACTGGGTGAGGCCATGGGAAATCAGGATGTTAATCAATGGAGAAGGTGGGGCTTGAATTAAGTCTGGAGAATGTACTCTTATTCATCAGAAAGTAAAGGTGGTGTGAGTCTACAAAGAAGAATCATGGCACAGTTGTATGGTACATTTGGAGAACTCTGGATATTTCATTGTGACATGAATGTAAGATACAGTAAGAACTGGGTTCAGTTAGATATGAAGCTGAAGAGAAAAGTATGAACCAAAGTAGAGAAGACCTCATGTTCCAGTGCAGATGTTTAAATAAAACCTTACCAATAAAAGGCAAGCTTTGAAAAATTATAAAAGGGTAAAATCTAAAAGGGTAGGGACATCATCAGATTTGAAATTTAGAGCTAAAAGTCTGGGAGCAGTGTGAGAACAAACTGGAAGGGGTTAGATAAGAATCAGCGACCATATAACAAGAGGCTATGAAAAAGATGGCGAAAATCTAAATAAAGGCAGCAGTGGTTGGGAGCAGGAGGAGACACACAGGAGAGTAAGTAAAATATTTTGAGCATGTACAATTACATACACTCCACTTATTTATGTACCACATTATAAAATACACACTTAAAATAACGTAAGAGTATAAAAATGAAACAGCATTTTCTCATACCTGGAGTATAGAGTCATTCTTTGGTGTTTGTGAGGGACTGGTTCCAGGACCCCTGCAGATACCAAAATCCATGAATGCTCAAGTCCCTTCTATAAAATGGCATAGTATTTTCAAATAACCCAGGCATATCCTGTGCACTTTAAATCATCTCTAAAGCACTTAAAATAACTAATACAATGTAAATGCTATGGAAATAGTTTTAATATTGTATTTTTAAAATGTATATTACTTTTTATTGTCTTTTTTTCCAAATACTTTTTATCTGAGGTTGGTTGAATTCATGCATAAGAAACCCATGTATACAGAGGGCCAACTGTATACTATCACTACAAATTTGAACATGAATAAAAATTTCATGTAGCTATTTCTTCCACTCTGTATTTTTTTCAAGGCTCCAGAGAACCTCTTTAAGCCGGAGGCACATGCAGTACAGTTTTTGTGACCCCTTTACCAGAGGACACATGACAGGGGAAAGAGAGGTACTTCCGCATCCCTCAGGGTGGCCCTCAACACTCAGTGTGCATCAGAATCACCTGTATGTTTAAAAAAAATACCGATGCCCAGGCTCTAACCTCGGGATTTGGTTTCCAAAAGTCTGGTGAGAGCAGGGCCTAGGCATTGGTATTTTTAAAAATCCTCCCAGGAGAAGTTAGTGTACAGCAGGTGTTGAGAATCACTGCTCTAGACCCTTGCTGGGAGAGCCAAAGAAAATTTCCAGCAGAATGTGGCTATGGTGTTCAGCCATACTGCCTGGTGGGGCAATGCAGTAGCTGCGAGGACACAGTGGAAGTAGTGATCTGTCCACATGGAGATGACTGCACTGCCCCAGGAAGGTGGTCACTGGAATCAGAAGAAGCAACTTCCATGCCCTCCAAGATGGTGGTGCTCAGCAGAAGATGATGTGCCACTAAGATTGAAGGCTGGACTGCTTTAAGAGCTCTGGCAAGTCATCAGGAGAATGTTGCAGGGACTGAGATCTTGACTGAACTGGTGGGAACAAGGACTATCTATTGCAACTAAATTAATGTCATTCCAATGTCACTAAGGCTTCCACAGTTTGAAGATGCTTAGGGAAACTCAGGTTACAGCATTCATATTGTAACAATAACCAACTTTTACAGAGAGAGAATGGCAATTTACAAAGATCTTTTGTATATATATTATGTTACTTACAGGTATGTGGGGTCAAAATTTTATAGAAGACTGGTTTCCTTCTAGCATTTATGACATTCTATACTTTCTTACTTAATATTAGCAAATTTTTTCTCATCTAAAAAAACCCTACAACCCATTCAATAAATTATCTCATATATAGACTGTTAAAAACTCACAAAGTGGTTGAAACTTCTAATACTGAAGGTACTAGTAAAAGCCATAAGTTGAAAGGGGATTTTTTTTTTTTTCTTTTTTGGCAGATTGGTCTCCTGATTCCCAGAGATTTTTTCAAATATTTAATATTATGTGTTTAAATACTAAACATTAGTGTATATAGATGGAAAACAAAGAAAATTTTGTCTGTGAATAACAATAACACAGTACACTTTAAAATTACAGAAAAAGACTTTCTGACATGTTTCTAATATGACAATAAAATAACAATCTGTGTTTTAGCCAGGTGGAAGGAGTCAACCGTAATATTTTTCTTCTTTCAGGATAATTTTGTAAACAGCGTGCTTCTTAATTAAGCAGCATCAAAATGCACATCTAAGTGACTCATCTCTACTATATTTCTGAAGGATTGAAAAAGGATCATAATTACTAGTATCAGTTCCCTGCAAATAGTTTACACACACACACCCCCCCACACACACATGCCCCTTTTTCATTCTCCACTGTGAATTATTTACCTCATTATACAACATAAGTTATTAAAGCAAAATAGTTATAGAAAGACTGAGTGGTCATGTTAAAAAAAACTTGGAATTTTATTGAAAAGTGGAAAAAACATTTCCTGTGATTCTCAGATCAAAGCTCCCTTGGGCCTCATCACAAGGCCTTTCAAAAGCAGCAGTTGAAATTGAGGTAAGGAAATTTTGCCTGCATAAGAAACTCCGCTCTGCTTTGTTTAGGAAGTGATGACTGAAGTTTAATTCATTGGATCACAGGGCCCGGAAATGCTGTGCCAGCTTGGATCTACTTTGAGTTTCCTTAAGAAGCCTGGTATGTTTTAATTCAAAGATGTGGAGACCTGTTGGCAACCCTTTGGAAGCATTTAGCAAACTATATTAACGCTACCTTCAGGCACTTCATTTATAAGCTATAAGAATTCCAGCTGTTTTCCCTTGAGTCTGTTTTTCTAAAGAATACTTTTCTTCCATTAAATTCTATGTCACAGATAAAATAATTATCTATAAAACATACGTAAAACATATGCATTAATTTCCTTTTATCTAAATATCTATGCAAAGAAAGTTGTCTAAACTCCTCAAGCAGCTACTTGTATTAGAATGTCAAGTTCTTTTCTAGATTTAGCTAATGGGTTGGGAATGTAAACTTGATTTTGGTTGCTAATATTACTCGTTTTAGATCTTTCCAATCACATAATTTTATTCTAAGCTAAGTTTTCCCTTTTCCTTCTCATCCTATTTTCCTTGGTCATCTTAGAAGGTGGAGTTTCTGTTAAATTCCTCCTGCTTATGCATTACAAATAACAGACTTTTTTTTTACATTGTAATCACCATTGGCCAACAAAGTCACTCCAGATCTTCCTTATATATGCGCCCCGCCCCTTAGTAACAAAAGAAGAGCATCAAAGACTGAGCTTTTAGTAAACAATGAATTCAGATTCAAATAATCTATTAATGAAGAAATATAAGTAACTTTAAATTTCCTTACAGTGAATTATTTCAGTCTGTTTCTGTTTTTAAAAAATGGAATTTTTCAAGAGTTAGTCCCATGAAAATCACTCTGTGGTAAGTCTATGAATAAATAGGTCTGATTTCTTTTAGTCTAGGAACTGTTCACTCCCTTTATTAAGTTTTCCAAATTTGTTAGCACTTAAGCAGTAACATTAGGGAGGTCAGTCTATAGAAAGACAGAGTATAAATATGGAGTCAAACAAATACTGCAAAGATATAATTAATTTCAGTATTAAACAACCTGCAATAGTCAAGAACTATGACAAAAGTTCCAAGAATAGGCCAAAATAAAAGAAGGAAAGATGAAAGAAGAGAAGGCATCTTACAGCATTTTAGTCAAAGGTATACAGGAAAAAACAAAGCAACAGCCTTTGCAAATAGCTACCTATTACTCATAAGGCTGGTTCTGCATAGAGAAAAGTAATTTGAGCTATAATTTTCTATTTTCACTGATCCTTTTTTACATCAAAAACATATGTATACATGACATAACAATGTGTATCTTTGGAAACTTATGGAAATAATATATATATATATATAAACTTTCTAAGAAAATCATATATGAAGAATGATGTGGTTTGAATGTTTGTCCCCTCAAAAATCTCACATTGGAATTTGATTCCCAGTGTTGGAGATTGGGCCTGGTGGAAGGTGTTTGGGTCATGAGGGCGGATCCTTCATGCATATTGTGGTGCCACCCTCATAGTAATGAGCGAGTTCTCGCTCTGTGAATTCCTATGAGAATTGATTGTTAAAAAGAGCCTGATGCCTCCTCCCCTTTCTCTCTTGATTCTATCCTCTTACCATGCGACGCTTGCCCCTTTTTACCTTTTGCCATAAGTGGAAGCAGACTGAGGCCCTCACCAGAAGCAGATGGTAGTACCATGCTTCTTGTACATCCTAGAGAACCTTGAACCAAATGACCTATTTATGAATTACCCAGCCTCAGGTGTTCCTTTATAGCAATGCAAATTGACTAAGAAAAAGAAGAAAATTACCAAAATAAATATTAGGCAGTTGTTACAGATATATTAAATATCATTTATTAAATGAATAAACAAGCTAAATAATATCCAACTGTATAGTTTTAAAACTGTGGTATTATTTAAATTAATTATTTGTATTTATAAAAGTAAGATATTATCATTAATGAAAATTCAACAAACATAAATAAATGAGAAAGGAGAAATATTATCTATTGTTTCACCAGATGAGCATATAAGAGAAGAGAAAAAAATACATCAGGGTTAATTTGGGTAACAAAGAAAAACTGAAGAAAACTTCACACATTCTACAAATACCTGGAGGATGATGGCAACAAATTACTTTAAACCATTGTTATAAAAAATTTGGTTTATTATTTTGTATCTAGCTTCAAGCAAGGAGAGGAATAGAAATAATCTTTGCTGAGAATCTACTATCCTCTGCTATCTCAATTTAATGTCACAGTAACTTTGCAAGCTAAGCACTGGGACCACCATTATTTAACAGATAAAGAAGACAGATCTTACATGGGCTAACAACTTATGCAATGTTACTTAGCTAGAAAGCAATGAAAGCAAGATTCAATTCCAGTTCTCTCTGGCAAATGTCAATTCTGGAGCTTTCAGTTGCATTTGGTAAAGGCCTATGTATTCTCAAATGTGCCAAAGTGTAAGAGAGAAGAAGGCCAAGGAATTTGGTCTTAGATCACTGATCCCTCTTTAAATAAAATAGCTATAACTGAAACTTGTTTTTTTATTAGACATTTGTGTAACATTTCAATAAAAACAAACAAAAACTCACCTGAAAAAGTTTAAAAAACAATCCACCCCACAATGTTGCCTTACAACATAGCTTTCAGAAGTTCTGGTAAAAAAAAAACCTGTGATAGAAATTGGGGGAGTGACATCAGCAAGATGGCAAGCTACAGACACTTGGCATTCATCCCCCCTACAAGAATGAACCAAGGCAAAGAAACAATAGCTGATTTGACTGGACTGTTGAAGGGAGATCGTTAGCGTGCAACAGGAGAGTAGAGACACATTTGTGGTGATTGGAAGCCCAGGAGGGCAGTGTGGAGGAACCCAGCCTCTGCAGCCCCATCTCTCTCACCCAGATCAGATTTGCCTAGAGTCAGGAGGGACGTCCTGTTTCAGGGAAAATATATGCAGAAGATCCCCACCAGCCCCCATTGCCACGGTAAACACCTAGTCCTTACAACAGGAAAATCTTATGTTCTCATAAACCCTAAGCCCAATTTTGAAATCTGCTGGGAATTCACACAGTTGTATTGGCCCAGATTAGAAGCACAAGGTGTGTACTCCTCTCATCCAGCCATGGTGAGCCAACCTGCCGCAGCATGATGCCATCGTAAGACCAGACACTTCTGGAGTGTGCCCTCTTCTGGGGCACAGTAGCTACTGCACCTCTCTTGCATTAGGGCTCCATCTTCATTACACTAAGTCCACAAATGTGACAGAAGGCCGCAATCTTAGCTGTGTGAAGTCTGGGCCTAGGATTGGCTGTGACTCTGGTCCAGCACAGCAGGATAACCAACCCCTGCCTCCCTCACTTCCAGTCAAAGGAACAGTCTAGCAGTCCTGCCTAGGACAAACCTATCCTAAAGCCTGCCAAACCACTGCATGCCCTCCCTGAAGTCAGAGAGGCCCCTGAGTCTTCAAGCAGCTAACATGCCCCTGAGCCAGCAAAGTAGCTACATACCTGTGCTCAGAACCTGAGAAACAGCCCCATAGCATCCCTCATACCCCCAGACACATCTTTGGCTTGCCCAGTGGCCCTGTAACCCTAATAAGAGCCTGATAAATAGTCTTGTAAGCCATCATTGGTAGGCATGCTCCCAGATCAGCCAGGCAGCCAAGAGACCATGACCTGGGCCTGAGAAACAATTCCATAGATCACCCCTGTTGAGTGCACCCCTGAGCCAGCCAAGCAGCCTTACACCTTCATCTCAAACCTGAGAAATAGCCCATGGTCCATCCAGAGAAGACATGGCCCTAGCCTGATCAAGCAGCTATGTGCCCCTGAGAAAGAGCCCTGTGGGCTGCTTCTGGTAAGCATGCCCTCGGGTCAACCAAGCATCCCTGTGTCGGTATCCCAGGCCTGTGCAACAGCACCATGGACCACCTCCCACAGAAATTCCCCAGCTGAGCAGCCATGCAGCTTTAAAGCTTGAAAAATAGTGTCGTGGATCAGCTGCAAAAGGCACACACACAGCCAGCCCTGCACCCACATACCAGGCCTGAGAAATAACCCCATGGACTACCACTGGCCAGCACAACCCCCAGTCCAGTCAAGCAGCCTTTAGCCCATGTCCCAGGTCTGAGAAGCAGCCCAATGGGTCAACCCTGGAAAACACATTTCCAGGTGGCTGAGCAGTAGTGTACATACCTTCCAGACCTGAGAAATCACCCCACAAGCTGCTCCCGAGAGGCCAACCCCCAGCCTAGCCAAGCAACTCTGTGCCTTAGTTTGTGGCCAGAGTAACAGCCCTGTACCCCCCAACCCTGGAGAGCCAAAGCTCACATTGGCCAACTCCTTATGTGCATTCAGATACTCTCAACATAAGAAATAGCCCAGTGGGCTCACCCATGGCAAAGTACACCACCATAGCCACAAATATTCTCAGCCTAAGCTGCTAAGAAACTCACAAATGCCACTGGCATGGATTACAACTGAAGAAACTACTCAGAGACTATACTAGAACAAAGATCAAAACACACAACACACTGATACCACCAAGACCTATTCATTTGAATAAGTCTTTCCCTAGGAAACCTACTCCATAAATTTGGAAGAGGTGAATTTTCTACTAGATGCATAGAAATCAACGTAAGGACACATCAACCATGAAAAAGCAAGGAAACATGTCACTTCCAAAGGAAAATAATAATTCTGCAGTAATATACCCCAATCGAAAGGAAATACAGGAAGTGCTAGAGTAATAATTCAAAATAATAATCTTTTTTTTTCTTTTACAAAATTTATTTTAAGAATGACATATGCATACATGATAAAAAGTTCAAAAAGTGGTATGACAGATATAATAGTGAAAATGAGGCTGATCCTTGTTTTTATCCACTGAGGCAAATGTTGAGTTTATTTTCAAACATATTCTGTGTGGGTACAATCACA
>NW_012102363.1:0-542 GCF_000951045.1 Mandrillus leucophaeus
AGATATTTCGGATCCCTTTGAAGACTATAATGCGAAAGGGAATATCCTCCGATAACAAAGAGAAAGAAGCTTTCTGATAAACTTCTTTGTGTTCTCTGAAATCAACTCACAGAGTTACAGCTTTCCCCTCAAGAAGTCTTTCGCTAAGACAGTTCCTTTGGAATTTGGAAAGTGATATTTCGAAGCCCACACGGGTGTATGGGGAAAATGGAAATAGCCTCCGATGAAATCTGGAAAGAAGCTTTCTGAGAAACTGCTTAGTGTTCTGTGAATTCATTTCACAGAGTTACAGCTTTTCCCCCCAGAAGCTGCTCGTTAAGGCTGTTCTCGTTGAACTCGCAAAGTGATATATGGAAGCCCATAGATGGCTGAGGTGAAAAAGGAAATATCCTCAGAGAAAAACTGGAAGGAAGATTTCTGAGAAACTGCTTTGTGATATGTGACTTCCACTCACAGGGTTATATCTGTATTTCGTGGTTCTCTTTGCTAGCCTTATTTTTGTGGAATCTGAGGACAGATATTTCGGATCCTTTTGAAGACTA
>NW_012102363.1:1401-2787 GCF_000951045.1 Mandrillus leucophaeus
TAGAGGGCTATGGTGAAAAAGGAAATATCCTCCGATGAAATCTGGTAAAAAGCTTTCTGAGAAACTGCTTAGTGTTCTGTGAATCCATCTCACAGAGTTACTGCTTTCCCCTAAAGAAGCTGCTCGCTAAGCCTGTTTTTGTGGAATTCGCAAAGAGATATTTCGAAGCCCTTAGAGGGCTATGGTGAAAAAGGAAATATCCTCAGAGAAAAACTGGAAAGAAGGTTTCAGAGAAACTGCTCTGTGATGTGTGACTTCCCCTCACAGAGTTACATCTGTATTTCGTGGATCTCTTTGCTATGGCTATGGTGAAAAAGGAAATATCCTCAGAGAAAAACTGGAAAGAAGCTTTCTGAGAAACTGCTTTGTGATGTGTGACTTCCGCTCATAGAGTTACGTCTGTATTTCGTGGATCTGTTTGCCAGCCTTATTTCTGTGGAATCTGAGAACAGATATTTCGGATCCTTTTGAAGACTATAGGGCCAAAGGAAATATCCTCCGATAACAAGGAGAAAGAAGATTTATGAGAAACTTTTTTGTGTTCTGTGAAATCATCTCACAGAGTTAAAGCTTTCCCCTTAAGAAGCCTTTCGTTAAGAGAGTTCTTGTGGAATTTGCAAAGTCATATTTGGAAGCCCATAGAGGGCTATGCTGAAAAAGGAATATCCTCCGATGAAATCTGGAAAGAAGCTTTCTGAGAAACTTCTTTGTGTTCTGTGAAATCTTCTCACAGAATTACAGCTTTCCCCTCAAGAAGCCGATCGCTAAGCCTCTTTTTGTGGAATTCGCAAAGTCATATTTGGAAGCTCATAAAGGGATATGGTGAAAAGGGAAAAACCCTCAGAGAAAAAATGGAAAGAAGCTGTCTGAGAAACTGCTTTGTGATGTGTGACTTCCCCTCACAGAGTTACATCCGTATTTCGTGGATCTCTTTTCAGGGCTTATTTCTGTGGAATGTGAGAACAGATATTTGGGATCCCTTTGAAGACTATAGGGCCAAAGGAAATGTCCTCCGATAACAAAGGAAAGAAGCTTTCTGAGAAACTTCTTTGTGTTCTGAGAAACCATCTCAGAGAGTTACAGCTTTCCCCTCAAAAGCCTTTTGTAAGACGGTTCTTGTGTAATTTGAAAAGTCATATTTTGAAGCCCTAGAGGGCTATGGTGAAAAAGGAAATATCCTCAGATGATATCTGGAAAGAAGTTTTCTGAGAAACTGCTTAGTGTTCTGTGAATTCATTTCACAGAGTTACAGCTTTCCCCTCAAGAAACCGCTTGCTAAGACTGTTCTTGTGGAATTCGCAAAGTGATATTTGGAAGCCCATAGAGGGCTACGGAGGAAAAGGAAATATCCTCCATGAAATCTGGAAAGAAGCTTTCTGAGAAACT
>NW_012102363.1:2837-4188 GCF_000951045.1 Mandrillus leucophaeus
GTTACAGCTTTTCCCTCAAGAAGCCTTTCGTTAAGACAGTTGTTGTGGAATTTCCAAAGTGATATTTGGAAGCCCATAGAGGGCTATGGTTAAAAAGGAAATATCCTCCGAAGAAATCTGGAAAGAAGGTTTCTGAGAAACTGCTTAGTGTTCTGTGAATTCATCTCACAGAGTTACAGCTTTTCCGTCAAGAAGCCGCTCGCTAAGCCTGTTCCTGTGGAATTCGCAAAGTGATATTTTCAAGCCCACAAAGGGCAATGGTGAGAAAGGAAATATCCTCAGAGAAAAACTGGAAAGAAGCTTTCTGAGAAGCTGCTTTGTGATGTGTGACTTCCAATCACAGAGTTACATCTGTATTTCGTGAATCTCTTTGCAAGCCTTATTTCTGTGGAATCTGAGAACAGATATTTCGGATCCCTTTGAAGAATATAGATCCAAAGGAAGTATCCTCCGAAAACAAAGAGAAACAAGCGTTCTGAGAAACTTCTTTGTGTTCTGTGAAATCATCTAACAGAGTTACAACTTTCCACTCAAGCAGCCTTTCGCTAAGACAGTTCTTGTGGAATTTGCAAAGTGATATTTGGAAGCCCTTAGAGGGCCATGGTGAAAAAGGAAATATTCTCCGAGGAAATCTGGAAAGAAGCGTTCTGTGAAACCGCTTAGTGCTCTGTTAATTCATCTTACAGAATTACAGCTTTCCACTCAAGAATCCGCTGGCTAAGCCTGTACATGTGGAATTCGCAAAGCGATATTTGGAAGCCCAAAAATGACTATGGTGAAAAAGGAAATATCGTCAGAGAAAAACTGGAAAGAAGCTTTCTGAGAAACTGCTTTGTTATGTGTGACTTCCACTCACAGAGTTACATCTGTATTTCGTCGATCTCTTTGCTAGCCTTATTTCTGTGGAACCTGTGAAGAGATATTTCGGATGCTTTTGAAGACCATAGGGCCAAAGGAAATATCCTCCGATAACAAGGAGAAAGAAGCTTTCTGAGAAACTTTTTTGTGTTCTGTGAAATCATGTCACAGAGTTACAGCTTTCCCCTGAAGAAGCCTTTCGCTAAGATAGTTCTTGTGGAATATGCAAAGTGATACTTGGAAGCCCATAGAGGGCTATGGTGAAAAAGGAAATATCCTCCGATGAGATCTGGAAAGAAGCTTTCTGAGAAACTGCTTGGTGTTCTGTGAATTCATCTCACAGAGTTAAATCTTACCCCTCAAGAAGCCGCTCGCTAAGCCTGTTCTTGTGGAATTCGCAAACTGATATTTGGAAGCACATAGAGGGCTATAGTGTAAAAGGAAATATCTTCAGAGAAAAACTGGAAAGAAGATTTCTGAGAAACTACTTTGT
>NW_012102363.1:4298-4775 GCF_000951045.1 Mandrillus leucophaeus
CCGATAACAAACAGAAAGAAGCTTTCTGAGAAACTTCTTTGTGTTGTGTGAAATCATCTCACAGAGTTACAGCGTTCCCCTCAAGAACCTCTTCGCTAAGACAGCTCTTCTGAAATTGGCAAAGTGATATTTGGAAGCCCATAGATGGCTATGGTGAAAAAGGAAATATCCTCAGCTGAAATCTGGAAAGAAACTTATTGAGAAACTGCTTAGTGTTCTGTGAATTCATCTCAGAGAGTTACAGCATTCCCCTGAAGAAGCCGCTGGCTAACCCTGTTCTTGTGGAATTCGCAAAGTGATATTCGGAAGCCCGTAAAGGGCTATGCTCAAAAAGGCAATATCCTCAGAGAAAAACTGGAAAGAAGCTTTCTGAGAAATTGTTTTGTGATGTGTGACTTCCACTCACAGAGTTACATCTGTATATCGTGGATCTCCTTGCTAGGCTTATTTCTGTGGAATCTGAGAACAGATATTTCG
>NW_012102363.1:6734-7021 GCF_000951045.1 Mandrillus leucophaeus
AAGCTTTCTGAGAAACTGCTTAGTGTTCTGTGAATTCATCTCACAGAGTTACAGCATTACCCTCAAGAAGCCGCTCGTTAAGCCTGTTCTTGTGAAATTCGCAAAGTGATATTTCGAAGCCCTTTAGAAGGCTATGGAGAAAAAGGCAATATCCACAGAGAAAAACTCTAAAGAAGCTTTCTGAGAAACCGCTTTGTCATGTGTGATTTCTGCTCACAGAATTACATCTGTATTTCATGTATCTCTTTGCTAGCCTTATTTCTGTGGAATCTGAGAACAGATATTTC
>NW_012102364.1:0-1118 GCF_000951045.1 Mandrillus leucophaeus
GCCTCCCGGGTTCACGCCATTCTTCTGCCTCAGCCTCCCGAGTAGCTGGGACTACAGGCGCCCGCCACCTCGCCGGGCTAGTTTTTTGTATTTTTTAGTAGAGACGGGATTTCACCATATTAGCCAGGATGGTCTCGATCTCCTGACCTTGTAATCCGCCACCTCAGCCTCCCAAAGTGCTGGGATTACAGGCGTGAGCCACCGTGCCCGGCCTAACTTTTTAATTTTTATTTTACTTTTTTATTTTTTTGAGATGGAGTTTTGCTCTTGTCGCCCAGGTTGGAGTGCAATGGTGCAATCTCAGCTCATTGCAACCTCTGCATCCCAGGTTCAAGCGATTCTCCTGCCTCAGCCTCCCGAGTGGCTGGGATTACAGGCATGTGCCACCACACCCAGCTAATTTTTTGTGTTTTTAGTAGAGACGGGGTTTCACTGTGTTAGCCAGGATAGTCTCGAACTCCTGACCTCAGGTCGCCCTCGGCATCCCAAAGTGCTGGAACTGCAGGTGTGAGCCACCGCACCTTGCCCTTATTTTTATTTTTAAATTTTTTTCCCTTCTGGCCAAATTTCAGCTCACAACAACCAACTTTTTTGGGGGTCCAGACAGTTCTAGGGGCTTTATACATATTAAGGTATTTATTTTTATCCACCCTGTAAGGCAGGTGCCATTAACATCCCCATTTTACCATTGGGAAAACAGAAACATGCAGAGGTTACGTTGTTCCATAAGGGAAGCAAGATTCCAACCCAGGCTCCTCATCATGGCATTAGGCTGCCCCACTAAGGTTAAAAGCATAAAAAAGGAGGAGATTTAAAATGAGAGGTTAAGGACAGAAATAGTACCAATGCCTTGGGACTTGGAATGGAATAGCCTGGTGTGACTGCCTCCTGTTCCCAAAGAGGAAACCAGGGCTCGGAGAGAGAGAGACAGGGATTGCCTCAGGCCTGGTCATTGGTGGAGTTGTCCTCAGGCCTGGTCATTGGTGGAGTTGTCCTCAGGCCTGGTCATGGGTGGAGTTGTCCTCAGGCCTGGTCATTGGTGAAGTTGCCCCAGGTCTGGTCATTGGTGGAGTTGCTCCAGGCTGGTCATTGGTGGAGTTGCCTGAGTCTGGTCATTG
>NW_012102364.1:1640-2017 GCF_000951045.1 Mandrillus leucophaeus
CCCCAGGCCTGGTCATTGGTGGAGCTGCCCCAGGTCTGGTCATTGGTGGAGCTGCCCTGGGCTGGTCATTGGTGCAGTTGCCCGAGTCTGGTCATTGGTGGAGCTGCCCCAGGGCTGGTCATTGGTGGAGCTGCCCAAATCTGGTCATTGGTGGAGCTGCCCAAGTCTGGTCATTGGTGGAGCTGCCCAAGTCTGGTCATTGGTGGAGCTGCCCAAGTCTGGTCATTGGTGGAGCTGCCCCAGGTCTGGTCATTGGTGGAGCTGCCCTGGGCTGGTCATTGGTGAAGTTGCCCGAGTCTGGTCATTGGTGAAGCTGCCCCAGGTCTGGTCATTGGTGGAGTTGCCCCAGGTCTGGTCATTGGTGGAGTTGCCCCAGG
>NW_012102364.1:3202-5133 GCF_000951045.1 Mandrillus leucophaeus
AGACCAGCCTGGCCAACATGATGAAACCCTATCTCTACTAAAAATACAAAAATTGGCTGGGCGTGGTGGTGGGCCCCTGAAGTCCCAGCTACTTGGGAGGCTGAGGCAGGAGAATCACTTGAACCTGGAAGATGAAGGCTGCAGTGAGCGGAAATCATGCTGCTGCACTCTAGTTTGGTCTACAGAGCAAGACTCTGTCTCAGAAAAAAGAAGAGGGAGGGGGATGCTGAGACCTTTTCTTTCCTTTCTTTTCTATTCTTTTCTTTTCTTTTTTTTTTTTTGAGACAGAGTCTCGCTTTTTTACCCGGGCTGGAGTACAGTGGCGCGATCTCCTGCCTTAGCCTCCCGTGTAGCTGGGATTACAGGAGCCCGCCGCCACGCCTGGCTAATTTTTGTATATTTAGTAGAGACGGGGTGTCGCCATGTTGGCCAGGCTGGTCTCGAATTCCTGACCTCAAGTGATCCACCCACCTCAGCCTCCCAAAGTTCTGGGATTACAGGCATGAGCCACTGCGGCCCAGCGGGCTGAGACCTTTTCAAACATGTTCTTGTTTGTATCTTAGAGCCTAGAAGTGTTGTTTGTATGAAGTGCAAACTGAACTATTTCCAGAATGAGTGAGGGCAGAATGGATGAGTGACAGTCCTGGGTATTCTGAGAAAAGGGATGATGTATTAACCTGACATAGTAGGGTGCTGTGGGGAGGGTGAGAGAGACCAGGGAGGGCTTCCAAGAAAAGGTGACAGCTAAGTTGATGCCGAAAGGGTCAGGGGGAAATTTTCAAGTCCAGAAAGAAAGGAGCCTGGTTTGGAGATGGAATTCACAGCATGTGATAAGGCCCTAGAGAGGAGCTAGGACAGGCCAGGCACCGTGGCTCATGCCTGTAATCCCAGAACACTAGGAGGCCGAGGCAGGCAGGTCACCTGAGGTTAGGAGTTCGAGACCAGCCTGGTCAACATGGTGAAATCCCATCTCTACTAAAAACACAAGAATTAGCCAGGCATGGTGGCAGGCGCCTGTAATTCCAGCTACTTGGGAGACTGAGACAGGAGAATCGCTTGAACCTGGGAAGCGGAGGTTGCAGTGAGCCGAGATTGCACCATTGCGCTCCAGCCTGGAAAAACAAACGAACACGCACACACAAACACACACACACACACACACACACACACACACACACACACACGAAAGAAAGAAAGAAAGCAGGCAGCTAAGACAGAGGTCGACGCCAGTGCACCTGTCCATGGTCCTGAAACCCAGTTGCTTTCAAGCTAGGATGATTCTATTCAGCTTGGAATGTAGGTGACTCTTGCCTACTGTGCTTTAAGAATTACAAAGCAGATGAAGTTGAGGGGGTGGAAGAGAGTAAGAGAGTTGGATTGCAGAGATAGAAAGGGGGAAGGGAGGGAGAAAAAGAGAAAGGAAAAAAGACATTATTTTTGGAGAACCAGGGCTAATGCAAAATGGCCAGAAAGAAAAAGGGATGATAAGAATGACTTATTACAAAGAAAAAAGAAAACAAAATATTTTACTCAGTGGAAATATTTATTTCTTTCCCATCAGACCCTGGTCCTGACTCTGCTTATAGAGACTAGTATTTATTTATTTATTTATTTATTTATTTATTGAGGCAGGAGAAATCTGCCTCTTGGTCTGTTGCCCAGGCTGGAGGGCAATGGTGCAATGTTGGCTCACTGCTACCTTCACCTCCTGGGTTCAAGCGATTCTCATGCCTCAGCCTCCCGAGTAGTTGGGATTACAGGTGTGCACCACCACACCTGGCTAATTTTTTTCGTATTTTTGTAGAGATGGGGTTTCACCATCTTGGCCAGGCTGGTCTTAAACTCCTGACCTCAAGTGATCTGCCCACCTCAGCCTCCCAAAGTGCTGAGATTACAGGCATGAGCCACCACACCTGGCAGAATGTTTGTTA
>NW_012102364.1:6313-6617 GCF_000951045.1 Mandrillus leucophaeus
GCTTTTCTAGTCATTCTAGCTGCATGGCAAGTATATGCATTCATTCAAACAGTATTGACTAGTTGCTGGAGAATAATAAAGAACAAGGTGGACTCATTTCTAGCATCATGGAGTTCCTAGCATCCAACTGGGGATGGAGGAGATGTCTAATAAAAAAGTAACAAATAGATAACATAATGTTAGATGGTGCTACATGCTACAAAAAAATAAATTTAAAAAAAAAAAAAAGCAGGTTAGGAGAAGGAGAGTGATGGGGAGGGGTTATTATATTATCCCACCCACCTGAATGTTTTTCTCTCTCTCT
>NW_012102364.1:8632-9432 GCF_000951045.1 Mandrillus leucophaeus
CTCCCAGGTTCAAGTGATTCTCCAGCCTCAGCCTCCTGAGTAGCTGGGATTACAGGTGCCCACCCCCACGCCTGGCTAATTTTTTTTTTTTTTTTGAGATGGACTGTCACTCTGTTGCCAGGCTGGAGTGCAGTGGTGAGGTCTCAGCTCACTGCAACCTCTGCCTCCCAGGTTCATGTAATTCTCCTGCCTTAGCCTCCCGAGTAGCTGGGACTATAGGTGCCCAGCACCACACCTAACTAATTTTTGTATTTTTAATAGAGAAGGGGGTTCATCGTTTTGGACAGGCTGGTCTCAAACTCCTCAGGTGATCTGCCCGCCTCAGCCTCCCAAAGTGCTGAGATTACAGGTGTGAGCCAATGCACTGGCCTATTCCTGTATTTTCTTGTAAGCCAAGATCTAAAGGAAGCTTAGATGGATGCAGGTTTGATTTTTTTTTTTTTTTTTTTTTTTGGCAAGAACACTTTACAGATAGGTGGTGCTATTCACATCCTGTTGTGTCTATTACATCAGGAGACACGGAATGTCTGATTGTCTCTCTTTTTGAGATATTTTTTGAGTTGATCGCTGGTTTGAGTGTCATTAGCTTGGTCCATGTCACCGTTTTTCTGAAGGCTGAGGTACAGGGTATCCTGGTGAATGTCCTGCATCTTGGATTTATTGTTTAATTCATTTTTATTTTTATATTTATTGATTGATTTATTTTTTATTATTATTATTTTTTGAGACGGAGTCTTGCTCTGTCACCCAGGCTGGAGTGCAGTGGCCGGATCTCAGCTCACTGCAAGCTCCGCCTCCCG
>NW_012102364.1:12382-12736 GCF_000951045.1 Mandrillus leucophaeus
CCCCACCTCGTGATCCGCCCGCCTCGGCCTCCCAAAGTGCTGGGATTACAGGCGTGAGCCACCGCACCCGACCTCCGTGTGTGATTTTGTTAGATGCTACTAAATCCCTTTTCACGTGGCGGCACCGTTTGGCATTCCCACCAGCAATGCAGAAGAATGTCCATTCTCTCAGTTTCCCCAAAAAGGTATACTGTGAAGCTTTTAAACTTCTGACTACCTGGTTGATGAGAAGTGGTAGCTCGTCATATTTTTCATCTGCATTTCCCAAATTTTGAGTGAGGGAAATATACTTTTTTCAACAAGGAGATCATAAAAGACCCCTCCCCTCCCTCCCTCCCTCCCTCCTTCCCTCCT
>NW_012102365.1:0-561 GCF_000951045.1 Mandrillus leucophaeus
CACCACCCACACTCCCTCACACTACACACCACCCACACTCCCTCACACTACACACCACCCACACTCCCCCACGCACACCACCCACACTCCCACACGCACACCACCCACACTCCCACACACTACACACCACCCACACTCCCACATACAGTACACACCACCCACACTCCCACACACTACACACCACCCACACTCCCACACGCACACCACCCACACTCCCACATACACACATACACACTCCCCTCACACACTACACACTCCCCGCACACACACATTCCACACACACACCCCACACATTACACACACTCCCCTCACGCACACACCCCACACACTACACATAGTCCCCTCACACACACTACACACCACACTCCTTGACACACACACTCTCCCTACACACATCCACACACCCCTACCCCTCAGTGCACGCGCGCGCACACACACACCCATTCACCTACATACACACACACACATTAACTCACCACACATACACACCCACCCCACACCCCATACATAGACACACACTCCCCACACACCCCACACACATAAGCTGTAAAGCAGTGGGAC
>NW_012102365.1:611-875 GCF_000951045.1 Mandrillus leucophaeus
CACACACACTACACACCACCCACACTCACTCCCACACACACTACACACCACCCACACTCCCTCACACACACACTACACACCACCCACACTCCCTCACACATACTACACACCACCCACACTCCCTCACACATACGACACACCACCCACACTCCCTCACACTACACACCACCCACACTCCCACATACAGTACACACCACCCACACTCACTCCCACACACACTACACACCACCCACACTCCCACACATACACACCACCCACACTCCC
>NW_012102365.1:6388-8319 GCF_000951045.1 Mandrillus leucophaeus
AAGGCGAGGTGATTTATAGCACCCGCCGGATGAGCCCATGCACTTTTGTGCAGGACGAGTGCGCTCTAGACAGCCCGGATTTCCTCCGAGTCGCAGGCTGTGTCTGCCTTGCAGTCCCCGTTCCAGGTTCGGTGGCTGCTGGCGAGATGCCCACTTCCTACCCGTACAGGCACCAGGCCCCTGAGGCCAGGCGGGTGTGCGAGGCCCTGCCCCAGGAGAGCCGGCGGCAGATGGAGTTAATGTTCTTGTCCTCTTTCCCCTCACAGACCACGTCTCGGTTGGAGGACTCGGGGACAGTTTTTATGAATATTTGATCAAATCCTGGTTGATGTCGGGCAAGACAGATATGGAGGCTAAAAATATGTACTACGAAGCCTTGGAGGTAAGACAAGCACTGGATTATTCACAGGCCGCTGGTCACCAGCCTCCGGCTCTCTCACAGGCCCCTGAGTGCTGGGGCTGCGGGGCCAGATGGGCTGAGGCTTGCTCCTACCCCCTGCAGTGAACTGGTGAGAAGATTGACAGGACAGCCCCCTCCCAGCCAGGCATTTTACACCCCTGCGACCCTCCCACATGCTCTAAGACGGAGGCTGTGTCAGATGCAAAACCCAAGCTCAGGTTGGTGAAGTCATGTGTCCGAGGTCTCCTCGGAAGTGACCATCAGTCTGATTCAGAAACCGCCACCTGCTCGGTGTCTGTGCTTCGGCTGATGTGTCAGAGCCCAGAATGCAGCCAGACTGGGGGCTGGCACCCCCAAGGGTGGCTGCCAGAGTGCGACCCTCAGCCGTGTCTTCCTTGGACAACAGAGGTGACAGGAGAAGTATGTCCAAGCTGGAAGAGGCCTCCTTCAGTGGAGCATCCAGTTTTGCTCCTTCTCTTTATGTGGATGGAAACCAAGGCCTAGAGAGGGGAAAGCACTTGCCCAAGGCCGCACAGCACAGAGCTGACCAAGCTGGCACCACTGGTGGTCTGTCCACGGAGTGTGGAATGAACGAGGGCTGGAAGGCTGAGGTGAGTCCCTCCAAAGAGGAGAGACCAGGACAGAAGGGGGAAGCAGTTAGCTTGAGCCATTGGGAAGAGGGCTAGGGAATCCCACGACTCAACAGATACCTCGGAGTCCAACTAAGGAAAAGGCACTGGGCCGGCTCTGGGCCTCAGTTTCCCCTTAAAGCAAGTTGAGCAAGTTGGATCTACTCTGCCACCACCTTGGTCTACACTACCTCCTTATTTCCTCCAAACCAGCTTCCCCTCTGCCCTGCTCTCTGAATGCTGTGTGGGGAACAGAAGCCAGAAGAGCTGGACATGCACATCCCTCTCCTCTCTGGCCCCCCTTAGCACCTGGAATAAATCCAACTCCTCTCCTTTACCCATCAGGTCCGCCTTCCCTGGGCCCTGCTGATCACCCTGACTTCACGCCTGCCTCTCTGCCCTGTGCTCTCTGGGCCCTGGCACCAGTCTTCCTGCTCTTCCTCAGACACCCCAGGCGACTCCCACCTCAGGGCCTTTGTACTTGCTGTCCCCTCTGCCTGGAATATCATTCCAATGGCTAGGTCCCACTCACTAGTCAACTGTCAATTCAGATGCCACTGAAACTACCATTCCCAGCCTATCACATACCCAGGCTTATTCTCTTCACCTTCATCACCCTCTACAATTATCACAGGCATGTATTTGTTTACTTGCTCATTCTCTTATCTTCCTCAAATAGAATGTCAGTTATCTGGGATCAGAGATCTTGTCTGCTCCTAAAACTGCCTGGCACATAGCAGGCACATGGTAACTGTTTTGTGAACAAATGAATGAATGCATGCATACATGAATGCTGAAAGGATGGATGGAGGGAAGGATAGATGGATGGAGGGAAGGATGGATGGATGGAGGGAAGGATGGATGGAGGGAAGGATGGATGGATGGTGGGAAGGATGGATGGA
>NW_012102365.1:10702-12792 GCF_000951045.1 Mandrillus leucophaeus
AGGGCTTCTGATGGTAGCTGGCCTTGTTTCACTTAATCCCCGTGGCCACCCTATGGGGAGGGACCGTGAGCAGGGTTGTGAGAACGCTTGAGCCCCCGGGTGGGGGACGAGGTGGGGAGGGTGCGCCACACCGAGAGGTGACAGTGCTCGTAGCTGCCGTGCCCATGACAGGGCTGGAGAAGGGCTCTGAGCAGAGGCCGACCCATGACTTCCAGCCTGAGCCTGACCCCTCCTCTGCAACAGACCTGCCCCTCCTCAACATGCCAGGCCTGGCCCAGCCCTTCCCTTCTGTGGGGTACGTAGGAAGAAGAGAGGTGCCACTTCTGTCTTCCCTCCACACCAGAGCACAGTCCAGCCCAGCCTGGCCCCTTCCAGCTCCTCCCCAAAGCACATGCTTCATCCCGTCTGTTCCAATTTTTGCAGATGCTGGTCCGTTCTGGAACCCTTGCTGGGCCAGGACTTATTTATGGATCAGGGCTGGAGGGGGCCTGAAGGGCAGGTGTACCGTGTGGCTGGCCTCCTCTCGACCCCCATTCCTGGCTCCCATCTGTCTTCGACCTGTCTTTTGGTCCCTTGGTCCTCACACTTGTCTTTCTTTCTCTGCGTGTCTCTGTCTTCACTCTCTGGTTGACTGTGTGCAGCTGCGGAAGGTGAGGCTCTGCCCTTCACCCGCTTGATGGTCCTGGATGAGCCATTTAGGCCCAGTTGCCGTTCTCCCACCTGGGATATGGGGTCGATAGCACCTACCTTGCAGGGTGCCCTGGAAGATTAAGTTACAAATAATACAGTGAGGCTCCTGGCCCACAATAAATGGTAGCTGTTGGTGTGTTCTCTCTCTCTTTCTGTCCCTCCTCCCCCCACCCACTTTCCCTCTCCCCTCTCTCTTGGCCCCCTTCTTCTGCTGAGGAGTTGAAAACACTCTGCCCATTCCCCCACCCCGCCTTCGGTCCACCCCCATTTTCTTTCTTCTCTCTGTTTCTCTGCTTAAGTGAATCAGAACACAGAACTGGTTTGTTCTTTGTTAAATCTATCAAATGCCTTTACGTTTCCCCGTTGTCAATTGTCAAAGCCTAGGAATGAAGCGTTTTCTGTCTTGCATCTGCGGTGAAGTGTTCCTCGGGCAACCCGCCTTCCTCCTGGGACGGCCCTGGGTGGAGAGACCTCTGGGCTCAGCCACAGCCTGTGAGGCCCTGCTCCTTGGCTGGCCCACTGTCCAGCAGGCAGGGGCCACCAGGGCAGAGAGGGGGTGTTGCGACGCAATTCTTCTCTTTCCTGCTCCTTTGAACTCCATTTATCCCAATTTGCTAAATTTAAACTCAGTTTTTCCAGAGTGGCTCTACTTGAGGGCTTAGCCAGCTAAATTAAGGTTTTTCCTTCTCTTTCCCATGGCCTTTTATGAAGCTACCCAGCATTAATTATCATGTTTGTCACTGGGTAATAAAAACCTCTGAACTCCCTGCCACCAGATTATCTTTGTAAAGAAATGCAACTCACTTACAGTTAATAACCAGAGGCCCCGCCGTCCCCAGCCTGCCAAGGCGAGGTGATTTATAGCACCCGCCGGATGAGCCCATGCACTTTTGTGCAGGACGAGTGCGCTCTAGACAGCCCGGATTTCCTCCGAGTCGCAGGCTGTGTCTGCCTTGCAGTCCCCGTTCCAGGTTCGGTGGCTGCTGGCGAGATGCCCACTTCCTACCCGTACAGGCACCAGGCCCCTGAGGCCAGGCGGGTGTGCGAGGCCCTGCCCCAGGAGAGCCGGCGGCAGATGGAGTTAATGTTCTTGTCCTCTTTCCCCTCACAGACCACGTCTCGGTTGGAGGACTCGGGGACAGTTTTTATGAATATTTGATCAAATCCTGGTTGATGTCGGGCAAGACAGATATGGAGGCTAAAAATATGTACTACGAAGCCTTGGAGGTAAGACAAGCACTGGATTATTCACAGGCCGCTGGTCACCAGCCTCCGGCTCTCTCACAGGCCCCTGAGTGCTGGGGCTGCGGGGCCAGATGGGCTGAGGCTTGCTCCTACCCCCTGCAGTGAACTGGTGAGAAGATTGACAGGACAGCCCCCTCCCAGCCAGGCATTTTACA
>NW_012102365.1:14713-15635 GCF_000951045.1 Mandrillus leucophaeus
ATGGATGGAGGGAAGGATGGATGGGTGAGTAGATAGATGGGTGGGTGGGTGTGGGCAGTTGGATGGATGGATAGATGGTCTCTGACTACCCTCTGATCACAGGAATCTGGCCAGGAATGGTGGTGCTTAAAAGACACACATTGAAACGGACTGCTAGAGCCCTGGACCGTTTAAACCGTAGGCTCAGCAATGAGTTTTCCCTGCCCAGCTCCCTGGCACAAGACCTCCGTCATGAAGCAGCTTCTGGGACTATAGTCCCATCTCAGTCTGAGTCCCAGCCTTGTTCACTCCGGTCTTTGGCTGAGCTCAGACCAGAGCCCCGGTCAGAGAATTAGTGTGCAGCTGGTGGTGGCCAGAGTGTGCTGCCCAGAGGCCCTTTATGCCTTCTCTTGCAGAGTAAACATAAAGTTAATGAGCAGCCAGGCTCCCTGCCCTCAGGGCACACTGTAGTTGAGGCTTCAAGGGAAGAAGTGGCCATGAATTATTTAAGGCAACTCGGAGCACTTGATTTTGTAGGAGAGAACTTTGAATAGAAGAGGCTTTGCTCTCTGCATTTGATCTTCCCAGTGAAGAGCCTGGAGCGTCTTTGACCCTGGGTGAAGGCTGGGCCTCTGGCAAGTTTGGGGTTTTGAAGAATCTTCTGGTGCTTCTCAACCATGTTGGCATGTTAAAATCACCTAGGGAGCTGCAAAGTCCTGATGTTCAGACTGCACACCTGACTCAGAACCTCTGGGCATGGGGCCCGGGCCACACATGAACCTCCTTGGGATTTCTGTGTGTAGTCAGGGTCTGTCTCTTATACACATCTAGATGTGTATAAGAGACAGACCCAGCATTAATTATCATGTTTGTCACTGGGTAATAAAAACCTCTGAACTCCCTGCCACCAGATTATCTTTGTAAAGAAATGCAACTCACTTAC
>NW_012102365.1:15865-24536 GCF_000951045.1 Mandrillus leucophaeus
AAAAAAAAAAAAAAAGAAAAAAGAAAAAAAAGAGAAGTTCCTTCCACAATTCTGTTGTGCACCTGGGGTCAGAAAACCACCAGGTTAGACCAGTGTCCAGCTGGGGTGGGCCTGGGAAGGTCAGACAGTTCAGACTGGGCACACCTCTGAGTGTCACGGCAGGAGACAAGAAGAACAGGGAGAGCTTTGGTCACTTTGGCCTCCTCTGGGCCAGTGCTCTAAGTACCTCATCTTCTTTAGCCCCCATCTTACAGATGATGAAACTGAGGGTCAGAAAGGCCCAAGGTCCAGATAGCAGCAGGTGTCAGAGCGAGGACACAAATACGGGTCCAACTCCAGATCCAGTGGGCTGGCCTCTGCTTACCAGCGGCCAAGTCACAGAGGGGCCTGGCTTGCCTGAAACCCCTCCCACGAGTGCTCAGATGGGGCTCCTGCAGGCGGCAAAGGAAGGAACAGCCAGTGCCAGGCACTGAGCCAGGCTTCGAATATCCTGTTCTTTAATCCTCACAACCGATCCAGGAATCATTATTCCCATTTTATAGATGAGCAAAGTGAGTCTACAGTAAAGTGAAATAACTTGCCCAAAGTCATCTAGCTCCTAAATCGCAGAGCTGAGAATCAAACCCAGGCCCCTCGCCACTCTGGGCTCACTGCCTATGGGTTAGCCCTGCTCTGCAAGGAACAGTACAAATATTTTTGTTAATACTGTAAAAAAATAAACCCTGGTCTTGCACCCCAGTTAGCTCCTTGCACCTCTGCTTGCTGTGATTTAAACCTTTTACCAGTCGTCTGCCAGCCTGCGCTGTCTTGTGTTTTGTTTTAAAAAGCCTTGTTTTTTATCTTTGCATCTGCGTGTCTCAGTTGTGTCTTCAAAGAGGCACTGGTTTATAATTTCCTCTTGACCGCAATTACTTAGCTTGGGGCCAACCCGCAGTGGAAATAACCTGTGGGAGGCGGTCTGGAAGGTGCAGATGCCAGCTCTGGTGTATGGCATCCTGAGGTCTTCCTCAGATGTCTGTGTTCTCTCCAAAGTGTTGACAACTGGTGACTCTGACCCAGGTTTCTGAGCCCTGACACTCCTCCCCTGCGCCACACACTTAGTGCCGCCGAGCAGCTGCCGGGGACATGGCTCTGCCCGGGAACCAGGCCGGGCCCAGAGCAGACCCCCGCCTGCAGCCCGGCTGCTCTGCAGGTGTCCTCAGCACTCCCCCATGTGGAGCAGGTGCCCTGGCATGTCACATTGTCAGCGCTTCTCCATCTGCCACTCAGTGTGGGTCCTGCAGCCAGCCCACCAGCCCTGGGCCCTGACAGGAGAGAAAAAAGAAAAAACAGACCCAGGAGTGAGCGAATGTTCCTTGAGCATCTCCTGTGTGTCGGGCACTGGCTGGAGGCTGCTGGTGGTGGCTTCTGCTGTCACACGGCACTCAGAGTCTGAGAGAGGGACAGATACACAACAGAAACATACGCCAAGTAGGAATTGCACCATGTAGAAGGGTGACGGGCCCATAGTAATGGCAGTGGCATTGCTGGTTTAAATTGCAGCGTTCTCTCCAAGGAAGTGACATTCTGGAGGAGGTGGAGTTAGCAGAGTCAGGGCTGGAGCATGCAGGGAGGAGGCACAGCACCAGCCAAGCCCCGAAGCAGGGAGAAAAATGCAGCCTTCAAGAATGCCACCTTTGCAGAGAGACTTTCCCAGACCTCACTCTGCAAAGTACAGCACTGCCCCCACCCCAGCTCTTTGTTTTGTTTTGTTTTTGTTTTTGTTTTTGAGACAGAGTCTCACTCTGTTTCCCAGGATGGAGTGCAGTTAGTAGAGATGGGTTTTTGCCATGTTGCCCAGGCTGGTTTCAAACTACTGGGCTCAAGTGATTCATCTACCTCAGCCTCCCAAAGTGTTGGGATTACGGCATGAGCCACTGTGTCCAGCCCCTCCCCGCCTCCCCCTGCATTTTTTAGTCTCATCCTCTCACTTTGTTTTATTCAAAATGCTGATCACAAATGGTACCTCTGGGCCAACTGTGGTGACACACACCTGTAATCTCAACACTTTGGGAGGCCTAGGTGGGTGGATCCCCTGAGGTCAGGAGTTCAAGACCAGCCTGGCCAACATAGTGAAACCCTGTCTTTACTAAAAATATAAAACATTGCTGGGGGTGGTGGCACACGCCTATATAATCCCAGCTACTTGGGAGGCTGAGGCACGAGAATGGTTTGAACCTGGGAGGCGGAGGTTGCAGTGAGCCAAGATGGTGCCACTGCACTTCAGCCTGGGTGACAGAGTCTAAGACTGTGTTTCAAAACAAAACAAATTGCGCCTCTCGTGTACATTTGGTTTTGTTGGGAATTCCCTGCACTAATGGGCGAGCTCCCTGAGGCAGAGTCCAGGCTCCTCTCCTGCACACCTGTAGCCGCAGTACCTAGCACAGCACTGACACCAAGGAAATATTACATGGCTCCCGGAATATTGGAAGCCAGGAGAGTACCTGAGTGAAAAGAGGCCGGTGTGGGTGAAGTAGGGTGTGAGAAGGGAGGGACAGGAGACAGACTAGAGAGGAATCATAGGGGCCAGTAATTACTGGGGACTCGCTCTGTGCTGGGAAATAGGCCAAGCCCTGCAGGTGTATCTCATTTAATTCTCACAACCCTTTGAGGCAGTTAATGCTCTTATCCCCAGTTTACACGTTAGGAAACTGAGGCACAAAGAGAACATACAACCTGCCCAGTGTCACACAGCGTGGAACTGGTGGAGATGGGATTTGAACCTGACGAGTCTGTGCCCCAGAGCCATGTCCATAGCATCAGGTCCACCCTCAGGGTCCAGATCGTGGAGTCTTGGAGGCCCCTCTGGTCTTTTCACATAAGGGCACTTGGAAACTACTGCAGGTTCTAAGCAGGCAGATGATATGATCCGGTGTGTTAATTGCAGAGTACAGAGAGCCCCTGGAGAGTAGATTGGAGGGGTGAGAGTGGAGGCAGAGGCCTGGCAAGGGGCCCAGAGGACCCCAGCCATGGGCCAGGCCCCATCAGCCCATGGAGTCTGGTCTCAAGGCTGTGTGAGCAGCTTCCTTCCTCCCCTGGGTCCCCAGGGCTCCTGGGACTGACAGCAGTGTGACCCCCTCATGTCCCCGACATCCCAGAGTTTTTACAACAGCATCACCTCCCTTCCCACCAAAAGGCATGGCCATCGGGTAGAGGAAGAAGCAGAGCTCTGGACAATGTGGGGTATTGTTTCTAGGCTGGTGTGGCTGCATGGCCTGGGACAAGCTGCCCCTCCCATTTGTCTGTGTAGGACGCTACAGCCCAGGTGCCTGGCTTGCGGTAGGCATTAAATGAGGAAACGTGTGACAAAATACCGTAGAGAGCAGCTCTTAATTTTCTGCAGGTTCTTTTTGAGAAACTGAGAAGAAGAGATGGACACTCTTCCCATAAAGATGCACATCCACTAAAAAGTGTTGGGTGCAGTTTTAAGGGCCTGGACCCCTGAAGCCTGTCCACAGGCCCGGTGGGTTTCTGGTTAAGATCAAACAGAGGACATAATGGAGGAGGAGGAGGATCACCTTAAAATATTTTTTAATGTTTTTTAAAACGTGGAAGATTTTTTAAAGACTGAGAGACTTGCCCTGGGGAGCTGCCGTGTGTCTGAGCCTCCCAGTGAATAGCAGCCCCTCCTGTGCCCTGGCAGGCATCTTGACCAGCAGAAATCAGTGGGCCTCCTTTGCCTGGGATGGAGGGCTTGGCAGAGCTGCCCTTGCTACTGTCTCCAAAATGTTCATTTTCCATCCTTTCCCCCCCTTCTCTGTGCCCTCCCACGCCCCTTCTCCCTGCCCAATCCCCACCTTGCTCCCAGGCGATAGAGACCTACTTGCTGAATGTCTCTCCCGGGGGGCTGACCTACATCGCCGAGTGGCGAGGGGGGATTCTGGACCACAAGATGGGGCACCTGGCCTGTTTCTCCGGGGGCATGATCGCCCTTGGCGCCGAGGATGCCAAGGAAGAAAAGAGGGCCCACTACCGAGAGCTCGCAGCCCAGATCACCAAGACGTGCCACGAGTCATACGCCCGCTCAGGTAACCCTGCAAGGGGAAGGGGCAGCAGGAGAGACTGAGGCTAGACACCAGGAAGAACTGGAAAGACCAGCAGCAGTGAGTCAAGGGAGCACATGGCCTTAGGGAAGCCTCCCGTTAGAACTTAGGTAGAATTTGAGAGATGTGCTGTCCAGGCTCCGAGACTGTACCCTGAATGAAAGGGAAACTAGTACAGATGCAGGAAGCGCTTTGCTTGTACCCGATGCTCTTCCGCCCTTGACACACATCATCACTGAACCTCACCACACAGATGAGGAAACTGAGGCTCAGAAATTACTTGGCCAAGGTCCCTTGAGAGGGGCATGGAGTAAAGGATCCTCCAGCTCTGGAGGCAGAAACGGCAGCTTCCTGAGCCCAGCACATGTCCCACCCTGAGTCCCATGCCTTCGAATGTGCTTCTGCCTTTCCCCCGGCACCCTCCTCAGAGGGGGTCTCACCGCCTCCTGCTCCCACCTGTTTAGTCACCCTCTTTGACCCGTGACCACCGGAAAGCCTGAGAGCTTGGTCCTCCCCACCCACCACTCACCACTGAATTGTCAGATGCTAGAGTCAGAGGTCACATTTGAGAGCCTGAGCCTGGCTCCTCATTCTACACAGAGAAGCGGAGTCAGCCCAGAGGGGGAAGTGACTTAGCCAAAGTCACACTACAGATAAGGAATTGATCCTGGGCTGGAACCCAGGCCTTCTGATGCCTGGTTCCACCCCGTGTGCAAACTACACCCCTCAGAAAAATCCCCGGCCCCCATGTGGTCCCAGGAGACGCCCGCTGCTCCCAGTGGTAATCCCAGTGTTGGCTGGAGGGGACGAGCCAAGATTTGCAGTAAAAATCCCAGGCTCAAGCGCCGCTCTGCCACTGCCAGCTGGGCAGCCTCTGTTTTCTTATCTGTTCGATGGAAATAATGACACAGGTTTCAGAGTGAGGCACAGGGTCCCATGAGAAAGTACTTTGGCAGCCGCCTTCTGCCAGCAGCACTGCAGCCACTTGCTGACGGTCCACCGCGATGTGTCTGTGCCCGCCTCAGCTGAATGGGGTCTCCTGGAGCTGTTTCCAGGAAGTCAGAGATTCGCAATGGGTCTTTAAAACTGGTCGTCCATTCTCTTCAAAGAGCTCACTCTGCCAGGGCCATAAACAAATAACAAATCTCAGGAATAATAAAAAGCTCACTATTTGTCTGAGACAATCAGCCCAGACCATAAAAGACAGCCGCTTAATAGAGCATATTGTTCCAGCCAGCCTCGGCTTGTCCCGTGGACGCCTGCAGCAGCGGCTCCTGCCTTCACCCCACTAGCGACTTGGCAAAACGACTGTTTTCTGATGGCCAGGAGCTGCTACGCCGTTTGAAAAGATTCGAGAGGCTAGGGTCTAGCTAATTCCTCTTCCCCGAAGCCCTCCGTGGAAGAGTGGAAGTCCTGCAAACCTCTAGCCCCTGCCTCTAGAGTCAAAGCAACCCAGGGCCTCTCAAGGTTTTGAACCCTGGTGGGAGGGAAGAGGGCTCACATTAGGAATGGAGCTGGGGACTCGGGTGACCTGGACAGGAGGGACAGGCATTAAAGGTTGAAGGATCTGGCCCTCATACCCTACATGCTGGGCCTCTGAGGGTTAGACCCAGGAGGGAAAGAGCACCACCCTAGGAGAGGCATCAGACACATCCAGGGTCAAGTCCCAGCTCAGCCACAACTCGCTGTGTTACCTTGGGCAAATTACTTAGCCTCTCTGATCCTCAGTTTCCGCCTGCGTGAGAGGGATAGTAGCAATTACCTTACTAAAGAACCATGTTTTAAGAATTGAAATAGTGTATTAAAGCACCCAGCACAGCCTTTGAAATCATACGCGGTGACTGCAGAGGTGGTTACAATTATGGCCGTACAACAAGAATGACAGCACATTGCCCCAAAACAAAACAGTGACAATAACAGAACCCAGGCTTCCTCGGGCTTTCCTTCCTCAGCTCCCTTTGTGGAAGTAGGTGCATTCCTGGGCAATCTTCCCTCCATTTCCACCTCAGCTGTTCCCAAACTCTAGAAGTTCTGGGAGGTGTTAAAAGCAGTTTTCTGAGAGAGAGGGTTCGGTGGAGAAGCCTCATTGCATGTTAGCATATTAAAGGATCTGATAAATCTGCAGATGGGAGACTCACTTTGTTTAACCCTCGGTTCCCCAGATGTGTTGAAACCCGAAACCCTCTTGGCTGAGGTCTGGCTAACCTCTTGCAGAGCTATTGCCTCATAGTACACAGTCAATGGAACCCCGCCCAAACCTTCACCTACCCAGACTGCTGAGTAGCTCATCTGGACTCTGAGTCCAAAGCTGCTCACATTTCCAGTCCCCGAGGATCTTGTTTTGTCCAGCCCAGTTCAAGAGGGAAGCTGGGCATCTGCCCGCTGCAGCCTTACGCAGCAGTCCAGGCAGGGGCGCCCCACACCCACACACCCCTGACATCACCCTGGCCGTGGGCTCGAGGCAACTGACATCTCTCCTGGATCCCGAAAAGCAGGAGGTGGGAGGACTGACCTGGGCCTCTGCTTGGCTGTTTCCCCAGACACCAAACTCGGGCCCGAGGCCTTCTGGTTTAACTCCGGCAGAGAGGCCATAGCCACGCAGCTGAGCGAGAGCTACTACATCCTCCGGCCAGAGGTGGTGGAGAGCTACATGTACCTGTGGCGACAGACCCACAACCCCATCTACAGGGAGTGGGGCTGGGAGGTGGTGCTGGTGAGTGGGCCCCAGGGATGGGCAGCCAGGTGCCAGATGCCCCCTGAGAATTCACAGACAGGCTGGGTGCTAGGTGTCCTGGCTTGGGCACGGAGTGGAAGTCCAAGCCACACTGACCTCTGGCCACAGTTCAGAGTGCAAAGGGTCAAGGTGATGGTTACAGAGCCAAGAGTTCCCAGCTGGGCAAAGTTGTCCTGAGACAGGACAGGGCAGACTTGTGAAGAGGGTTCTGAGTGCCCATGGCCTTGGGGCCTGGGATCAGGCCTCAGTAAACTTAGAGGGTCAGAGGCTAGGCAGCTGTCTAGAGCACCACGCGGGCACCACTGTCCCAACAGACGCTTTCTTGATCCCGAAGCTGGGCAGCTCACCTCCGCCTCCCTCCTCTTCCCACAGGCAGCCCAGCCCCAGGGAGCCCCCACCCTAGTCTCTACTGGCCCTCGAGGCCTACCCTGCCCTCAGCACCCAGCCCCACACCTAGGTGGAAATTTAATGGCTCTCTTGGGGGAGGTGTCAAAGGCAGGTGTGGGGATTCCAGAAGGTTCCCTGGTGGATGCTGAGCCTTCTCTGCCCCTATCTCCCCAACCACCCCCATGCCCACTCCGAGCATTGCACTCAGACGGGGTCTGGGGCATGCTCAGGTTCACTGGCCCTGTTAAGTCCACCTGCTTCCCCAGGACCATTGCTCTTGGCCCTCAAGCATCTTGTGCTCCTATGTCCAGTCCACAGACCCCTCAGTGGGTAGAAATTGTATTTATCAGCCTATAGGCAACATGGCAAAACCCCATCTATACAAAAAAATACAAAAATTAGCCAGGCATGGTGATACACGCCTATAGTCTCAGCTACCTGAGGGGCTGAGGCAAGAGGACTGTTCGAACCCCAGAGGTTGAAGCTGCAGAGTGAGCTATGGTTGCACCACTGCACTCCAGCCTGGGTGACAAAATGAGACCTTGTCTAAAAAAAAAAAAAAAAAATGCATTTATATAGAAAGATGAATGGCTTGGCCCACTCGCCTCCAGCCCAGGGGCCGTCTCTCCTGAGAATCCCTGGGGTGCCAAGTCCATCCCCAAATCCCAGCCCATGGCCATCACCAGTGGTCTCTCTTCACCTCTGCTTACCACTGTGGGTGAATCTGTGAGAGCAGCCTAGTCCCCTGAAACACGAAGAGAAGCTTCCTCTAAGTTCAAACCGGGTGGAGAGCTCAGGACAGGCAGCCCATCGGGCCGGAGCTCTCAGGTGTAGGGGGAGGGAGTGTGGCCCCTCCAGCCTGGGGACAGGTGGCTAAACCCTGAAAGAATAATTTGATCTTCTGTTCCCACAAATGCCAGGAGTCCCCAGCCAAGGGGTTGGGGTGCTGTCTGCTTTCTAGCTCCAGCCTGCCAGGCATGCACAAGTCTTGAGGGGCCTTTCCTGTCCCGTGTTAAGGCTGTTTTCCTCCTCCTCTTCCCCTTCCTCAGGCCTTGGAGAAATACTGTCGGACAGAAGCCGGTTTCTCCGGGATCCAAGACGTGTACAGTAGCACCCCCAGCCACGACAACAAGCAGCAGAGCTTCTTTCTCGCGGAGACACTAAAGTGAGCAGCGTGGGCTTTTCCTAGGGATGGACAGGTGGGCGGTTGGGGGCGGGGGTCTGCAGTCCCTCCCTTCCACAGTCATGTTCTGTGGTCACAGGACGGGAGCCCAAGAGGGGTGAAGGGCTTGGGATCCAGAGGGCTGCACCCCAGGGGTGAGCCTTGGGCCAGGCCGTTTTCTTGGAGAGTGAGACTAGGCTAGAATCCAAGTTCCCTAGGGATGCACCGTGTGATACCGCAGGTTCTTTCAGTTGCCCACCTATCTCCGCAGGTTCCTTCAGTTGCCCACCTATCTCCGCAGGTTCC
>NW_012102365.1:24678-27139 GCF_000951045.1 Mandrillus leucophaeus
CAGGTTCCTTCAGTTTCCCACCTATCTCCGCAGGTTCCTTCAGTTTCCCACCTATCTCCACAGGTTCCTTCAGTTTCTCACCTATCTCCGCAGGTTCCTTCAGTTTCTCACCTATCTCCGCAGGTTCCTTCAGTTTCTCACCTATCTCTGCAGCTTGCTTCCATTCTGGGAACTCGAGTGTAAAATGGGATAGGATTAACGATGATGATGTCGGTGCTGGTTGCTGGCATTAACTTTCCCTCCTGTAGCCTCTGCAGTGTGGGTGCTGTGCCCCCCTCAATTTCTTGCCGTGGAGGTTGGCCACCCCACTTCCTCGCTGTTCCCCAAAGCAAGCCCCTTGTGCTTTAACCGATTAGGGTGGGTCAGAATGATCCGTTCCTTCCAGCGGGGAAAAAACCCACAACCTGGAAGCTGCAGTTCTAGAGTCACAACCCCCTGTTCGTCTTAGTGCCCTAGTGTGTGCTCTGAATGTAGAGTCTGCGGGCAGCAGTGGGGCACGTGAGAGCCGACTGGACTGGAGCAGCCCTCAGGCACCCCTGCAGAGGAGATCTGGGCCATAAGGGCTCACATACAGGGCCGGGCAGGTGAAGCCGGCTGATGGCAGATGGCAGAGCCAGGGTAAACTAAGTCCTTCTGACCCCAAAGCTCAAGGCTTTTCTCTGCATCCACAGCCTCCTTCCCCAGGACTAGCACCCCCACCCTGCCGCCCACAGTTTTGAGGTTTCAGGCTTCCTGACCTTGGTCACAGGCCCATCACAAAGGCCCTGAGACTTGTTCCCGGGCCCACCCTTCTTCCCCAGGCCACTGACAGACTGTGTCTTGCTTCCCTGCCCTGCCTGGGGCACAGGTATCTCTATCTTCTGTTCTCTGAAGATGACTTGCTCTCCCTGGAAGACTGGGTGTTCAACACCGAGGCCCACCCGCTCCCGGTGAACCACTCAGACAGCTCTGGCAGGGCCTGGGGCAGACACTGACCTCATCCCCCGCCGCCGCCCTGGGGCCAGCGCAGGGATGCCTTGCCTTTTCAGGATTTGGGACTGTTTTCAAAGGGACTGGGAACGAAGGCCCCATCTCGGGCAGACCCCCAGCAGATGTGTCAGACAAGCAACTTCTTTTCCTCTGTGAGGAGACAAGACTTGGAGACGCAGCAATGTAAGGCCAGGGCCATGGCCACACTGGCCCACACATTCCTTTCTACAAAGAATTTCTATGAAGCCCTCTCACTTGCCATTCCAGGGCCAAAGGACCGGAGGTTTGCAATCTGCCCCATGTATTTGATTTGCTTCCTTTTGGTTTCTCGGTTTTTGTTTTTGCTTGATTTTGTCTTTTCTCTATGGTTTAGTTTTATCACAATTATACATACAGTTTTCAGAATTACGCGCTTTCTAAAATGATGTCATCCTGATAAACAAAACCCAGTGTTTGCACACATACAAAATCTTGACCCCATTATCTATATTTTAAATGCTTTTTGCCCAACACTGACCCTGCATTCAACTATGTGTCATTTACCTTATAATTTGAGGAGGGGTTTCCCTTTGATTGGGCCTCAGTGTTACAAATCACTAGTGCTCTTTTCATTATTATTGTAATGGAAAAGTCTGTGAACTAGAATAAAAGAGTTTATTGAATAAGAAATATGATTGGGCTCATTGCACATCAGTGACTCCTAGAAAAACCATTGCAATGTTACCATCAGAAAGAATAATCAGCCAGCAGTTGATTTTAGGTATAATTTAGTAAATGATTCCAACTTCTGTTACCTCCCCTGAAATCGGTCCTGATATATTCAAGAAGTGTGGGGCCAGCCCTTCAGATGCAGTTGTTTATTTACACTCAGGTTGAGATTGGGAAGAGGCCCAGGGAGGAGCAGCAACTTGCCTGAGGTCACACAGCCCAAAAAAGGCAGAGGAGAGTCTCGCCCCTGCCATCTCCTGGCCACCCCAGTTGAGTGTCTGTCTGTTCCATCATTCAGCAGATGCTTGGTGAGTGCCTGCAACGGACCAGACACTGGGCTAGAGGCCAGGGACACCGCTGGGAGTGAGACAGTCATAAGCCCTGCAGTCTAGGGGTCAAGAGGGGAGACGGCGATGGTAAGGGAAACTGACAAGCAAGTGAAGTGACTGCAGGTCATAGGAAATGCTACAAAGGAGACAGATGGACAGCTGAGGACCTACCCTATGGGGTCAGGGAGGGCCTCTCTGGGCAGGTGACCTTCAAGCCAAGACCCAGAAGATACAAAGGAACGCAGAAGGACTATCTGGCAGAAGAACGAACCTCCCATAACCCAGCCCCCTTTCCCACCCCGCCCCCCCGATGCCCTCCCTGGGAGGGGGCCTGAAACACTGTGGCTGTTGTGCAGAGCAAGGAGTTCAGGTCCTAACACTGAAGTGACAGCGCTTCCTCCCCTGACACTTTTGTTTGTTTGTTTGTTTTGAGACCCAGAGTCTCTTTTTTTTTT
>NW_012102365.1:29144-29948 GCF_000951045.1 Mandrillus leucophaeus
AGCCACACTGACCTCTGGCCACAGTTCAGAGTGCAAAGGGTCAAGGTGATGGTTACAGAGCCAAGAGTTCCCAGCTGGGCAAAGTTGTCCTGAGACAGGACAGGGCAGACTTGTGAAGAGGGTTCTGAGTGCCCATGGCCTTGGGGCCTGGGATCAGGCCTCAGTAAACTTAGAGGGTCAGAGGCTAGGCAGCTGTCTAGAGCACCACGCGGGCACCACTGTCCCAACAGACGCTTTCTTGATCCCGAAGCTGGGCAGCTCACCTCCGCCTCCCTCCTCTTCCCACAGGCAGCCCAGCCCCAGGGAGCCCCCACCCTAGTCTCTACTGGCCCTCGAGGCCTACCCTGCCCTCAGCACCCAGCCCCACACCTAGGTGGAAATTTAATGGCTCTCTTGGGGGAGGTGTCAAAGGCAGGTGTGGGGATTCCAGAAGGTTCCCTGGTGGATGCTGAGCCTTCTCTGCCCCTATCTCCCCAACCACCCCCATGCCCACTCCGAGCATTGCACTCAGACGGGGTCTGGGGCATGCTCAGGTTCACTGGCCCTGTTAAGTCCACCTGCTTCCCCAGGACCATTGCTCTTGGCCCTCAAGCATCTTGTGCTCCTATGTCCAGTCCACAGACCCCTCAGTGGGTAGAAATTGTATTTATCAGCCTATAGGCAACATGGCAAAACCCCATCTATACAAAAAAATACAAAAATTAGCCAGGCATGGTGATACACGCCTATAGTCTCAGCTACCTGAGGGGCTGAGGCAAGAGGACTGTTCGAACCCCAGAGGTTGAAGCTGCAGAGTGAGCTATG
>NW_012102365.1:29998-32861 GCF_000951045.1 Mandrillus leucophaeus
CCTCTCTAGGCACCGCCATCAGAAGGGCTGAATCCAAATGTTTCCAGATCCTACTGTGGCTCCTTTCCATGTGGCCTGGCCTGGGTCTCATGCCCGCCCCTAGCCAAGGGCAGGGCCAGGCATCTTGACTTGGCAGACCCCCTGAGATTACCCTGTGCAATGGGTGATGGGCTGTTCCCTAGAGAAAAACATGAGATTCATCACCAAAATAAGGGACCTGCAGGCTGCACAGGCCAAAACAGCAGGACTGTTTACAGTTTGCTTTGATTTCTTCAGTATTATACAGAGAGTTATGAAGAGCATACTTAACCATCCTCCTTTTCACTTTTGTCCAATTATGTCCTCAGAATAACTTCTAGAATGTCTCTGTCTCAAAGCCACTTTGCAGTTCCCCAAACCCCAGGCTCCCCCGCCAGGCCCGTGCGGCTGTCTCCCTCTCCTCTCCTGTCCCCTGCTGTATTGCTGGGAGGAAATTGTAAAAATGAATATTTTAAAATGTATCCTCCAGGAGGGCCCTTGCAGGTGGAGAAATATCATCCTTTTGGCAACTTAACTCTATTCCATGGATAAAAATAAGTACGACTCAAGATAGGCCGAGAGGAAAGAGGAATTAAGGGATGACTCATCCTCACTGAAGGTAGGAGAGAGCTTCACAAGCCACAGAATCTGAACACCCAAACCTCTCACTGAAGAGCCCTCTCCTTCCCCAGCTGGGGGTCAGTGCGCAGCTGCCAGGCTCATTTTAAGCCTTGTCTGTGCCCTCGCTGAGGATGGAAGTACTGATTGCACCTGCTTCCCTCATAGAAGGGCGTGATGTCGGCTCCTTCCCAGAAAGCTTCATCAACACCCAGCTCCTGGCACTGAGGTCTGCAGAGCCTCACGGCCCCGGGAAGGGGGAAGTGGGGGGCACAGTCCTTTTCTACGTGCCTCTCTTTAAATGACTGGCCATTTGGTCAGACCGGCCAAAGGTGTTGGGAAGAAAAGCAAAAATGGAAAATCTGATTTAAAGGCAGCATCGAAGATGTGATTCTCAGTTCCATTCCCTCTGCTTTGAGGAGGTGACCCCACTGTGGTTTGAGAAAGTGCCAGAGATGAATGGGCCAGCTTCCCCCAGCGTTTCCCCTGGGGGCCTGTCCTTGCAAGTATGGTCATTGGTCATGTGGCACAGAGATGCTCGGCCCTCTGTGACTAATGCTTAATTACACCCTACTGGAGGAGGGGGTGCTGATTCTATTTTTCGTATCTGAAAATATCAGTTTGGTTTCCTATATTTGGAGCACGATTTTGTTCCTGCTCAGCCTGTCTGTTAAGTCGGAGCTTCTCAAACTTGAACATGCACAGGAATCACCTGGGAGCTTGTTAAAATCCAGGTTCATGTTCAGCGGCTGTAGCATGGAGCCTGAGATTCTGCCTTTTTTTTTTTTTTTCCTGAGACAGGGTCTTGTTCTGTCACCCAGGCTGGAGTGCAGTGGTGCGATCTTGGCTTACTGCCACCTCCACCTCCTGGGTTCAAGCAATTCTCCTGCCTCAGCTTCCCCAGTAGCAGGAATTACAGGTATGCGTCACCACACCCGGCTAATTTTTTGTATTTTTAGTAGAGATGAGGTTTTGCCATGTTGCCCAGGCTGGTCTTGAACCCCTGAGCTCAGGTGATCCGCCCACCTCAGCCTCCCAAAGTGCTGGGATTACAGGCATGAGCCACCACACCCAGCCCTTTCCTGGCACATTGGCAGCTTGTCAACACAGTGGAAGTCACGGGAGAATTTTGAGCCCTTCCCCGGGCTCAGCTGCTTACTCTGTTCATAAGCTTTAGTAGCTCCTGCCTGGGGCTCTGAGCCAGGTGACCTGGCTTTAAATCCCTGCTGTGTGAACTTAGGCAGGTACCTCCTCTCTCTGGGCTCTTTTCCGTCAAGCAGACAGAAAACCTCAACCCCACAAGGTTGCTGTGAGAAGTGGGAAGCTGCTGGTACCCTGGGCACAGGAAGTGCTTATTCCTGGTTCTGGAGACTCAGGACATTCCCAGAATCTCCTTAAGCAGAGCCGCTGGGGAGTAGCCCCTATGGCAAGTCACCATGCTCTTGACAGGCAGCATGAGAGCGTGACTCCCATGACCCACCTGTGCTCACTTAAAAAAAAAAAAAAAAAAGCAAACCAGGAAAACTGACTACACAAACATTGTAGAAAGATTAGAAAATAGAAGCAGAAAGAAGACGCATTGGCCATCCCACTCTCTGGGGTGAATACTGTTATATTTTCTTCTAGGCCTTTTTCTATGAATATATAGAATATCTATTTTGCCAACGTGGTATCCTACTATGCACACTGTTTTCTTATAATCTGCTTTTGCACTTAACTATATATTGTGAACCTCTTTCCATGTCAACAAATACACGTTTATCTCATCGCTGTGCGTGCTTGTGGAGTATTCCATTGTGTACTGTAGCCTACTTTGCTGATCTAAGCCCCTGTTGCCAGGCATTTGGGTTTGTGTCCATCTGGGATTTTAGTTACAAATCACAGAAACCAATTCTGTCAACTTAAGCACAGAAAGGGATTTACTGAAATGTCCTGGGGTGGCTTATGGAATCTTAGGAAGGAGTAAACAGTCGAACCTCAATAAGGGCTAGAAAGGACTTGGCCAGGGACGCTTCAAGAACCAGGGAAGCCTCTCTAGGCACCGCCATCAGAAGGGCTGAATCCAAATGTTTCCAGATCCTACTGTGGCTCCTTTCCATGTGGCCTGGCCTGGGTCTCATGCCCGCCCCTAGCCAAGGGCAGGGCCAGGCATCTTGACTTGGCAGACCCCCTGAGATTACCCTGTGCAATGGGTGATGGGCTGTTCCCTAGAGAAAAACATGAGATT
>NW_012102365.1:33996-34793 GCF_000951045.1 Mandrillus leucophaeus
GTTTCCCCTGGGGGCCTGTCCTTGCAAGTATGGTCATTGGTCATGTGGCACAGAGATGCTCGGCCCTCTGTGACTAATGCTTAATTACACCCTACTGGAGGAGGGGGTGCTGATTCTATTTTTCGTATCTGAAAATATCAGTTTGGTTTCCTATATTTGGAGCACGATTTTGTTCCTGCTCAGCCTGTCTGTTAAGTCGGAGCTTCTCAAACTTGAACATGCACAGGAATCACCTGGGAGCTTGTTAAAATCCAGGTTCATGTTCAGCGGCTGTAGCATGGAGCCTGAGATTCTGCCTTTTTTTTTTTTTTTTCCTGAGACAGGGTCTTGTTCTGTCACCCAGGCTGGAGTGCAGTGGGGCCATCACAGCTCACTGCAACCTCCATCTCTGGGGCTCAAGCAGTCCTTCCACCTGGCCTCCCGAATAGCTGAAACTACAGGTGTGTGCCGCCACATCCAGCTAATTGTTTCTCTTGCTATGTTTCTCAAGTTGGTCTCAGACTCCTGGGCTCAAGCAATTCTTCCGCCTTAGCCTCCCAAGGTGCTAGCATGGCAGGCATGAGCCACTGTGCCTGGCCACATTCTGCTTTTCTTTAACAAGCTCCCAGGCGATGCTGATGCTGCCAGTCCTTGGACCCCACTTTGAGTAGCAAGACCCCAGTTGGTGGCCACTGCCTTGGTTTCTGCCTTTTCTTTGCATTCCTGGAGCTGTAACTGCTCCAGAGTGGCGTAGAGGGGCTCCAGTATTGGGATGGCATCTATAGATACTTTGAATGCAGCGCAACCTACCTTAAAAC
>NW_012102365.1:35673-49346 GCF_000951045.1 Mandrillus leucophaeus
TGAGCCACTGCACCCGGCCTACACCCAGCTAATTTTTGTATTTTTAGTTTCACCTTGTTGGCCAGGATGGTCTCGATCTCCTGACTTCGTGGTCCACCCACCTCAGGCTCCCAAGTGCTGGGATTACAGGTGTGAGCCACCGCGCCTGGCCAATTTCATTTCAATTGAATGTAAAGAGCTGTGCATTGCTGCTGGCTGCTGTTTTGGACAGTGCAGAATTAGAACTCAGAAAGCAACTACCCTGCTGATGCCGTGAAGACCTCCATCACCTGCACCACTACATAAATCATCTTAGCAGAAAATATATTGTTTAGGGACTCAAAGATTCCCTTGAACATACCTGGTTATTTTTATACTCATTCCAGTCTCTGTTTTCTGCACAAGCCTCTGGGTTGGGTTTGGTTTTGTGTTTTCTTACTCACGGTCTGCAGCAGGGAATGCAGTGGGTAGGCTGAAGGCAAGAGAGGCACAGGGGCGCGACAGGAGAGGACAACCCGTGTCGGTTTCATACAAGCACAGCCTTTGAAACTGGTGGACCTGTGTTCAGCTCTGCCCTGCCGTTTTCCAGGGCTGTATGGCCTTGGGCAAGCCCCTTAGTTAAGCTCCTCTGAGCCTCTGCTTCTCCATCCATGGAAAAGGAAAGTGGTTTCCAGGGTTAATCGAGCCTCCCCACCCCACCCCTTGTAAGAACTCAATGCATCCTAGCAGTGATTGTTATGATGTGAACCTCTTTGTAAACTATAAAACCTTGTGTAAATTTGAGGCAAAACACTGCTGTCAAAAATTCTTCTTTTTAAACAAAATGCTCTGAGACTTGGAGGAAACTGTATCAACCAGGCCCAGGAGACAGACCAAAATCTCAAAGCAATAAATCTGAACGTTTTCTGCTTTTCCCATTGAGCAAGCATTTTGCCATTAGCCCTGAATCTACAGAAATCGGGAAACTGGGATGAAGATTTGTTGACTGTCCAAGGTCTTCCAGGGACCTGTCTGGTGGCGGGGGATGCTCGGGCGGGGGCCCAGGGTTGAGGAAGATGCCGAGAGCGTGCCCAGGAATGTTTGAGGTCCAGTTAGTTTTTCCTCTTCATGGAGTACCTGATAAATCCTGTCTACAAAACTTTGGAAGGTGGGCAGGAAAAGATGGCACCCCCATTTACAGAGGAGGGAACTGAGGCCCTAACAGGCTTGCCCAGGTCAAACAGTTGTTCCTGGTCTCTGGGCAGCCTCCACAGAGGCCACTCTGCACTCCCTACTGTTCCCCATACCCTTCCTCCACCCCACCCTTGTGTATGACCCCCAAGGCTAGGATGACCATCCCACTCATGACATTTGCTTATGACAGATTTTAACCTGTTGTTCCAACATCATAAGAGTACCCCCTTTGCTCTTAAAGTGCCCCAACTTGGACAGTAAATTTTATGGCCCCCTGGTCTAAGTGAAAACAACGATAACTAAGGTGTTTTTCCCAGAAGCCTTCAGTGCTCTGAGAAATGGTAAAACTCAGCCTGGAAAAACATGCAAATATCCCAGAGATTCTTTCCTTTAGAAACCAAGCTGGAAACTCCCCATTTTCTCACACAGCTCCATGTCTCCTTGCATGCTGCTTCCTGCCTGGACTCCACCCCCAAGGTATGCCTACTAAACTCCTCTCCAGTCCTCCTGCTGCCCTCAATGCCACCTCCTCCAGGAAGCCTTCCCTGACTTCTCCCTGCCCCTCCTTTGACATAGGCGTTAAAAACTCCTTTGACCTGGGCTCCTGCACACCTAGGGCAGACCCAGATATGCATGAGCCTCTCCACCGTAGACTGACCGCTCCCCAGTCACAGGACTTTTGTCTTCTCACCTTTGTGTCCTCAGCATATTATAGATGAAAATAAAGGTCTGTGCTGAAGACTTGGGGATTAACCATGCACCCAGCCTCCCTCCCAGCTGCAGCTGGCTGAGAGTGGACCCACTGAACCAGGCGGGAAAAACGATGAGCGGTTTCACTGCAGGGGTTCTGTGGGTCATCCTGGTCTGGTCCATGGACTGACTATAGATTCCAGAAAGCAAGGTGGGAAGGGAGGAGAGTTCTTTCCATTAACAGGAAGGTCCCAGAAAGATGGGGTACAAGATGGCTGGTCAAGTGGCCTTTTCTTAGTGCAGTGACCCCCTTTCCACTGGTGATTGCAATGAGATTGTCAAGAATTGCCCAGTTTTCCAATCACAAGTCCCACACCATCCTACAGAGTGTGTGGAAATGGGCCAAGCCCATTTATCCAGTGGAGAAGTCCCCAGGCTAGGGACTGAGCGGTGGTGTAGAGGAAAAGGGGTCACACACATACCCACACTCACACACACATTCACACACATGCACACACACGCTCACACATTCATACAAACATGCATAACCACACACACGTTCACTTACACACATGCACATTCATGCAAACATGCATACCCCCTACATGTTCACTTACATTTCATACACACACGTTCACTTACATGCGCACACACATTCATACACGTTCACATAAAAACACATACACACACACATTCATACACACGTTCACATAAACACACATGCAAAACATGCACATTCATATACATACGTTCACAAACATGCACACACATGCATTCATACACACGTTCACACAAACATGCACACATGCATTCATAAACACGTTCACATAAACACACATGCACACACATTCACATAAACATATACACACACATGCACATTCATATACATATTCACACATACACACCCACACACTCATATGTTCACTTAAACACATTAACACATACGTGCATTCACATAAACACATTTACATTTACACATGCACATTTACACATTCACACGTACACATTCACAATACACGTTCAAACACATTCACACACACACGTTAACATACACTCACATGCATATTCATACACACATATATTCACATATACACACATTCACACGAGTTCAAACACGTACACATTCACGCACACACACGTTCACATAAACACACATGCACATTCATACACATGCACATTCATACCAACACATACACACACACGTTCACACACATGCACTTTCATACACACACATTCACATAAACACATTCACACATATGCACTTTCATACACACACATTCACACACATGCACTTTTATACATTCACACCTACATATATATTCACGTTCATATGCACACACATACATTCACATACATATGTTCACACACATTCACACATACACATGCACATTCATACACACACGTTCACACATACATACAAGCACATTCACATACACACATATTTGCACACACACATACACACATTCACACCTTGACTTTCCTCTCTAAGCCTGTGGATTTCCTGGCCAAGCTTGCAGTCATCAGGGGTTGGGGGTGGCTGTCTCTCGGGGGCACCGGCTGCATATCCAGATGGTCCTGTCCTGACTCTCTGGAGGCCCCTCATCAGCTGGGCACTTGTTACTCCCTTGGGACTTCCCTGGAGCCCTGGGGTAGGAAGCTCTGCTTTCACCCACAAAATGATCCAGAACCAGGCAATAATTCCATCAGCGGTTCTCAGAGTGTGGAGCCTGCAGCCAGCCCCAGCAGCACCTGGGAGCTTGTTGGGAATGCAGATTCTCAGGCCCCAAGGAGCTGAATCAGCAGCTCTGGGGCAGCCCAGCAGTCAGTGTCTTTGGCAAGCCCTCCAGGTGATTCTGATGCAGCTGCAATGTGGGTCATCTCCCAAGTCCCCTGTTCCCCACAGCAAACCCCTCCCTGAGCCTGTTACCCCCCTTACTTACTACAGCCTCTCTATCCCCTGGTGGGTCAGCAGATAATTCTGCAATGATCCAGGTAAGAAAAAGAAAACTGTCCCACCTTTGACCAACAGGAACACCCTCTAATCACGTAATCTTCCACTCAAAAAAAATGTTTTAACTTCACAATGAAATCCTCTCTGTGAAAACTGAAATCCAAAGAAACATCCAAATTCTCCCATCCTCAATTTTTATTCTGCTCAATCTTGACCAGGAAGGCTCCTTAGATATCAGGACCCCTCCAGGGTCAGGCCCTGCAGCCCCAGCCACCTCCTGGATCATTTCCTCCATCCGATGGTGTGGTACTTTCACCTCCTCCACTGTTGAATTAACCCTAGCCCAAATTTCCAGAGCATCTGCTCTTCCAAAGTCTGACTCAACAGAGATGAGACTCCCAGCAGCTGCCCGAGGTTACAAAATACCAGCACACTCCTTTTCCTCTGGCAGTTATCCTAGCAAAATCATGCTCCCAGAACCCAGATAATCCAGACCCACCATGTCCTCCCCATCCGGGGACCAGAGCAAGGACAAAGTGTAAACAGAGCACAGAAAGGAGAAGATGTGGGCCTCCGCCGTACCCCCTGGGCCACTTCTCAAAGAGAAAGACCTTTAGGGATAATTCCATCGCCTTGCACAAGTTACAGAATTTCAACTGTGGCTTTCCGAGGTCTTAGGACCTGCATGGACCACCTTCTCCAGGAATCGAGTTCACATGGAGATCACTGGAGATGGAGAGGTCAGGGATGGCCCCTGGGGAGCTGACATTTGTGACAGTATGTGCAAAGAGCATTCCAGGCAGAGGGAACAGCGAATGCAGAGGCTCAGAGGTAGGAAGTGTTGCATCTGAGGCACAGAAAGGCAGTGAGCAAGTGGGAGGGTGCTGATCTGGGGGTCAAAGGACGTCAGCAGAAGGGGCTCCATCCCTCAGTGCCTGGTGGGCAGGTAAGTATTTGCTATGCTTTGAATGTCCCCTCCAAAACTCATGTCGAAATGCAATTGCCTTTGGATGGTATTAAGAAGTGGAACCTGGCTTATTAAGAGGTAATTAGACCGCCGGGCGTGGTGGCTCAAGCCTGTAATTCCAGCACTTTGGGAGGCCGAGACGGGCGGATCACGAGGTCAGGAGATCGAGACCATCCTGGCTAACACGGTGAAACCCCGCCTCTACTAAAAAATACAAAAAACTAGCCGGGCAAGGTGGCGGGCGCCTGTAGTCCCAGCTACTCGGGAGGCTGAGAAAGGAGAATGGCGTAAACCCGGGAGGCGGAGCTTGCAGTGAGCTGAGATCCGGCCACTGCACTCCAGCCTGGGCGACAGAGCGAGACTCCGTCTCAAAAAAAAAAAAAAAAAAAAAAAGAGGTAATTAGACCATGAGGGCTCTGCCCTTGTGAATGCATTAATGTTATTATCAGGAAAGTGGGTTGTTCCGAAAGCCGATTCAGCCCTCGCTTGCTTGCTTGCTCGCTCTCTGGCACTCTCCTGCCCTTCTGCCTTTGGCCACAAGCAGACTCAGCACGAAGGCCCTTGCCAGATGCAGGCCCCCAACCTTGGATTTCCCAGCCTCTAGAAATACATTCCTTTTCTTTATAAATTATCCAGTCTGTGGTTTTCTGTTATAGCAACATAAAATGGACTAAGACAGAGTTTAATTTTAATCTGAGAGCAGCAAGCAGCTAGGAAGAGTTTAAAGCAGCGCATGAGATGACCCACTTTACATTTCTGAAAGTTTTCTCCGACTTCCGAGTGGAGAGACCTAGGAATTCTTTTTCCTCTTACATCTGTCTCAGTGGAAAACCATTCTCAGATTCCTAAGCGGAAGCTTCTGAAGCCTGTGCCCCAGGAGTGCTGCGAGGCCCGAGTGCCCCCTGACCTGTATGCATGGCCTCTCCTCTGCTTTTGTAGTCCCTGGGTTTTGAGGAGCCTGGGAGACTTCAAGGGCACCAGAAACCTTTCCTCTGACCCTTCTTCCCTGTAGCCGCGGATCAAGCCTCCAGGCTGCTGCCCCCTCTGTTTCCACCACTCCTTTCAAGCGGGCTCAGCTGCGCTTTTGAAAAATGGAAGCTGCTTCCCAAGATGGCCCTGCTCCTTCTCTGGCACATGTGCAACGGAGGCTGTTTGTGGCGCCTGGGGCCTTCTTTTCATTCTTCTTTGAAACCTTCAGGATTTGTGGCAGGTATGAAGTCAGGGAGTTCTGGGTGTCTCAAAAGCACATATTGCTGAAACATAACATTGTCTACCTTCACCGCTCCTCTGTGGGTAACTCCAAGCAGACCATCGAGTGCTCTGCACCTGCCCAGGTTCTACCTAAGTCTGCCTGGCTGGGTCCCCTTCTGCTGTGTCATTCTCCGTGTGCTTCCTGAAGGGTCCTGACTCCACATGGTGCCCCACCTATGATCACCATGTGGTCTGGACACCTCCCCTGTCCACAGCTCACCTGATCACCAAGGGACTGCCCCAAGCCTTGACTGGTGCCAACCATAGCTCTCAGGGTCCTCCTAGGGGTCATGGAGCCATTTGGATCCCTAGTATCTCCCGATCCCCTTAGCCTATCTTCGGAGCAGTCAGGAACTATCTGCCTCCTCTTCCCTTTCATCTCTGTGTCCACATGTCCCACCTGTCTCGTGAGAAATCACTCCTTCCCTCCAGCCCAGTCAGCATGTCTGCCTTCATCATGCTGTCATTTTCCAAGGCTCCAGTGTTTTAAACCAGCGTTTCAAGGCAGTTCGCTTGAGGCGGGGAGTCCAAGGCTGCAGTGAGCTGTGATTGTGCCATAGCAAGCCCAGCCTGGGCAACAGAGTAAGACCCTGTCTCAAATAAAATAAAATAGGCTGGGCATAGTGGCTCACAACCATAATCCCAGCACTTTGGGAGGCCGAGGTGGGCGGATCCCCTGAGGTCAGGAGTTTGAGACAAGCCTGGTCAACATGGTGAAACCCCGTCTCTACTAAACATACAAAAATTAGCTGGGTGTGGTAGCAGGCGCCTGTAATCCCAGCTACTTGGGACGCTGAGGTGGGAGGCTCTCTTGAGCCCAGGAGGCAGAGGTAGGAGGATCACTTGAGCCTGGGAGGCAGAGATTGCAGTGAGCTGAAGTTGCACCGCTGTACTCCAGCCTGGGTGACAGTGAGACCTTGTCTCAAAAAAAAAAAATCCTCTGCATTTTCTGTCTTAATTTATACAATACTACTTATAACCGCTTAGCTCCTATCTAATAAGGACGCTCACACTTTTTTGTCTGATCATTATGAAGCCCTCTTCTACCCATTTGTGGTAAAAACCTCTGAAGTGCACAACCAAGATCAGAGATGATGAAATAAAGCCTCTCAGATGCAAGCTGAGATACGCCTCTCCCTTGTTTGGGTGACTAGCTCATCCCAGTTTGGGTTTTCCTGCTTGTAGGACCGATGCATCCTCGGTCAGTCCTGAGCAGAACAGGGTGGCTGACCCCCCTGACGCTGTTCCCTCCTTGGCCCTGGACCCCATTCAAAACACACCGGACAAGCGGAGCAGAATTCAGGGCAGATCACCCGGCACCATCTGCCTGTGCCTGACACTCACCGTGGGAAAGGCCCCAAATGTCAAACTCTTTTTTGTGGCTTGTGTGTGGAACTTTGCCGTCTATATATTTTCTCCATCTTGGCTGTGCCTCCAAATCACTGGAGAGCTGGTAAAAATGTCCCTCCTTCCCCCAACCAACCGGGGGTTGGCCCTAAACATTGGTCTCCTTCAAAGGCCCCAGGTGACTAGTGGGCAGCCAGGCTGGGTAACCAGGGCCTCTGTACTCGTGATGCTGACAATAAAGCTGTCCGTCTGGCAGAGTCCCGGGGGCATTTACTGACCCCGAGAAACAAATCTCTCTCCCAGCCTGGACAGCACGAGAGCCAAGCCAAGGCTGTCATGACCTCTAACATTAATCTATTTTCTGCCTAATCACAGCCACAGCCCATGCCTGTAAATCCAGCCAAAGCCACTCAACATTCCAAGACACGGCGGCATCTGCGGCCACATAGGCCAAAGGCTTCTTCTCTTCTCTCTCTTCAATGATCTCATTGAATCTTGTGGCTTTAAATGTCATGTTTAGACTGGCAACTCCCAGATTTATAATCCATGCCCCCTTCCCTACAGTTCATAGCCCCATACTCACACACACACAACTGCCTCCTTGACACCTCCGTGAGGGTGGCTCTCAGGCATCTTTTTTTTTTTTTTTTTTGAGACGGAGTCACCCTGTATCACCCAGGCTGGAGTGCAGTGGCGTGATCCTGGCTCACTGCAACCTCAGCCTTCCGGGTTCAAGCGATTCTCCTGCCTTAGCCTCCTGAGTAGCTGGGACTACAGTAGGCACGTGCCACCACGCCCAGCTAATTTTTTGTATTTTTAGTAGACATGGGGTTTCACTGTGTTAGCCAGGATGGTCTCGATCTCTTGACTTCATAATCCGCCCGCCCCAGCATCCCAAAGTACTGGGATTACAGGTGTGAGCCACCGCGCCCAGCCAGCTCTCAGGCTTCTTAACCTGGCAGACTGGACTGAGGGTTCTCCCAAGTCAGGGCTCCTCCAGCCTCATCTCAGAATGGTGCTACCAGCTACCCAAGCTCAACCCACGGCTGATGCTGGTCTTTCCTCTCACCGCCCATGTCTGACCCATCCGCAAATCCTGTCTGTGGCTCCACTACACTCATACATCTTATCCACGCCTGCCCAAGCCCTGCCATCTTACGCCTGGGGGACTGCATTAGCCTCCTGTCTCCCTCCTTCCTCTGTCCATCCCCTAACTCTATTCTCTACCCAGAAACTAGGAAGGTCTTTAAACAAACATCAAAACCAAGCGGCTTTACTGGGATATCATTTACATGCCATAAAATCCACCCACTTCAAAGATGGACAATTTATGTTTTTTTAGTATATGCACAGAGTTGTGCAAGCATCATTATTATCTAATTTTAGAACATTTTATCACCCCAGAAGAAACCCTGTACCCATTAGCAGTCACTCCCCAGCCTCCTCCTACCCGTCTCCCACTGTAGCCCCAGGCAACTGCTAATCTAGTTTCTGTCTCTCTGGATCTGTGGATTCTGGACATTTCACTGAATGAATCACACATTCATTGTCTTTGTGTTTGGCTTTTTCCACTCAGCTTAAGGTTTATAAGGTTTATTATTGCCAGCTAATACCTATCAAATGGATACACCGCACTGCTTATCCATTCATTGATGGAAATGTGGGTTGTTTCTGCATCTGGGCTATCAGAAAGGGCTTTTAAAAAACAAGTCACCAGCCGGGTGTGGTGCCTCACTCCTGTAATCCCAGCACTTTGGGAGGCCGAGGTGGGCGGATCACTTGAGGTCAGGAGTTTGAGACCAGCTTGGCCAATGTGGTGAAACCCCGTCTCTACTAAAAATACAAAATGTAGCCAGGCGTGGTGACGCACGCCTGTAATCCCAGCTACTTTGGAGGCTGAGGCAGGAGAACTGCTTCAATCCGGGAGGCGGAGGTTGCAGTGAGCCGAGATCACGCCACTGCACTCCACCCTGAGTAACAAGAGCAAGACTCCATCTCAAAAACAAACAAACAAACAAACAAAAAACCAAGTTACACATTGTCACCACCCTGCTTAAAACCTTATAATGGGGCCGGGCGCGGTGACTCACGCCTGTAATCCCAGCACTTTGGGAGGCCGAGGCGGGTGGATCGCGAGGTCAGGAGATCGAGACCATCCTGGCTAACATGGTGAAACCCTGTCTCTACTAAAAATACAAAAAAATTAGGCAGGCATGGTGGCACACGCCTGTAATCCCAGCTAATCGGGAGGCTGAGGCAGGAGAATTGCTTGATCCCAGAAGGTGGAAGTTGCAGTGAGCCAAGATCGTGCCACTGCATTCCAGCCTGGGTAATAGAGCGAGACTCTGTCTCAAAAGAAACAAACAAACAAACAAAAAAAAACCTTATAATGGTTTCACATCATATCTAGAATGAAGTTTGGCCAAGTGCCGTGGCTCAAACCTGTGGTCCCAGCTACTGGAGAGGCTGGGGTGGGAGGATGCCTTGAGCCCAGAAGTTCAAGGTTGCAGTGAACTGAGATCATGCCACTGCGCTGCAGCCTGGGTGACAGAGCGAGACCCTCTCTCAATAAATAAATAAATTGAATGAAGTTTGTTGCCATGGCCTGCAAGATTCCGATGTCCTGCACCAGTCTCTGTCACCAAGCTTTTCTCTCCCCATGACTCACTCTGCCTTCTGTGTGTCTCCTGGAGATGCCAAGCTTGTTTCCACCCCAGGCCTTTGCACTGGCTCTCCCCTCTTCTCTGTGCCTGGGATGCGCCTTCCTCAATTCTTCTCATAGCTGGCTGCTTCTTCACATTCCAGGACCAGTGTACATGTCACCTCCCAGCTACACTGCTCATGCCTGCCCGTGGCACTGTGCCACAGTGCTCTGTCTCACTCCTTCACATTTACCTTTCTCTGAAATTACCTTGTGTGTCTGTCATTTCCTTCCTCTGAGTAGAATATTCAGCCCCCAGAGAGGAAGTGTCTTGCCTGTCTTCTATCCTACTGTGTTCCCAGGGCTGCGAACAGTCCCTCGCACATAGCAGGTACTTAGTATGCGGAGAGGGCCACGTGGTCCAGGCATGCTTAAGCAACTCCTGCAGTGGCACCAGAAGCCTGTTTCCCCCAAGTGATCCTTTGTTCTCAAATGCTAGTCCTATTATTGGCTGCCAAGATGTTAAGGTTGGGTTTGGGGGAAATCACCTGCCTCTCTAGGGTCCCAGATGAAAAGGAGAAACAAAAAAAAAAAAACAGAGCCAAATGGCCCTTTCCCTGGCGAAACTGGAGTGGAAAATCCTAATTTGATCTGATTCCCTGGAGTGCAGCAGCACCCCCTGCAGGAAGTAAACCCTGGTGAGTTTACCCCAAAGAGACGGGAAGCAGAAGAGAGGATGCTACTAGGAGGCTGGCAGGGGTGTATGTGTGTGTCTGTCTGTGTGTGTCTGTGTGTGTGTATGAGACAGAGAAAGAGAGACAGAGACAGAGACCAGGGGGTTCGAGGCAGTGACCCTGCCCCTGCTTAACGTGTGGCTGCACTCAGGTCAGGCTCCCTCCTCTTCTAGTGGGTGGATGGAGTGGCCTGGAGTGCTTACACCGACACCCTGTGCGCAGGAGGTGGGTGTGGAAATCTGTGGTCCTCTGCCCCCAGGCGGAAGCTGGGACGCGGTAGGGAGTGTGAAGTGTGCTGCAGTGGCCGAATGTCCCTCTCTTCTGATGCCTCCACACTGTCTCAGTGGTAAAGTCCAGGCTTTTCCACAAGCGGACCAGAGCTCCAGCCCAACCTTCCTGCCTCCTCCTCCCTCTTCACATTCCCCTCCGGGTCCCTCTGCTCAAATCCACTGGACTATGTTCTCGAGATGCTATGGATACTCCATCGGGTTTCACACCCCCGGGCCTTCGCCTCTGCTGTTCTCACCCTCTGGAATGATCTTCCTGGGTGCTATACCTGGTGATCTCCTGAAGTCAAGGTCTGGCCAGACCTCTGCTCTGGGAAGCCTCTTCTGGGCTCTCCTGATAGTCAGGGGAACCCTCCTCTGTGCACACCTTCAGAGCCCCCCTCGAGAGGAGGGTTGCAGTATCCATCGACTCATCTGGAAGAGCAGACTGTTTTGTTTTCGATGGACGCCGAATCCCCAGGACATGGCATAGTAGTCCTTCAATACACGTGTTGGAAGGATGAATGAACGAGTGCCCACTAACCTCCGAGACCCTCGTGGATGTGGCCGGTGCATCACTCACCTCGCTGTGGTTCCCATTGGCTGCCAGTTCGCACGTGCCACCCTTGCCCACTGGGAGGCAACAGCGAGGTGCCAAAGAGATCCTGCAGGGCTGCCCCGGCCAGAACCACCCACTAGGCCCTATCTCTCAAGGCCTTGCCCTGCCCGGGATCTTGGTTTGGGACAAGCCCTTCTGGGAAGGGCACCCTCCAGTGGGAAACCAGCGCTGCTCCACTGCCAGTCCCAGAGCTGACATCTCCCAGAGCTGGGCCCAACATTGATCCTTTTCCCAGAGGCACACTGATCTGACCTCAGTGTCATAAACCCAACCCCACTGTATGCCTTCCTGAGCTTCTAGAATCATCCCCCAAGTCCCACAAGCCCCAGCAGCCCATTTCTTCAGCGCTGGGCAGCAGAGACCAGAGGGTATCTGTATCTTTAAGAAAAAGCAAGCGTAATAAATAAAAGTTATCTGGGAAAGAAAACTTCCTTTGTTGATTTTCCAGAAGCTTTAGCTCATCAATCTTCCCCTCCTAACCTGCTTTGTGCTCGGCTAGTTTTGCTTCCCATAGAACGGAATTTGGTTTTCTAGTAGCATCTGTCATATGCAGGGTGTCCCCAAACAGTAGCAATAATGAGTTGAAAGTGGCACAGTTGGAAGCCTTCAGAAACCAACGCCAGATGTCAGGCCCTCAGTGGGCCCCTCTAAGGACACTGGGGCCAGAGCACAGGGCAAGGGTTGGATCGGGCCCACAACTCTGGAAGGTCCCTGGGAGTCATTCATCTGACAGACACTGAGGAGTGCCCACCATGTGCCATGCCCTGCATGGGCACTGGGAAGCCCTCACCTGGCGCTGCCATGGCTGGCTACCAAAGAACAGAATGGGCAGTGGAGGCAGGACCCCACCCCCAACTCAGTTGACTGGGCCATCCCCTGGGAAGCCCGGGAGGCAGGATGGCAGATTTGGACCCAGGTAGACCTGGGTGCCAGAGCTCAGGCTTCTTCATTTGAAAACCAGGCAAGCAGCCTCTGCCTCACAAGGCGGCTTGAGAACAGAGTGAGAGTGTAAATTACCCCGCCCCAAGTCCAGCACATGGGCGGAGCTCAGCATCCTTTGGATCCCTCAGGCCTAACAAGTGCCCCTGCGCTGGGGGGCTGGTGGGGCTCCGCAAAGGCAGGCACTGCTCACCTCTGGGCTCAGAGTTCTTGCCTAGAGGCTTCTGTAGCTGCCACCCTTGCCTGAGAAAATGCAGGTAGAGCCACCCCGTGGCAACTGGGGGCTTTGAAAGAATGGAAGAGAGCCCCAAGGAACCAAGGCTCCTGGGGATTGACAGGTATTAAAATATGTCCTCAACTCCACCCACCTCTATTTCCAAGGCTCTCCTCCAAGCATGCCACGTGCTGTTCTCCAGAAAAGCCAGGGCCTCTGGTAGCTCCAGCTGCTGAGGGGCTACAGCCTCGCCTTCCCCTCACCAGGCCAGAGCCCGGAGGGTGGGGGTCGGGGAGCTCTTTTACCTCCTTGCTGGAGATGAGGAAATTTGGGCCCAGGGAAGTGCAGGTTCAGAGCAGCACCTGCTGTGCCTGGAGCAAGGCCAATCCCCATAACCCATGCATCTGCGGAGGTGGCCCCCCAACTGCACATGAGGGGAACACGGGCTGGGCTTGCTTTTTAATTTGTCTTGCTCTAGATGACAGAGGAACTTTTAGAAAACTTGTGGGATAAGGATGGACAGATGCCCCTCAGCAGTCTCTGGCCTCGTACACGGCTGCCAGCAGAGGTGGACACGAGGCCTCAGTGGCCCTCGACGCCCCTTCTCCAGGAGAGCACAGGGTGTGTGACTTCTCCCCAGCCTCTGGCCCCAGTCCCTTCTTTGTCCCAGTCCCCAGCCTGCAATCGCTCTCCGGGTTGGGCCAGGCAAGTGGGCCGCAGAGGCCTGGCTTAGCTTTGGGAACGGAAGCATAGGAAGGGGCGCGGAGAGGCAGGAAGCGGCCTGGGGAGGCTGGGGTGGTCGCGACTACAGACCCTACCGCATAGACGCGCTCAGCCCCTCTGGGCGCTCCAGTGTAGCCAACCCCGCCCTGGGCGCGGACCGTGCCGCGAAGCCGGGACCC
>NW_012102365.1:49852-53003 GCF_000951045.1 Mandrillus leucophaeus
GACCGGATGGGGGGAGCACGAGAAGGAGGGGACACGGGAGGCGGGTGGGGGAGCCTGGGGCCGGACTGATGGGGAGGAGGCGAACGGAGGTCACTGTAGAGCTGGGACAGACTGGAGGGGTCTGTCCAGAGGGGTGACCTGGACACAGTGAAGCTGGGACCCACAGAGTCTGCAAGGGGTACTGGGGAGCCCTGGGACAGTGAGGAGGGGACACAGGAGAGGACAGAAGGTACAGGAGGAACAGGGCCAAGCAGCCAGGGCCAGGCCTAAGGCGGGCTGGGGACAAATTGGGAGGGGCAGTCGGACCAAACAGTGGATGAGCAGGGACCAGGAGGGACTGGAGGCTCTGGGGGCAGTTCAGAGGCGACATTTGCACAGATGGACCGGGAGGCCCTGGGAGGACTCAGGAAGATGGTGGGAGGAGGGGCTCCCACCATCCGGAAGCAACTGCTTGTTGGGGACCAGGAGACGAGGCCACCAACTGGTGCCCAGCCCAGTCTCTCCTCCCAAGCAGGAATCAGCGCTGAAGACCCTGGGGACGGATGGCCTTTTTCTCTTTTCCTCCTTGGACACTGACGGGGATATGTACATCAGCCCTGAGGAGTTCAAACCCATTGCTGAGAAGCTAACAGGTACCAGGAGAGGCTGGCAGCTGGGGAGGAGGGCGCCTTGGCCATGGTGTCTTCACTGAGCAGGAGGGGCTGTCTTGAGTGGAGGGAAGCCCCTGGGGTCTCAGAGGCCCTGGACTCCTCCCAGCTCTGACACTTTGTAGCTGGTGGCTTGGACTAGCTGCTCCGGCAACCCCTGAGCCTGTTTTTCTCAGACTTGTGAACAATAATACCAGTTAACATTCTTTGGTCTGCGAGGTGGCTCACGCCTATAATCCCAACACTTTGGGAGACAGAAGGATTGCTTGAGCCCAGGAGTTCAAGACCAGCCTGGCCAACATGGCAAAACCCCATCCCTACAAAAATACAGAAATTAGCCGGGTGTGGTGGCGCATGCCTGTAGTCCCAGCTACTTGGGAGGCTGAGGTGGGAGGATCACTTGAGGCCATGAGGCAGAGGTTGCAGTGAGTTGACATCACACCACTACACTCCAGCTTGGGTGACAGAGTGAGACCCTGTCTCAAAACAAACAAAGCAAAACCAAAAAAACAAAAACACCATTCCTTGGCCACCTCCTCCGTGCCAGGCATTTAAGTGCTTCATGTGGGTTCTCTCTTTACACCTCACCGTAGCCCTGGGAGATGGACACTGTCATGATCCCCATGTTTAATAGTTTGAGAGACTAAGACACAGGCAGGCTCCCCAGTTTCCCAAGCTAGAAAGGTGGGGAGCCAGGGCTAGAACTGGGGCCATCTGGCTCCAGGGTCCTGTACCAGCTCACAGGTTTCAGGAGTAGAGAAAAGAAATGCACAGTGACGAATATGCAGATTTCCAATAGACGACAGCTACAACTTTTTTTTTTTTTTTTAAGACAGGGTCTTGTTCTATCACCCAGACTGGAGTGCAGTGGTGCAATCACAGCTCAGTGCAGCCTCAACTTCCCTGGCTCAGTTGATCCTCCTGCCTCAGTCTCCTGAGTAACGGACACAGGCATGTGCTATCATGCTCAGCTGATTTTTCTATTTTTGTAGAGATACAGTCTCACTACGTTGCCTAGGCTGGTCTCAAACTCCTGGGCTCAAACGATCCTTCTACCTTGGCCTCCTAAAGTGCTGGAATTACAGGTGTGAACCACCGCGCCCAGCCAGGAGCTGTAACTATTATTACTAAATCTGAAACTCTGCTTAGGTGTTTTCAGATTCCTATTCCATTCTTTTTGTTGTTGTTGTTGAGCTGGAGTCTTGCTGTGTCTCCCAGACTGGAGTGCAGTGGCGCGATCTCAGCTCACTGCAACCTCTGCCTCCCTGGTTCAAGCAATTCTCCTGCCTCAGCCGCCCCAGGAGCTGGGATTACAGGCGCCTACCACCACACCGGGCTGATTTTGTATTTTCAGTAGAGATGGGGTTTTGCCATGTTAGCCAGGCTAGTCTTGAACTCCTGACCTCAAGTGATCTGCCTGTCTCAGCCTCCCAAAGTGCTGGGATTACAGGCATGAGCCACTGTCTCCGGTCTCCTATTCCATTCTTGCTATCATTTTTGCCTAGTGCAGTCAGTGATTATTTATTTATTTATTTGGTTAAAGATGAGGGGCTGAAGGCTGAGGCAGGAGAATGGCATGAACCCAGGAGGCGGAGCTTGCAGTGAGCCAAGATCGCGCCACTGCACTCCAGCCTGGGTGACAGAGCGAGACTACGTCTCAAAAAAAAAAAAAGATGAGGGGCTGAAACATTCTAATGAATTATAAAATGTTTTTCTCGTTGCCCCCACCATCACCTCAACCTCTGTGTCCATTTTCTTCCAACTTCTTGTGACATTTCTTGAACTTAGGATCTTCGGCACCTACTTGTTACCCAGATTGCCTGGTGTAAATCAGTCATCGATGGGAAAGGCAAAAGAGACATGCTGGCTGTTTCGGGTGCATAAGCTCCAAAGCACTGTCACGGGCCTGCTGTTTTTCAGGGGTGTATTGGGTAGGTTGGCTCCGTGCTGGTCCGGTGACCTGTGATCGCTGCTAGAGGAGAAAGGTTGGATGGAAAATGCTAATGAGCTGCAGTGGATGTGTATCGATGTCTCGGTGGCAGGCAGTTCTGTCATGAAAGCAGATGGGCAGATAAGCAGGTCGTCTCCTTGTGGCCTTGCCTGTACCTCTTATTTTGCATACACTTCTGAGCATTTGCACAGCCACCTCTTTGTCCTTTTATGTGGCCAGAGTGAGAGTTCTCTCATAATGACATGTTAGCAAAGCTTGCTGGGCTTGAGGCGCACTTTTAATTTTTTGCACAGAAATCTTTTTCTCCAGCAGGGTGAAAGAATTCCCCCCATTACCTCTAGGCTGTGAATGCAAGAACGGACCAAGTTTTGAGAAATCAAAGGGGGGAAATCAAATCCAAGCAGGAAATGGAGCCAACTAGTTCTATTTGGTAGAGTTATGAGTGTGTTTAATTTTCTGCCTTATCCCTTAAAATTTTTACAAATTGCCTATAATGGGCAAATGTTACTCTTAAGTCAGGAAATAAAAGTTTTCATTAAAAAGCCAAAGGGCT
>NW_012102365.1:53528-76872 GCF_000951045.1 Mandrillus leucophaeus
GGCTAGTTTTTTGTATTTTTAGTAGAGACGGGGTTTCACCATGTTAGCCAGGATGGTCTTGATCTCCTGACCTCGTGATCCACCCGCCTCGGCCACCCAAAGTGCTGGGATTACAGGCGTGAGCCACCGCGCCCGGCCTGGGATGGGGTTTCATCATGTTGGTCATGAACTGGTCTTGAACTCCTAACCTCAGGTGATCCGCCAGCTTCGGCTTCCCAAAGTGCTGGGATTACAGGCATGAGCTGCCTTGGGAATCATTATTACTAATATTTATCTGTGATATCAGTAAAATAATTGAATAAGCAAGGCCGACTAATAACCCTGCATATTCCTGTTGCTCCCTTCTTCTTGGGTTTCTAGATTGCGTTTTGGAAAGTTTTATTGCATTGACTTACAAATATAGAAATAAGTGATGCTTCAGAATAGGGATTTGCATCAGGAGCAGCAGGGAGCGCTTGTTAAAAGGGCAGTTTCCAGACTCCCACCCCTGCAGATTCTGATTCAGTAGGTCTGAGGTGGGTTGTGAGCATCTGTAGTTTAAAGGCATCCTGGGTGATTTTGAGGACTTCTGGTTGAGAACGGCTTTAATGCATCGTTCAGCCTGCTAGCCATTCAGTCAGCAAATGCCAGGCATCATCTCTGTACCACTACCCTGCCCTGAGAGGGCAGACAGGACAGGACCCACCCCCACCCCCCACCGGCTTCATTTTGTTACTGGTGACTATTACTCACCCCTTTTGAAATAGGCGTCATTTCTCCCTTAGCCCTTCAAAATGAATCCTTCCACACTGGGAAGGTTACAGACTTGCCAGATCTCTGAGCAGGAAAAGATCCAAGAAATAAAATCTAGCCACTGCCAGTCCAGCCCCTCCTGCAGCCGGGGCAGTTCCCCTTCCTTCCAAAACAGTAGGGGAAAGTGGGTCTCCTCACTCCCAAACCAGTGCTCTCCCTATGACACCAAAGAGCCTGTTTCTGTTTCTTGCTTCATTCATTACTCTAGTTCCCTTGACTGAGTTCCTCTCAGTCCCAGAAGACCCAGAAAAGGGTCATGGTTGGTCATGGGTTTCAAGTAAAACAGGCCTGGGTTTCAATCTCGATTCCTCCACCATCTAGCTATGTAACCTGGGGAAGGGACTTTACCTCTCTGAACCTTCACTTTCTTATTTGTCAAATGGAGTTGGTAATGTCATTATCTACCTCCCTGGGCTATCCTGAAACTAAAATGTGATACACTGGTTGTTACTTTGGTGATTGTTAACTGTTAACACCCCAGCTACCCCCACCCCGTGCCTGGCTGCGTTAATCACCAGCTAGTGTGGATGACCAGGGAGAGCTGAGCTCTGCAGCGTTAAGGGCAGTGCTCCTCCGATGATCTGTGTCTCATAGGGTCAACTCCTGCGGCCAGCTACGAGGAGGAGGAGTTGCCCCCTGACCCTAGCGAGGAGACACTCACCATAGAAGCCCGATTCCAGCCTCTGCTCCCGGAGACCATGACCAAAAGCAAAGATGGCTTCCTAGGGGTGAGTAGGGGACCACAGGCAGTGGGATCATCTGTGTGCATCCGTCTCCTGAGGATGAGTTTCTGCTCCATTCATCTTTCTTTCCTCTGCCCTCTGTGTGCCCACTGGAGCCAGGCCCCATGCCAGGCCCTGGAGGTCCATGTGGCTGTGATGTCGTCCCTGCTGTCCAGGCATATAGCCTGCTGGGGGAGCAGGAGAGAGAAGCATTAGTCTTCACCCCAGATGGGGGAATCTGGGATGACTTCCTAGAGGAAGTGACATCTGGTAGACTGCAGGAAGAGGATGAGGAGGGCTCAGCAGGGTGACTGGGCGCAGGTGGGGGGTCTCGGAGGAAGCAGCAGTGCAGTAGAGACCCTGTTAGTGCAGCTGTCCCACATACTATGGTGATTACTTCCCGTACATCCATCTCTTCCCCATAGGGTATAGCCTGATACCTGCCTCCTGATAGGTACTCTGTTGAACTCTGATGATCTAGACCTGAGGTTTGGTCCCTAGCAGAGGGCTGTGGGGTGGGGAGGGCACCTGAGAAGGTGGAGGCAGGAGGTGGATAGATGTTCTCCTTGCCAGCCCCTCCCCAGCCCGAGGCCCTTTGGACAGGGTCCTGAGCGCATTGCAGGATGAAGCTGCCTCAGCCCCTGCCTGCCCTTTTGCACTGTCTCCCACTCTCTCCTCCCCTCTGTGGGCTTCCTCTGTTCCAACCACACCAGACTTCCTTCCTTCCAAATGCCCAGGCTTTCTTCCAACTAGGAGCCTTCTCACACGCGGTTCCCCGTGCCAGGAACGCTGCCTCTCTGTGCCCAGCCCACACCGACCCAGCCTTTTCATCTCAGCCAACGCCCCTTCAGTACGAACAGAGGCCTGAAGGCAGGAGTGCCAGGCTGGTCACCGAGGCCAGGCGGCTGGTGTGGCTGGGCCCAGGAGGCATGCAGGACCCACGCAGGGGCATCCTGGTCAGTGTGGCCAGGAGAGAAGGTGCCAGACCCCACCAAGGGCCTTGTTGCCTGCCTTTGGCCTTCATTCTGTGGCGGCTGAACACCAAGCAGATTTTAAATAAGACAGCCTCCTCATGAGACCTGGGCTTTCCAGGCCAGGGATGGGGCATGGGAAGAATGGGGAGAAATGGAGGCAAGAAGACCAGTTCTGGACGGGCGAGGGAGAGGAGATGGAGGGTAAGGGCAGCCTGGAGAATGCTGGGGAAGGAGGAAAGGGCAGGGAGCGGCTCCTCATGGACAATGGGTGGGCAGGAGTTGGATGACTCAAGCTTCTGGCTGGTGACCAGGGGCATGGTGGGCTGCTCGCCCAGACGGGAACTGTAGCGGGGGAGGGAGAAGGGGGCAGAGAATGAGGTCAGTCTGCACATGTTGAAGTTGAGTTCCCCAGGGGATGTTGGATGTCCGCTGCCCAGCAGCAGCCCCTTGGCAGTGCCCAACTCTAGAGCCTGGCGGCCACATGGCAAAAGAAACTCGGGAATGACCATGAGGCTGGTGCCTGTGGCGGAATTGCCACCTGGCCCAGCCCAGGGAAGCAGTGCTGGGGAGCCCCTTTCTTTCTTTCTTTTTTTTTTTTGGAGACGGAGTGTCACTCTGTCGCCCAGGCTAGAGTGCAGTGGCACGATCTCAGCTCACTGCAAGCTCCACCTCCCGGGTTCAAGCAATTCTGCCTCAGCCTCCCAAGTAGCTGGGACTACAGGTGTCTGCCACCACGCCTGGCTAATTTCTTTGTATTTTTAGTAGAGACAGGATTTCACCATGTTGGCCAGGCCAGGATGGTCTCGATCTCCTGATTGATCCTCCCCCCTCGGCCTCCCAAAGTGCTGGGATTATAGGCGTGAGCCACCGCGCCCGGCTGGGAGCCGCTTTCTTAACCTCATCGCTGCAGGTTCAGGCAGGGACGGGAATTCCAAGGAGGAGCTCACAGGGAAGGGCACTGCCCATTTTGGTTCCTGTTTACTTGCCATCTCCCACTATAAGTTCCAAGAAGACAGGCTGCACAGTGTACTCTGAGAGAAACTTCCTATACATTAGGTGCAGAAAACATTTTGTGGAATGAACAAATGAATAAACGTGTTCTTCTCAGCCAAGGAGAGAGAGTGCAGCAGATAGGCAGGAGTCCAGGAAGTGGTCGAAACGGCTCTGACCTTCCACAGAAGGAGGTGGGGAACCCATCTCTACGGGTTTGGCAGTGATGGGCTGATCTGAGCAGATGAGTCCCCACAGACAGCAAGAACTGGGGTGAGGCAGGAACAGCACCCCCAGCCCTGGCCCCCGAGCAGAGCCCCACCGAGCCCAGCACCCATCTCTGGCAGGTCCCCTGCAGGGGGTGGCCAGCCTACAAGCAGGACCCAGCAGGGCGGGCTCGGCCTGGCCCCGCATAGCCAGCTCTGCCTTGAGAACTGCCTGTTCAATCTCTCTCTATGGGAGCTCCCTGCACTGCTTTCCTCCCACCTCCCACCAAGCCTGAGCTCCTGCTGCCAGGGAGGTGGGGACAGGAGAGGGAACCTGCTGTTCCTCAAACGCTGGCTGATGTGTAGACAGCTCTGTGGTCTCTGAGCGTCCTCTTCAAGCCATCAGCTTGTCAGAGGCGAGGCAGGTCACTGATGAGGACTCAGGCTTAGGGAAGGCCTTTTGCCCAAGGTGGGACAGTCTGTACTTAAGGCAGGGCCCTTCTGGGGGAGGCCTTCCTTCCCACTCCCTGTGGTCTCATCCTGCTCTTGACCCTAGAGATCTCACCTCAAACATGATTGGCCACCACCCTCATCGGACTTAGCTCCAAACCGAAATCCTGAGCTGGCCAGTGGGACATTAGTCCCTGGGAGGAGACTTGGAGAGGAGACTGGGGAGGGAGAGCAGGGCTGCTGGAAGGCTGGGGAAGCCAGGCAGGGTGGTGGCTCCCAAGGCTGGCCCATGGGCTTATGCATAGGAGGGAGGCGGGATGGTATGAGGCACAGAGTCCCACCACCCCCCTTCCAACCCTGCCTTTGAGCGAGCTGCTCTGGCCTGGGCTGCGCCTGGGTGAGCTGCAGAGGCACTGGAGCAGGGAGAGGAGCCTCTCTCTGGTGGGATATTGCTAAGCTTGTGGCCATCACTGGGGCAGGAAACTGCCTGGGATCCATCTGCTCCCTTGGTGTGGGCTGGCTCAGGGCTTGAGGGAGACCTCCACCCATGTGGGACACGAGGCCCCGGAGTCATGGTTCTTAGATATCTGGAGCTTCGCTTTCCTCTGCCCCAGGTTTCCCGCCTCGCCCTGTCCGGCCTCCGAAACTGGACGGCCGCAGCCTCGCCAAGTGCAGTGTTTTCCGCCCGCCACTTCCAGCCCTTCCTTCCCCCGCCAGGCCAGGAGCTGGGCGAGCCCTGGTGGATCATCCCCAGTGAGTTGAGCGTGTTCACTGGCTACCTATCCAACAACCGCTTCTATCCGCCGCCGCCCAAGGGCAAGGAGGTGAGGACAGCCGGGGCGCGACCTGAGGCCCTCTGCCCCAGCCCAGGAGTGACCACCCCTCTGTTTGCGCCTGGACCCCAGTGCCAGGCCTGCCCCACCTGCTCTCCTGCCTCCCTCTGGACCTGCCTCTTCCCCCATGGGGCCCCTGGGCCTTTGGGTCTGGGCTGACCCCCACCCCAGCGGATCCAGGCTCAGCGGGACCCAGCAAGCCAACACATGCCTCCCACCGCCCCCAGGTCATCATCCACCGGCTCCTGAGCATGTTCCACCCTCGGCCCTTTGTGAAGACCCGCTTTGCCCCTCAGGGGGCTGTGGCCTGCCTGACTGCCATCAGTGACTTCTACTACACCGTGATGTTCCGGTGAGTGGGCCACACAGGCCAGCCGGGAGCTTCCGGGAGGCACAGCCGGTTTAGCGCCCAGAGGGGAGGGCCTGGCCTGAGCCCCCCAACTCTGTCTCTCCTCCCCCTGCCATCTCGGGGAAGCAGCTTTGGCTCTCTGAGCCTCAGTGTTCTCACCTGTGGATCGGGGTGCTGATGACTTCCTCGTAGGGCATGTAAGGGTTCCGAAAGAAAAAGCTGTGGAACTTGCTTGGCACAGGGCTGGTAGCCATGGCTGTGCCATCCACACAGAAGTGGGAAGGACATCCAGTCACACATGCCCTCCAGAAGCTGTGGGGGCTCAGGGAGGGAGTCCAGGCAGGGCTTCTGGAGGAGGGACATGTGACCTGGGCCTCGAAGGACAAGCAGCATTTGGAGGGCCTCGCTGCTGCCCCCTGGCCCATCCACCTCCGCCCACACACTCAGCCTCCTCTCCCTGATGAGTCTGGCCAAGGCTTCCCGGGCTCCTGGGGAGAAGGTGGGCAGCTCTGGTGCAGGAGATTCCCTTCACACAGGATCCACGCCGAGTTCCAGCTCAGTGAGCCGCCCGACTTCCCCTTCTGGTTCTCCCCGGGTCAGTTCACCGGCCACATCATCCTCTCCAAAGACGCCACCCACGTGCGTGACTTCCGGCTCTTCGTGCCCAACCACAGGTGGGAGCTTGACCTCGGCCCAGCCTTGGCTCCCTCCTACAGCTTGTCCTGCTCCCCAGCTCCAGGAGCCTAGGGGCCGCTTCTGTCTCTGCCCCTTCCTTTGCTCCCCAGAGCCCATCTCATGGGGCTGGCATGGGAGGAGGCGGCATGAGGCAGGCAAGAGGATGAGCTGATCACCCACCAGCTCTTCCCAGGCACCCCGTGGCCTGGCCCTCCACCTCTGTGCCTGGGACCCAGTGCAGCAGCCCATAGACTCTTCCTGAAGCTGGGCCTCCCCGCCCTCACACTGCTGACAGGCCCTAGTCAGCGCTGTAATCGCAGCCTGTGCATGCCACCAAGGGGAAGGCCGGCAGCTAGGCAGGGACCCAGCTGTGGGGTCCAGGAAGGCTTCTCAGAAGAAGAAGGTCATCTCAGCAGAGACAAGGTGCTCTGAGGGTTTCGCTAGGCAGAGGAACAGCACATGCAAAGGCCGAGGGCAGGCCCTCCACTGCTGCAGAGCCCCGGAGAGGCTTCCGGGACAGTGCTGCACCAGCTACCTGCCTGCCTCACCTCCTCAGGGCTGGCCACCTGTCAGCAGAGTAGAGGACCCAGGAGGCCCTGGCTTCAAGTCTGTCCAGATTCCTAACTGATAGCAAGTGGCCACCTAGTGGGCCTGAGTGACCGCTCTACAGGGACAAGGCCTGGCTGGGAGCCAGGAGGTCTGCAGTTACGTCTCAACTGTGGCACCCACTGGCCGTGTGGCTGTGGGCAAGGCCCTGGCCCTCTGTAGGCCTGTTTCCTCATCTGCCAGATGGGAGACTGACTCCTGGCCTATTTCACCCACAGGGCAGGTGTGAGAGGATGGTTGGGATGACATGGGAGGAGAAAATTGCCCCTAGGAGTGGGGATGGCTTCCCTCCCTCCCCAGGGTGGGCAGAGCAGGGGCTTCCCAGTCAAAGTACCAGCCCTTGGGCTGGGCACATCTGCCTCCAGCCCGGGGTTATTGAGGAGGGGGGCCTGGACTGTATGGGACAGAAGGAGAGAGGCAGTGACCAGCTCCAGGACCAGCTGCTCCTGGGCTCATGTCTGAGGACCAGGCATCAGGGACTGCTGACCCCCGGGGGGTACCTAGCTCTGCCCTCTGCACCACCTGCTGTGGAGGTGGTGGTTTGTCAGTGCTGGGGCTCCCCCGTGCGGCGGACCTGCAGATTGCACTGCTCGGCTCAGATTTCCTGCTGCCCACCAGAGGCCTGTGCAGGGACCACGGTGCTCACTTTCATTCCTGCCCCACCCTGTGACCCACCGTGAGGCACTGGCCGTCTCTCTGCCTCGAAGAGTCCTGGAGAATACACGGGCCATGGCTGTGCAGGCCCTTTGTGGATTGTGAGGGGCAGGGCCGGCGGACGGTGAAGTGGCTCCAGTGCCTTAGGAAGGGGCAGCCTGGTGGAGAGAGGGCCAGAACTCTGCAGCCAGAATCCCAGTGGCTCTGAGAGCAGGTGTTCACCTTGAGAAGCCTCAGTGTCCTCATCTGGAAAATGGAGACAGTTGCAGGTATTATGTGAGATAAAGTGTGACACAGATAATGGGCTTTGATGATGGTGTCACTCTGCCCTGGCCATCCCCAGGTCTCTGAATGTGGACATGGAGTGGCTTTATGGGGCCAGTGAAAGCAGCAACATGGAGGTGGACATCGGCTACATACCCCAGGTGAGCGCACAGGAGGCTCCCATCCAGGTGGGCCCGCTGCAGGGCCCTGCCCTTCCTCTGCAATGAGTGGAGCATCTTGGAGGGTCTCTCAGGGAGCCCCTGAGAATTCTTGCCCATCTCTGAGCCTTCCCCCCACCACTGACCTCTGGCCCAGATGGAGCTGGAGGCCATGGGCCCCTCAGTGCCCTCGGTGATCCTGGATGAGGATGGCAGCGTGATCGACAGCCACCTGCCCTCGGGGGAGTCCCTGCAGTTTGTGTTTGAGGAGATCAAGTGGCAGCAGGAGCTGAGCTGGGAGGAGGCTGCCCGGCGCCTGGAGGTGGCCATGTACCCCTTCAAGAAGGTGAGGCTGGGCGGGGTGAAGGCCAGGGTCAGGCTGCATGGGCAGAGGCTGGGAGCTGTGGAGCAGCAGCTGGGCACAGGTGCTGGCGTGTGTTCAGGGCTTGCTACTGAGGCTGTCTCACTGTTGTGCCCAGCGTGTGCCAGTGGGGCTTCCCTGCTGCCATTTGGAACTTAGAGGAAGAGGCCAGGTGCAATGGCTCATGCCTATAATCCAAAACTTTGGGAGGCTGAGGCGGAGAATCACTTGTGGCCAGGAGTTCAAGAGCAGTCTGGGCAACATAGCGAGACTCTATATCTACAAAAAATTTTTTTAATTACCTGGGGGTGGTGTTAGCACGCACCTGTAGTACTAAACCTTTCGGGAGGCCGAGGCAGGAGGACTGCTTGAGCCCAGGAGTTCAAGGCTGCAATGAGCTATGATTGCACCACTGCACTACAGCCTGGGCAACAGAGTGAGACTCCATCTCAAAGAAAAAATAAATGAAAGTAATAATAATAAATAGAACTTGGAGGAGACATCCATCCCCTGGCTCAGCAGCACCCCCTTCACACACACATACAAACACACTAACATATATACACACACACATATACACACATATATACAAACATACACAAACATATACCTACACATGCAAATGTACATATACACAAACATGTACACACACAGATATGCTTACACACAAACTCAAATGTATACACACACACATACTTGCACACACTACAGACTCACAGCCCGAGTGGGACCCTGGCCGCTTTGATGATGGCTTCTCTCTGTCTCGGCGTGGCCCCAGGTCTCCTACTTGCCGTTCACTGAGGCCTTCGACCGAGCCAAGGCTGAGAACAAGCTGGTGCACTCGATCCTGCTGTGGGGGGCCCTGGACGACCAGTCCTGCTGAGGTGAGGGGCCCGGCTGAATCTAAGGGGAGCAGGGGGAAAAGTCTACACCTTGTTGGGTACCGGAGACTCTGAAACCAATGGGACTCTCCTGTTGAGTCATGAGGGCCCCAGGGACTGCCCAGGGTAGGGGTGTGGGGTGGGGGACTGCCCAGGGTAGGGGCGTGGGGTGAGGGCCTGGGAGTTTCTGTGCTGAGCCCAGTGGGAGCTACCAGATGCTGAAGAAAGGGCCCTGGCAGGCTGGGTTCAAACTCAGCCATTGTCAGCTCGGTAACCTTGACCAAGTGTCTTCCCCTCCCCGAGCCTCAGTTTTCTCAATAGTAAGAAGGGATAATACACTTACGTCTGAGAGCTGTGGACATGGGGGTGAAAGTGCTGCATACACTGTGAAGTCTAAGTGTATATACACTTATATACATGTAAGAGGGAAAATCAGGCCAGAGGCTGGTCTTGCGTTAATTTATTCAGAAAATTCACCAGAGACCTCCTAGATGCAGCGTTCTTTGGATGGGCACAAAGATGAATGAAACAGTGCCCCGCCCTCACCCTGTCAGCCATCAGTGTAGCAGTGGGCTGGGTGCTGGCGTCCCACAGTGAGGAAGTCAGAAAGGGTCCCTGCCCTCAAAGGGGGAGACACAGTGCAAAGGCAGACACCGAATGAGTCAGTACAAGCACGGTGGGTGTTCTACAGGGGACAGTCCAGAGTGGCACCAGAGTGTATAACGGGGGGTCAAGGCAGGCTTTGTGAAGACAGTGATATTTACGCTGAGACTCTGGAGGATGAGTAGGAGTTTGTCAAGTGACCGGATGGAGTGTTCCAGGTAGAGGAACAGCCTGTGCAAAGGCCCTGGGACACAGAACGTTCACTGGATTTAAGAAGCTGTCACTGTCTGCAAGTCCCTGGGGCCAGGTAGAACCCCTAACCCTAATCTCAGCCCAGGATGCGGGTGTATTATGGATGTTAATTCCAACTACCATTTATTCAGTACCTACTCTGCCTCAGGCTCTTTGAATCTGTTATTTCACTTGGGTGCAGAGACTGTTCTGCAGCGCGTGAGGTCTCCCCAAAGCAAGATTGCACCCCAGCAAGATGTGGGGGTGCCTCACACTTCTGTCTTCCAGCTTTTTCCTCTTCCTGCACAGGTTCAGGGCGGACTCTCCGGGAGACTGTCCTGGAAAGTTCGCCCATCCTCACCCTGCTCAACGAGAGCTTCATCAGCACCTGGTCCCTGGTGAAGGAGCTGGAGGAGCTGCAGGTGAGCCGGTGGGTGGGCAGGAACAGGAGCCTCCCGAACAGTGGTGGGGGCCACGGCATCAGGAGTATGCAACTGTCCCCACAGAACAACCAGGAGAACCTGTCCCATCAGAAGCTGGCTGGCCTGCACCTGGAGAAGTACAGCTTCCCAGTGGAGATGATGATCTGCCTGCCCAATGGCACCGTGGTAGGCACCCTCACCCAGACCCCACGGGGCCCAGGGAGCAACCAGCAGGGGGCCTGGATGTGCAGGCTTCATCGGGTTTCGGGTCTGGCCCTGCTACTTCCTGGCTGCAAAGCCTCAAGCTGGTCTCTTACCCAGTCTAAGCCTCAGTTGTCCCCATGTAGAAACAGGAATCGTGATGCAGGTGTTGGTCATCGGGGGCTGTACAGCAGCGAGCATAGTCCCGAGGCAGAGTCAGCACCTGGCTAGAAACACGGCCTGGAGGGGAAGGCTTGCCTTGGACCATGGCAGCCAGTCCTGGGATGGAAGGGGAGGGAGTAGCCGGACCTTGTGACAGAGAAGACCAGGAGAGGGCCCTGAGCCAAGGTTCAAGACCCCACCTCTCCCTAAGGGCCCTTAGCACTCAGCAAGTCTTCTCACGGGGGCCTCACAGCAGCTTTGGGAGACGGATAATCATGAATGCCCATTTTATAAACAAGGAAAGAGGCCTAGAAAAGTTCAGAGACTGGACAAATGTTGCAGTTAATTAAGTGCAGCTGGCTTTGAACCAAGGCCTGCCCTCGAGCCTCAGATCTCCAGCTCTTCTGATCAAAGCGACCCCTTATCCTTTAAGTCCCAAGGCATGGTTAGTGTGGGACCCAGGGCCGTAGGAGGAGGTCAGCTTCCTCAGGATCTTAGGACGGGAGCAGGTCAGGAGCAGGGGCTGGCACGGGCGAGGTGTCCAGTGAGGGCTCGGTGCAAAGGAAGGGGCACCAGGCAGAAGGCATCGGCTGTCCCAGGCACAGGGTGATGAGATGGTGTCGGGGAACTGCTTGGGAGAACCAGGCCTCCTACTCATATGAATGTTGGTTGAATGCTGATTCATTCGTCTGTTCATCTGCTGGGCACCTACTCTGTGCCAGGCACAAAGATAAAGACATGGCCCTGTGCTGAAAGAGCTCACTGTCTGGAGCGAGAGGCCAAAGGAGAGGCCCGTGGTGCGTGAGGCCCCAGTGAGAGAAGTGAGCACGGAGTTCAGGATGGAGTCCGGGGCCACAGGAACAGAGGAGAGAGGTCATTTCGGGGGGCGGAGGCAGAGGGCTAGTGAAGAGGTGATGTTGGAAAGTGTTGGGTTTTCACCTGGTAGGCAAGGCAGGGAGGTGCCCCTCGTCAGACACAGGGTGATGAGGTGGTGTCGGGTGCTGGCGAGGGCTTACGGCAGCACTGCCTGCCCACCATCACCTCAGACAAGGACAGTCAAGGCCTGATAGCGTCCCTGCTTCTCCCCACAGAGCAGAGGGCACGGGGAGCCTGGGGGCCCCCTCCATCCCACTCTCCTCACCCAGCCCTTCTCCCAGGTCCACCACATCAATGCCAACTACTTCTTGGACATCACCTCCATGAAGCCCGAGGAAGTCGAGAGCCATCTCTTCAGCTTCTCATCCACCTTTGAAGACCCATCCACGGCCACCTACATGCAGTTCCTGAAGGAGGGACTCCGGCGTGGCCTGCCCCTCCTCCAGCCCTAGAGTGCCTGCGGGGCCGGACGGGATCTGATGCACAGGCCCCCGCGCCCCAGAGCCAGAGTGTTCCTCAGCCCGTTTCAGACTGCAGATGCCGCCCACTCCCACCCCACTCCTAGGCTGCCTTGGGGGGTACAAGCTCCACTGAGGGTGGCCATCACAGCCTTGGCTCCATGGTGGCGGGTAGACAAGGGGTGCCTGGGCTGGCTGGGCAGAGGAACCTCTAGCTCTGACTGTCACTCTCCGCTCTCCCTACCCATTTGGCTCTGGAAAGCTGCTTGGCACCCCCAGATCAGGGCCTGGGTGAACTCTCTGGACCTCTTCCAGTGAGCCGCACAGTCTAGGCCCTTGTTGGGTGAAGAATGGAAGGAGGAGCAGGCTGGGAAGACAGGGCCACCACCCTCTCCTTGCTTTCAGCCCTTCCCACAGGAAACATCCAGAAGCCCCAGCCAGGAGGGGCCAGGCTTCCAAGGCGGCTCTCCTGTTTATCTAGAGCCTTCGTTCCTGGCCATACCCTGGGCTGCCCTCCTGTGCCTGATGTCCCCAGCTGGGGTCGGTCTCAGCAGGAGCCAGTCTTCTGGAGCCTCTGGGCAGAACCCTCCATTGAAGCGGAAATCAGACTGGACCCCCTGCGGCTTCCCTGACCACGCCACTGACCAGATGTCTGGGGAAGTTTACTGTGAAGGGGCTTCTGCCTTTAGCAATGGGGCACACTAAGGGGGTTCCTGAGGCCTAGAGCCAAAGCACTCCCACCACCTACCTTAGCACAGGGTCTCCGCAGGACTGCGGGAGCCAGCGCTTCTGCCGCCCCTCCTGCCCCTCAGACCTCGCATCCACAGAAGCACAGCCCGGCCAAAGACCACAGCCTTCTCCAGAGCCGGCGCTGTCCGGCAACCAGGGGTGCCCCAGGCTAGCTCTTCTACCACTGGGGCACCACGGACTCCCCTTGGCCACTCTTGGGATTTTGGTCCACGTCCTGAGCCACTGACCACGGCCAGTCTTTCTTTTTATATGTGCAGAAAAGTGTTTTTATACAAACTTTCTCATGGTTTGTAGGTATTTTTTTATAACCCCAGTGTTGAGGAGAAAGGAGGGGCAGTGGCTTCCCCAGCAGCAGCCCCATGATGGCTGAATCCGAAATCCTCGATGGGTCCAGCTTGATGTCTTTGCAGCTGCACCTATGGGAAGAAATCGTCCTCTCTTCCTTCTTCTCTTCAGCTTTTTAAAAACAGTCCTCAGAGGATCCACCACCCCCCAGCACTGTCCCATCCTCTCCATGCAGGCCCACGGGTGCACCTGCACTCTTTCATTAAGGCCTTGAAGTCAGGCTGCCCCCTCCCCAGCCCCCAGTTCTCTCCCCACCCCCTCACCCCACCCGGGGCTCACTCTTAAACCTGGCAGCGGAGGAAGGAAGGCAGACATCTCTGCAGCCACTCCTGGGCCTTCTATTCGTCGAGTTACCCCGCTTGCCTTGGGCGTGTTCACTGAGCCTTCCCCAGCCAGTCTTGTTCTGAGTTTTGTTTTGTATTGTTTTGAGATGGAATCTTGCTCTGTCACTCAGGCTGGAGTGCTATGGCGCGATCTTGGCTCGCTGCAACCCCCCCAGCCCCGGTTCAAGCAATTCTGCCTCAGCCCCCCGAGTAGCTGGGATTACAGGGGCACGCCACCACACCCGGCTAATTTTTGTATTTTTAGTAGAGATGGGGTTTCACCATATTTGTCAGGCTGGTCTGGAACTCCTGAACTCAGGTGATCCACCCGCTTCAGCCTCCCAAATTGCTGTAATTACAGGCGTGAGCCACACGCCCAACCTTGTTCTTAATTTTGTGTTATCCAATCATTGCTAATGTTACATGCACTTTCTCACTTAATCCTCACGACAAGCTTTTGAGGCAGATGCTCATTATTCCCATCTTGATGAAACTTGAGTCTCAGGGAGGTGAAGTGACTTGCCCAGGGTCACTCAGCCAGGTAGAGTTCAGATTCAAACCCACATGTGGCTCCAAAGCCTGCGTCTGGATTTGGGGGTGTTTTTTGGCACAGCACCATCGCCTCTCTCCCTGCCTGTTTTCCCCAAAATGGAAAGGAAGGCCTTTTAAACCAGAGTGTCTCACTCCCCTCCGACCTCCAGGCCAGGCATGAGCCAGCCAGCTCAGCCAGGCTCCCTGTGTCCTGAGAGGAAGTGCCCCCATCCCCCATACCCCTTACGGGGAGGGAGGGCACCTGATGTTCTCTGCGCCTCCCCCATCCTGTCAGGGACTGGTGGGAGGGCAGGGGAGCCCACGCGAACCCTTCTCCCGCTGCTCTGGGAGAGTCAGTTCCGCATTGAGCCAGCCTGGTCCCATGGAAAATGCTGGTGGCCTGCGCTTTCTGAGGCCTCATCTGATGCCTCTGTAGTTCCTGTCCCCCACCAGGCCTTGAGGCTCAGGGTAGGAGAGGGCCCCTGGCTGCCCTCCTGTCACTCCTCTGCCACTTCCCTCCCCTGTCCTCAACCTGCCCTGTAATAAAATTAGAGAAGACTGACTAGAGTGGTTCTAAGTGCTTTTCCTTTGAGTGGCATGTTCAGCTCTGTCCTTCCATGCGGCGGCTCCCTCCTGGGGTGGACTTGGCTGGAATGCTTTCAGGGACTATCTTACCTATCGAGGGCTTGAGTGACTTGCCCAAAATAAGTTTGTGATAGAACAAGTGGTAGGACTTACTGTTTTGAGAATCTGGTGCTCTCTGTTGAGAAAGATCTGGAAGTTGTCTTAGAAGCGGAACCTGAGACAGGCATGAAGTGATTTTTTTTTTTTTTTTTTTTTTGGTGGGGTGGGGAGTGTACTTCCAGAAAAACCTGTAAAAGAAGGAGGGAAGCAGAAGAGGAAAAGGAAAAATGCTGAGCAGGAACAGTCTCAGCCCAGCCTTGGCCTGACCCACAGTGGAAGAGCTGTGAGGCATAAACCACACTGCAGAGTTGAACTGGCCTTTTGGGCCTTGTATCAGTCATTGGCTTGGGAGGTGAAGGAAATTCCCAGGTAGGGGGCTCCATTCTTCCTGCAAGGGGATCTGAGTGGGACAGCAAATCAGCATCTACACCCAGGACAGACAGCCAGCGTGAACTTGCATGATCCGCCATCGCACAAGAGGGGAAAGTAATGATTAAAACACAATGTGCCATCCTGGAAAGAGGGCTGGACCTGGGAGTCAGTCTTCAGCATTTGAGATATGGTGGAGATAGGGTGGATGACCTCTGAGGTCTCTTGCCAGGACCAGTTACATAATTTTGCAGAGCCCAGTGCAAAATGAAAACACAAGACCCCCTGTTAGAAAATTAATCATTTCAAGACGGCAACAGCAGAGTACTAAACCAGGTACAGCAGAGTACTAAACCAGGTACAGGGTTCTGAGCATGGGGCCCTTTGTGACTGCATGGGCTGGTCACCCATGAAACCAACTCTGTCTCTGGCAGAGGGGATTGCAGGCTTTGGGACCAAGGAACTCCAGCCTGGGAGCCAGGCACAGCCTGAGGCTGTGCTGAAAGCAGAGGAGGAAATGTCACCCAGGAACTGCATGCCACAGACCAGGACAGTGAGGGCTGGAGCACAAAGAGGGAATGGGTTCGTGAGCCTGGAAGGAATGTGGCTCTTCCCACAGTGCCTCTGGGGTCTTGTGCATCAAGTACCCATCTAATGAGCAAACTCACTGAATATACCATGTGTGTGAGAGAGAGAGAGGAGAGAGAGGAGAGAGAGAGAGTGAGAGAGAGAGACAGAGACAGAGACAGAGAGACAGAGACTAAAATAGAAGAAAGCTGCAAAGTGCTGGAGGGCAGGAGTCAGAGGAGAAAGAGGCCCATTCTGCCCATTCTTGCTGGAAAGAGGCTTTGCAGAGGGGCTTGCCTGGGAACCATGAACTGCAAAGGGGGCCAGGGTGAGGATTCTGAAGTTTGCCCTAGGGGTAGGAGCATATTTTAGGGGATGAGCGACACATCCCTCGGCTTCCAGAAGTCGTATGGGGCTAAACGTGGAGAGTAACAAGCAGGGAGACGCGACGAATATCAGGCTCAGGGATCTCCAAACGCAGCCACCTCCTCCCGGGGACACAGACCCCGCGGGGACACAGTCTCGACAGACGGGGAGTGTGCTCCGCGGGATCTGAGCGAGCCCCCGCCAGCGCCCCGCCCACTCGGGGGCCACCCTCCTCTTGCCACCCGGCTGGACCCGCCTCCCGACGGTGCGCGGAGGTGCGGCTCGGTGCGCAGCTGCGGAGGATCGCTTCCGGGGGGCGGGTCAGCGGAAGTGAGGGCGGTAGCCCACGGTGGAAGGAGGGGCAGTGAGGTGAGAGAGTCCCGGAGCCCGAGACTGAGGTGAGAAAGGTTCTAGGGCGGCGTGGAGACGGGAGCGCGGCCTTCCAGCCCGTTAGTAGACTGGGTCTAGGTGCCAGGCGCTGTGCGGAGCTCGCGGCTCCTGTTCCCGCGCGAGTTCTCGCGGGAGCCGCTGGTGTCCGTTTCACTTGGCCCGGGGGAAACTGAGTCCCCGAAGGGTAGTTGCTCGTCGGAGTCCCCCAGCAAACAGTGACCAAGCCAGACCTGAGACTTCTAGTTTCGGCTTCGCTGCTTGACGGGCCGGGCTGTCCCGCCGCGCATTCTGTGACCTGGCCGTGGCTCGGAGGCTTCCGCGCACTCTGGTCCAGGCCTGTGGGTCCAAGGGCCGCTGGGCAGGCGGCGAGGACTTGGCCGACCTTGGTCCAGGTCGGGGCGGCTGCCGCGGGCTAGGGGCGGCGCGCCCTGACCGGTCCCCGCAGGGAGAGGGTCCACGCGGGTCTCCGGGCGCTGCTGCGAGCGGCAAAGTTTCACTGAGCGCGGCGGCCTCCGTGGGGTCCCCCGGGACCAGGGGTGCTGAGCGGGGCCCTGCGCTGGAGGAGCTCCCGGTCTCCTGAGGGGGACGCCTGTCAATAGACAGCAACGGCAGCCTCAGTGACAAAACCCACCGGTGCTGCCAGAGAACGGGGGAAGATCTTCTAGCCACTGACACTTGGGGGCGGGGTGACAGCTGAGTTGGTGTTCTCCTTCATTCGGTTAGTTCAGCGCGTTGAAGCGCTCACTGTGTCCTAGGCAGACACCGTGCTGTGCACGGGGATCACAGTTACCTAGTTCCTCTCGCGAGGACTCCGAGGGACAGGCAGGGTGCTGCGGAGCGCACAGGAAAGGACCTGACCCTGTCGCAGGGAAGGAAGGTGATGCTTGAGCTGAGCTCTGAGGAATGAAGAAGAATGAGCTCGGCGAAGGGGGTGCTGGTGTTTGATGCAGGGCTCAGAGGTGGCCCCAGTGTTGGGGGTTGAGGGCCAGTGTGACTGGAGGGCAAGGGGGAGAGCAGGAGGGCTGGCTGCGAAATGTGCAGGCCTTGGTACTCAGTGTGGTCTAGAGAGGGCAGAGAAAGATGGGTTTGGGACTGATTGTGGATTTTATCCTGTGTTGGCTTTAGTAAGCCAGTTTTAAACGGAAGAGCGATGTGATTAACAGTGTGTTTGGGAAGGATTCCTCTGGCTGTGTGTGAGGGTTAGGCCCAGCTGGGTCTTTGGAGGTAAAGTCGGAGAGAAAGTGGCAGTAAGCACTGTTAGTGCAATTCGTGGCCGACACGGACATTCAGCACAGAGCCTGGCACACAGAGGGACTCTGATAATAAAGGCTTGAACTGAGCCGAGAAGATGGAGCCCAGGCAGGAGGTGGCAGGACCTGGACCAGGCTTTGGGTGCTTTCCACTGGCATGACCATTGAGTGACCTTAGACAAGTGCCTTCCCCTCTCCAACTTCCTTTCCCCATGTGTATCGTAAAGTGAGTGACACCTCCTCTTCTATGGGTAGAAGAGGGGACCCTCCATGGGAGGTCTCCAGAAAGAGCTGCTTTGTCAGTCTAGTCTGTCCCCCGTTCAGAGCCTGTCCAGGGCTCCCCAGTGACCTCTCACCCGGACCCCATGACTTGACCCCTACTTTAGTAGCTTTATCATGCTCTGCTCCTCTTTCCACATCCTTCACCCTCCTGTGCTGGACCTGTGCTCTTGCTGTTTTGTCTTCATTTCCTACTCCCTCGAAACTCACTACAGGGCACTAGGGCCAGAGCTCTGACCTCATCTGGCCACCTGCCTAGTGATTTTCAGCCTTTGCTAGAAGTACGTATTCATGTCCTATCACTCTGCTGGACAGCGAGTTCCTCGAGAGCATGACTGTGTCTTACTCCCCCCATAGCCCCTACAGTGCCCAGCACAAGGCCTGGCACAAGGGAGTACTGTTGGTGTTTGATGAACAAGTGAATGAACGAGCACACTGCATCTGCTCACCATGCAAGAACTGCTATGAAGAGCAGTCAGATGTCACCTCACCCATCTGTGTCATGTTTTAATAGTTCATTAAGCACTCAACCCCATTTCACTCATTCACCCTTAAGGTAGCCTCCAGTGGCAGCTTATCCTGTCCACTTTTTCCAGATGGAAAAACCAATGTTCAGCAAAGTTAAATAACTTGCCTGTAGCTACACAGCCAGGAGGTGGCTGAGCCAGGATAAACTTTTTTGGCTCTTTTCCTCTATAGCTCGGGAGACTGAGATTGGCAAGAGCTGGTGTTTGTTCTCCTATTTTCTCTGATCTCTCCCCTTGCAAGGGCCCAGGAGTGCTTTTACATCTCATCTTCAAGAATGAATCCTGGGCTTGGATAGTACCTATAACGTGGCTCGATGAGCTTTCTAGCTACCAAAGGGTTCTATTTGCATCTTCAGAGAAGTCTTGGTGTTAGTCATGGCTCTGCAGGGCCTGGTTTTGTGGGGCTTGTGTGGTGACCATTGAATCCCCACTGTGGGGGGTTGTTTCACAAGAGGGAAATCTGGTGTTCCTCCAGATGGCCTGATATGAAGGAGTCACGCCTCCCACCTCCTGGAGCTGCCCTGTGGCTGCCTTGTCCTTCAAGTGCAGGAGCTGGTTCACGTGTTGGGAATGGAAGCCACTGTGGTAAGGGGCATTCCTACGGCAGGGGTACGGTGCGGGAAGGTTGGGTGCTGGGCCTGCTGAGGTACAGTATAAGGTTCTGAGACTCTCCAATTGAGCACTCCTTTCTCCAGAGGCCTGGAATTGGAGCAAGGCCACCATTTCACTCCCTCCCCCTAAGAAGAACCAACTATGATCCTGGGGCACTTCAGAAGTCAGTGTATGTCTGCCTTTCTGTACAGAGGGCTGGAAGGAAAGCATAGATAATCTCTACACTTAGCTACTTCCTCTTCCCTTCACTGACCCTCCCAACATTGACTGCCTTAGCAGCAGCAGGTATTCCCTTGGGTGGCTGGCCAGGGTGTAGGCTGGCAACTGGGGAACCTGCTCTCACTATAATTGAGAGTTGACTTGCCCCTAGAGTGTGCCCTGTCCCTAGGTTTGTGGAATTCAGTCTCCCTGCTAGAGAGGAGAGGACAGGGACGGTAGTTGGATTCAGTCTCTGAGGTTGTGACTGTCTCTCTTTCTTTGCTCCAGACCATACCAATCTGGCAAAACAAGCCGCATGGGGCTGCTCGAAGTGTAGTAAGAAGAATTGGGACCAACCTACCCTTGAAGCCGTGTCCCCGGGCGTCCTTCGAGGTGAGTATGTTGGAAGGGCAGGAGGGTAGAGGCTCAGAGTGCTGCTTCTGTGCCCCAAACCCCTTGGTACTGCCCAAGTAGGCTGTTTCCTGGTCACTTTTCATTCTGCTATGAAATATTTGTTAAATGCTTATAATAGATCCTGGTCACTGTGCCTTCCTGAGTGCATACAAACCTGTGACCACAAGGAACCTGATAGGTCTCCACATGGGACAGTGAGTGTTGTGATTTTTGAGTTGAACTCTGCTTTTCTTCACCAGCCCTAAGAATTGGCCATGTCGCCAGTATTTTTATTTATTTTATTAATTTTTTAGATGAGGTCTCCCTATGTTGCCCAGGCTAAGTCTTAAACTCCTGGGCTCAAGCAGTCCTCCTGCCTCAGCTTCCCATGTAGCTGGGATTACAGGCACAAGCCAAGCTCCACTATTTTTTTTTTTTTTTTTTGAGACGGAGCCTCGCTCTGCCGCCCAGGCTGGAGTGCAGTGGCCAGATCTCAGCTCACTGCAAGCTCCGCCTCCCGGGTTCACGCCATTCTCCTGCCTCAGCCTCCCGAGTAGCTGGGACTACAGGCGCCCGCCACCTCGCCCGGCTAGTTTTCTGTATTTCTTAGTAGAGACGGGGTTTCACCGTGTCAGCCAGGATGGTCTCGATCTCCTGACATCGTGATCCACCCGTCTCGGCCTCCCAAAGTGCTGGGATTACAGGCTTGAGCCACCGCGCCCGGCCACCAAGCTCCACTATTTTTAGTGTTTCTCTGAGGCCATAATTCCTCAGCCTGCTCTTTTTGGCCAATCTGGGCCTCCTTTACTGGGGTGCTTCGGTCTTACCTCTGTGTCTAGGGATCCTTTAGCACCCACTCTGCAGCAGAGATTCCTGCCTGGCCCAGGTTTCTTGAGACCCCTTCTGTGGTAGAAAGCTAAGTAGCATTTATTAGTCCCAGCTGCCTCCCTCTGGGAACTAATGGTTAAGCACCAGCCCCAAACTATGTGGTTCAGATGTGTGCATTTGGGGAGCTGGGACACAAAATAAATACTTCTGCTTTCTACCCACACAGAAGAGATAGAAATATGTGCATAAAAGGATGTGGCCCAGGTAGAAACAGAAAGGAGGGAGCCAAATCTGTATAAAAGATGCTAAGCAGCAGTCTGTAGGAACTGGATCTGGAATTAGATGAGGTGTCAGGGTTGGTATTAGGTCAGGAATGGCGTTGGAAGTATACGTGTTGCAGGGGTGGGCGGCAGGAAAAGCTGTCTCAATATTCAGATTGCCAGCTATCCAGAATTGCCTAAAGGTCCTGGGCAGGAACTGGTCCTAACTGCCTCAGAAGCATCAGGAAAAAAAAAGGGAGACAGCTAGGGAGTGTGGCTCACTCCATGGAGGCTGCCCCCACACTTGGCTGTACCCTTTGGCCAGATGCTGGCAGAGACGGTCAAGGGCACAGGCTCTCACAGAGCAGGAATATATGTGAGTAGTATTAGTAATACTAGATAACATTTACTGAGCACATACTATGTGTCAGGCCCTGTGCTGAGTACTTTGTGTTTACTCATTTAATTGCCAAGAGCAAAGGAGCATTCAGGGCTAATCAGGAAAACAAATGGAGGCTTCCGCGAATGGCCTGTTTTAGCACTAGTTCCTGGGTCAGTGGAAGTTCTCTGTGTGACCTTGGAGTATCACTTCACTCCTGGGAGTCCCAGGTTTCCTATCTGAATGCAGGAGCTATCAATCCTGGATCCATCCACCATACCAAATAATTTGTAGCAGAAACAGCTGAATTTTACTTGTATGTAGATATGCATTTATTACTATTATTAAATTACCTTAAATATTAAGGGACTCTTACCAATTTATTTTGAAAATTTAAGCACATGAAAATATTAAAATTTTGAAGAGTAAAAGGAAAATAAATTACCTATAATTACACAGTAATAATAAAGTAACTATTAATGTCTTAGTGTAGTCCTCTCTTTTTCTAGATAGATGTTTTTTAATTTGTTGTAATCATAGTCAACATGATTGAATCCTAATTTTTCACTTTACTCAACATCTCTAGGTTGTTGCTCATTTGGGTTGAGGAGCTATTTTAAGAAATCCTATTATGGTTCCTTTTGTATAATTAATTTCTTTTTATTTAAATCTAAATATATTCAAATTATCAGGTTTGTTTAAAACACCATTGCTGTGACATTGTCAATCTCAATTAGCTATACAGGATTATAAAGAGCTAGTCAGGAAAAATTTCCTATTGCTGTAACAGGTTGTTGATGACCTTGTACTTGTATTTTCACCAGAGGGCACAGTGGTTTTAGACAGTAGCCATCTCTATTAAAAGGTGACTCAGGCCTGTCCCACTGAAGACACAGAACTGTTTGTAATCACATGGACTCTCATGCATCTGGCCTCTTTTTGTTTTTATTTCGAGACAGTCTGGCTCTGTTGTCCAGGCTAGGGTGCAGTGGCGCAATCTCGGCTCACTGCAACCTCTGCCTCCCAGGTTCAAGCCATCCTCCCACCTCAGCCTCCTGAATAGCTGGGACTACAGGCATATACCACCATACCCAGATAATTTTTGTATTTTTCTTTTTGGTAGAGCAGGGTTTTGCCATGTTGCCCAGACTGATCTCAAACTCTTGGTCTCAAGCATTCTGCCTGCCTCGGCCTCCCAAATGCTGAGATTACAGGTGTGAGCCACCATGCCTGACTATCATCTGGCCTCTATTCAATGTTTTCGACCAGGAACCTTCTTCTGTCCCCTCTAGGAAGCCTTCCTGACTCCCAGTGCCAGATTAGGTACCCCTCCTGTGTATTCTGCAGTTTCTGATTGGCTTATCATGGCGCCTGTAAATGTTGATGAATTTTGCTTCTCCATAGACCCTGCCCAACATCTCTGACCTGTGTTTGAGAGATGTGCCCCCAGTCCCTACCCTGGCTGACATCGCCTGGATTGCTGCAGATGAAGAGGAGACATACGCCCGGGTCAGGTAGTTGAGGCAGTAGCTGGTCTGCTGAGGAATGGAGAACTTCCCAGAAGAGGTGGCAGGCAGCAAGGAGAGAGGAATGAGAACTGTGGGGGCTCAGAGAGGAGCAGAACCTTACTGTGCTACTCTTACAGGAGTGGGGGAAGGAACTTAGGGAGCACAGTGGCCTGCCATTCCTAACTGACCTACTTGGTTTTCCCTGGTCCAGGAGTGATACGCGCCCCCTGAGGCACACCTGGAAACCCAGCCCTCTGATTGTCATGCAGCGCAATGCCTCCGTTCCCAACCTGCGTGGGTCCGAGGAGAGGCTTCTGGCCCTGAAGAAGCCAGCCCTGCCAGCCCTAAGCCGCACCACTGAGCTGCAGGATGAGCTGAGCCACTTGCGCAGCCAGATTGCAAAGATAGTGGCAGCTGATGCAGGTAGGAGCCCCTGTGCCAGGGCAAGAACATAACAGGCTGTTCCTTTCCCCTGGCTCTTGGGCAGGATAGGGGTAAAGAAAATGGTAGTCCTTGGTTTGGAGGTACTTAGGTTCCGGGCTCTGGAGTTGTCTTGAAACCTGGCTAGCCTATAGTGCCTCTTAGATGGTTTCTACCAGCCATTTTGGGCTGAATGGTTTGGTTAGGAACAAAATCTTCACTTAACCTGTGACCCCAGGCAGTCCCTCCCTTAGCCCCAAAACTGACACCCTCTTCCAAGTGTCTTTAAGATCACATCTTACATAAGCCCACAGTAGCTTTTTTTTTTTCTCCCTCAGTCTTGCTCTGTCGCCCAGGCTGGAGTGCAGTGGCACGATCTCGGCTCACTGCAACCTCTGTCTCCCAGGGTGCAAGCGATTCTCCTGCCTCAGCCTCCTAAGTAGCTGGGACTACAGGGATGGGCCACCAGGCCTGGCTTTTTTTTTTTTTTTTTGAGG
>NW_012102365.1:77017-92507 GCF_000951045.1 Mandrillus leucophaeus
CACGCCCGGCTAATTTTTTTGTATTTTTAGTAGAGACGGGGTTTCACCATGTTAGCCAGGATGGTCTCGATCTCCTGACCTCGTGATCCGCCCGCCTTGGCCTCCCAAAGTGCTGGGATTAGAGGCATGAGCCACCGCGCCAGCCATAATTTTTATATTTTTAGTAGAGACAGAGTTTCACCATGTTGGCCAGGCTGGTCTTGTATTCCTGACCTCAGATGACACCCGCCTCAGTCTCTCAAAGTGCTGGGATTATAGGCGTGAGCCACCAAGCCTGGCCAGCTTTCCTTTTTTTGGAGACAGGATCCTGGGTCTTGATCTATAGCCCAGGCTGGAGTGCAGTGGCACAATCTTGGCTCACTGCAACCTCTGCCTCCCAGGCTCAAGCGATTCTGATGCCTCAGCCTCCTGAATAGTTGGAATTACAGGTGTGCACCACCACGCCTGGCTAATTTTTGTATTTTTAGTAGAGACGGGGTTTTGCCATATTAGTTAGGCTGGTCTCGAACTCCTGGCCTCAAGTAATCCACCCAGCTCGGCCTTCTGAAGTGCTAAGATTACGGGCATGAGCCACCATGCCCGCTGGCTTTCCTTTTCTTTTTGTTTTTGAAACAGTCTCACTCTGTCACCCAGGTTGGAGTGCGGTGGCATAGTCTTGGCTCACTGCAACCTCCACCTCCCAGGTTCAAGCAATTCTCGTGCCTCTGCCTCCTGAGTAGCTGGGATTATAGGCGCACACTACCATGCTCAGCTAATTTTTTGTATTTTTAGTAGAGATAGGGTTTCGCCATTGCCCAGGCTGGTCTCAAACTCCTGAGCTCAAGCAATCTGCCTGCCTCAGCCTCCCAAAACGCTAGGATTACAGCCATGAGCCACCGCACCCTGCTTTCCTTTTCAATACAAGTAAACATATCCCCCACCACCGCTGAGACTTACCCTTTTTAAGCACCTATCTTCCCTCGCCTTGTCGTTTCTACCAGGGATCACAAGTGGCTTTACCACTTCAGTTCTCATACTGCTAGTGACATTGTCCCCATGCCCCACCCCCCTTCAAAGTGGGGAGTTGCATGACATTATGTTACGTTTTCTTATCTCAAATTAGTGGACTTTTTTGGTGGAAGGAGAATTTCATAAAGTTGGAGATTTTGGCCTTAAAAATACAGTGGCCGGGCACTGTGGCTCACGCCTGTAATCCCAACACTTTGGAAGGCTGAGGCGGGTGGATCACTTGAGGTCAGGAGTTCGAGACCAGCCTGGCCAACATGGTGAAACCCTGTCTCTACAAAAAATACAAAAATTAGCCAGGCGTGGCAGTGTGTGCCTGTAATCCCAGCTACTTGGGAGGCTGAGGCACAAGACTCACTTGAACCTGGGAGGCGGAGGCAGAGGCAGAGGTGGAGCTTGCAGTGAGCTAAAGTTGCACCACTGCACTCCAGCATGGGCAACAGAGTGAGACTTTGTCTCAAAAAAAAAAAAAAAAAGGTCCATTATGCAAACAAGCCTTGTAACCCATCCCTCCAGCTTTCTGTCTACAGTTAAGGCAGAACCACTGGAAATGGATGGGAAGCCTGCCTTGACCAGAGGCATGGACAACCAACAGGTGGATCTCTCCCAAGATGCTCAGGGCTTATCTTCATATTCCTCCCATCCTCATTTTTTCACTCTGCATTGACTCAGAGTCATAGCTCCTAAATTTATCAGTTGGTAGGACGCATGAAAATCATGGTATTCTTTGAAATCTTCATGTATTTAATTTCTTCACATGGAAGTTTTATGAAGAATTGCACTGAAACTCCATTTATATTTCTTGGCTACTTTTTTGTCATCCAAGAGACAAACTGAAGTAACACGTTTTTTAGAAACATAGTTTTTAGTGTATTTAGTGTTTTCAAAGTATTTTTAGAAATGTAGAAATTAAGGAAATTCTCTCTACTGAAATTTGGGAAGGTTGGGAGGTCTGTCACCATTCTCGTTTTGCTCGGAACATGTCTTTTAGTTCACAGATAGCAAGATTCAAAGGAGCATAGTCAAAAGCACTAGCCTAGTTAGAGAAAAGGACAAATTCAGGCCTTAGCTGTCACTGCTGCTTTGGCCTATGACAAGGCTATCACTCCACAGCCTATTGTGGAATGGCAGTTTTAAATGCCAAGGCCTTTATGGGCTGGGTTTTCCTGCCCTCCTGGAACACTGGAAAAGCCCAGTGCTTCTACAGCTTTCTGAGCCCCTGAGTGAGAAGCATAGTGGAATGACCCTCCAGTGGCTACAGATACCATCCTGGCTCTCCCAGACTGTCATGGTGTCAGCCCAGGAAATGAATGTTCAGTAGGCAGGGCTGTGGGGAGAAGATATTCCTACTGTGTTCTAGCCCCAATGTCCATCCATGCCTATTGTTTTCTCTTTCAGCTTCGGCTTCATTAACGCCAGATTTCTTATCTCCAGGAAGTTCAAATGTCTCTTCTCCCTTACCTTGTTTTGGATCCTCATTCCACTCTACAACTTCCTTTGTCATTAGTGACATCACCGAGGAGACAGAGGTGGAGGTCCCTGAGCTTCCATCAGTCCCCCTGCTTTGTTCTGCCAGCCCTGAATGTTGCAAACCAGAACACAAAGCTACCTGCAGTTCGTCTGAAGAGGATGACTGCATCTCTTTGTCCAAGGCCAGCAGCTTTGCAGATATGATGGGTATCCTGAAGGACTTTCACCGAATGAAACAGAGCCAAGATCTGTAAGTATCTGATGAGGAGCTCTAGTATCTGTTTACTCTGAGTTGCCCATGGCCAGTGATCTAATGCAACATAGTAAGTTCTTAGTAGTACCATATGTTATGTCATTCATAAAGCTTGCTGACTACCTGCTTGCCAGTGCCTGGGGCCCCAATTTGAGGAAAGAGCAACACTTTACATTTATTGGGTTAGGTCACCCCAACCAAATATGAGGCTAGTAGGGACTTTTATAAGGCAGCTCATCTAATCCAACTTCTGTCCTCAGGTGGCTTTATCACTTCAGTTCTCATACTGCTAGTGACAGTGTCTTCATGCCCCACCCTTCAAAGTGAGGGGTTGCATGACATTATGTTTTGTTATGTTTTCTTATCTCAAATTGGTAGGCTTTTTTGGTGGGAGGAGAATTTCATAAAGTTGGAGATTTCTACTTTAAAATACAGTGGTCCATTGTGCAAACCAACCCTGCATATTCAGTGATTTGAAAACAAGGTTTTTGAGACTCGCCAGTAGTTCCGAAACCTAGCTGCCCATCAGAATTGCTCGGATTTGTTAAAAATACACCTTTAACTTAATAAAGTAGAACCCCAAGGAGTGGAGCTCTAGGTTTTTCCGATGGAGTATGAGGGACTTTGGGGAATACCTACCTTGAAAAACTTTATCTGGCAAAGAAGCCTCAGGAAGTCACCCCATTGCATAGTGTTTCTCCAGTTGTGGGTTGTGATTTCAACAGCTGCACAGGACTCACCAGAGGAGCTTGGTTTGAATGTAGGTTCCTGGGCATTGGAGAGCCAGACCTTGATGGCCAGCGCCCAGCTTGTGCAGCTCTGTTTGTTAATGCAGATGAAAAACTGTTTTGGGGACAGGGAAGTGAGGTCTCCTGAGTTGATGTTAAGTTCCTGTTAAAGGGAAAGTTACTTGCCCTGGATCCCTTTTTGTCTCCTGGGATCCATTTCCCTCTGAAAAGTAGACCAGGCTAAGTGACTCCCTCATTGCTTCCTGGCAGTTGACCTGTTTAGGGAAGTCACTCTTAACCTTCCTTCACTGGCCCTAGTCAGGTTGGTCATACTCACCCATATCTCTTTGGTCTTCCACGTTCCCAAATTCAGTTGCTGCTGCTTTTGGTCTTCCCTGAGCTGTTTTCTTCTGAACACAATGTTTTTTTAGGTTGACTCTCAAACTTTCTCTTACTTGCCTTTTGGACCAAATTAGATTCAAGACCCTTATTGCCAGCCCCCTCCTCCCACTTGTGTCTTCGGATCAGAAGAAGCTGGGTCAGTGAATAAGACTGGGAAAGTACCCCAGTCAGCAAAGGTTCAGATATGTCACCAACCAAACGCAGTCCCTCTTGTTGTTGCTTTGAAGGTTGAATAATCAGTCTTGGCTCTTATATTTAGCTTACTCCCCAGTAAAACACCTTCTTGAGGATGAATGTATATAAGTTCACTAGGATTTCAAGCAACTATTTTCCGGGTATCTAGGACCCTCTTATATGATGTATCAGATAATTTGGGCCTACTTCAGTCTGGAGTTGGTTTTGTTCCCATGCGTTTCTTGTGTGAATGTTTTGCTCTAATTCTGGCTCTCGTAAAAAATCATCTACCCTGAAGGGGAGACCGGGAAGTAGGAAATCCCAAGCACACCTTTTCCCCAGAAATATTAAGGGTTAGAATAGCCAAGAGTCATCAGTTATTTCCCCTGCTGACCCTCTGGGGAAATGCTACTAAGAAAACATAGGGCCAGAAGGCAGAAGCAGAAGCTTAGCCACCAGAGGGCAACTCTAACCGATTGATGGTCCTTTACTTTGCCCACACTTCATAGCTATTTCAGGAAATAGTAAAGCATTCTAGTTAAGAGATCTGGAACCAGCTAGTTTGGTTTTGAACTCTGGATTCACCGCTTACTTGCTGAGTGACTAGTGACCTTGGGCAACTTGTATAACCTTTCTGTGCTTCAATTTCCTTATCTGTGAAAGGGAATTGTAATAGCACCTACCTAGTAAGATTGTTGTGAGGATTCCATGAGATAATGTATTCAAATATATACAACACTACCCAGGAAAGAGTAAGTACTCAAGCTATTATTGTGTCTCTAGGAACCGGAGTTCATTGAAGGAGGAAGACCCTGCTGTGCTTATCTCTGAGGTCCTACGAAGGAAGTTTGCTCTAAAGGAAGAAGATGTCAGTAGAAAAGGAAACTGACAACCCTCAGCTCTGCAAACTCAGTCTCATGCTCCTGGAATACCTTCAATAGCTGCCTTCCTCACCACAGATGTTTCTGCCTCTAAAGGAGAAATCTTCTGCAACAGTCTTGCTAACAAGCTAGAGCTTGGACTGAAAGAGAAGAGCTGGATTATATGTTTCCCAGACTTCAAACCCTGGCAGAAGCTAAGGCTTGTGATTTGACCTGAGACATTTGTTTCAGGTAATCGTGTAGAATGAAGTATCTCAGTTTAAAGGGTAAGAGAGAAGTTGTTTCTGGTTTTTCCTTGCCCCTGTGTGAAAACAGGTCCGAAATGACTGACTGACTTCACTGCATTAGACCCTATAACTGGTCTCACAAGACACTTTGTGCCCAGCTGTCACTCACTCTCAGCAGCTTCCTTGCAGCAGAGCAGGGCTGAGGGGAAGGGGCTATAAATGTTTGTATACATGTTCACAGGGCATGGAAAATCTTATGCTGCTCCATCATAAACCTACACCAATGCCCAGCAATCACCCTCCTCACTTCCTTGTCTAGATGTAGAGGTCAGGCTGCTGAACCAGCCAACACATGGGCTACTGCTGGGAAGCCTGGGCTGTTTTTTTTCTTAAACACATTTTATATTACTGAACAACCAAATCTACCCTCCATGGCCCTGAGGCCTTATCAGTTCCACTGATTAAAAACTTTCTCTTTCACGGACCTTAAGCCCGGTAGGAAAGAGAAAGGAGGAGGGGGAAAGAGCATACCATCTTTCTTCCAGGCCCTTGACTGCTCCTTTGGGTTGGGCCAAGGTTTGTACCTACCACACCATGCATGACTCAGATGCCCTCAGGTCCCTTTCTCTATGGTATGTATACTGTGTGTGTTTGGGTTGAAGCACTACCTGACATTAAAGGAAGGACTTGGAGAGAGAATGCATTTGCTGTGTCCATCTCTTGAGTTGTGATTACCCAGTATCCTTCAGGGGATAGGATTATTGTTCATTTTAAAGTGTATGAACTTAAACAGGCTACTGGCTTCTCCTCTTTCCTCATAAGGTCCTGCCCTTCTAGGGGTTTTATTCCCCCTTTCTGTAGAGATTTTGCCCTATACTCTTTTTCTTTTTTTAGAAACAGTATCTAGCTCTGTAATGCCCAGGCCAGAGTGCAGTGGTGGGATCATTAGCTAACTGCAGCCTCGAAACTCCTGGGCTCAAGCGAGCTTCCCACCTTAACCTCCTGAGTAGCTGGGACTACAGGTATGCACCACCACACCCAGGAAATGTTTTAATTTTTTTGTAGAGATGAGGTCTTGTATGTTGCCCAGGCTGGTCTTGAACTCCTGGTCTCAAGCAAACCTCCCACCTCAGCCTCCCAGAGCATTGAGATTACAGACATGAGCCACCGCACTAAGCCCCATACCTGTCTCTTATACACATCTAGATGTGTATAAGAGACAGGTGCTGGGATTACAGGCTTGAGCCACCGCGCCCGGCCCCCATACATTCTTAAAAAAGCAGGTCTTCCAGGAAAAGGACCGGAGAGATGACATAGAACACAAAAGTAGAATTTAACATTTAAATTAGGCCAGGCACAGTGGCTCACACCTCTAATCACAGCACTTTGGGAGTTCAAGATCAGCCTGGGCAACAAAGCAAGACCTCATCTCTACAAAATATTTTAAAAATTAGCTGGGCATGGTGGCATGTGCCTGTAGTCTCAGCTACTCAGGAGGCTGAGGTGGGAAAATCACTTGTGCCCAGGAGGTCCAGGCTGCAGTGAACTGTGTTCATGCCACTGCACTCCAGCCTGGGCAACAGAGCGAGACCATGTCTCAAAAAACTAAAATTTAAGTTAAAGAAAAAAAGCAGTTCTATCTTATAACCTGCAAGTTTGTCCCCTAGAGATTGTTTAAGCCTCTTAGGTACCATATCAACAACAAAGGATAATGCCTTGGGTAGAAGACAGGTCAAACTAGACTCTGGCTCACATCAGACTCAGGGCAATGACAACATACACTATTACAGTTGCATTTTCAAAAATAAAATTGATAATCGTTTAATTACCAATTACCACAAGAGCCACTTTGTAAACATTTATTTGGATTCATAGTTTTACAAAGGGGATTCCCTCCTATCTTGTGGGAAAAGGGTAACACAGTCACATCCAGATTGTTATATAGCTCAGGCTTTTTAAGGGGTATATTTAAACATAGAGTATATAACTTCAAAGTGCTGTAGAGTTACCACAAAAATAAAATAAGAAACTAGCACCATTCTGCCTCTCTTCTGCGCACACCTGGGTTGTGGGGAGATGTGCTAATCACTCAAAATAAGGGTCAAGAGTAATCATCCCAAGCTTAGGTCGAAGTGGGTTAAGATCAGCCAGAGATTTAAAAGCTTACACATCTGGCCCGGCACGGTGGTTTACACCTGTAATCCCAGCACTTTGGGAGGCCGAGGCGGGCAGATCACGAGGTCAGGAGATGGAGACCATCCTGGCTAACACGGTGAAACCTCGTCTCTACTAAAAATAGCAAAAAAAAATTAGCTGGGCTTGGTGGCATGCGCCTGTAGTCCCAGTACTCGGGAGGCTGAGGCAGGAGAATCACCTGAATCCAGGAGGCAGAGGTTGCAGTGAGCTGAGATCGCACCACTGCACTTCAGCCTGGCAACAGAGTGAGACTCCATCTGAGGAAAAAAAAAGAGAAAAGAAAAAAAAAAAAACCCACACATCCATAAGCAAGGTCCCAGTCAGACATCTGGAAGGCTCTGTGCAGGCTAAGTAAAAGGCGCTTTCATGGAGAGATAAATACCCACCGTGCTGCCTCAGTGTTCATCATAGACTTGTTCAGGGAATTTATCAGCCACCATCTTCCTGAGGGAAAGCCATGATGGCAAACCCAGTGTCTTAACAATGGTACTGCCCTTTATTTACATAGGGAAGATGCTCAGTAATGATAACTTCATCCCATGCCACCTTCCCACCTAAACAAACAAACTCGCCTCTCCACCCACAACTATATTTTCCTACATCTCTGTCATTTCAAGGTACTTTTAGGAACAAAGCTTCAAAACATTTAGAATTGGTGCCTGATAACTTGATTACCTTCAGAGTCCTGGGTAAAGAGCAAATCGGGCTTCAGATTTTGAGTTGGCCCATCCTCCTGGCACTGAGCCCAAGAACTGTCAGGAAACGGCCCTAAGTCCCAATTCCAGTTATTCGTTACATCTTGAAAAGGAGCTCTAGTGTTGTGGGCAATGACCCGCTGACCTTGAGAATCTTCAGTGAAAAGCTGACTCCAGGAGTCCTTGTCATTGTTTTCATTGTCCCAGGAAAACACAGAAACCGGACAAGAGCTTTGTTTTACTGGTTCTACGTTTTCTCCATTCCAGGATTCCCTGTATGTTTGAAGGAGGACAGGGGCCTGCCTGTTTTCTTTGGCAGACACCTTTCTTTCCAATTTAGTCTTGCCTAAAGGCTGACAGCATTTGTCCCCAGGTAGTTTGGTGTGCTTCTTCATACTCTGACAGTTCTTCTTAGACCCATGAAGCCATTCCCATTTCCTGGCAGAATCCCCTTTTTCTTCCTTTTGGTCTAGCAAACAAGAACTTTCCAAGTCCTCGGTGAAGGAAAAAGCCAATGGGGTATTACTCTCTCCAGCACAGTCTAGAGTATCAGGCTGGAGCAAAGATAGCTCAGTTCTGTGGTGGCCAGAAGTCTGGAGGGACTGAGGAGAGAGTCCAGCTTCCTGGATGTCTGCAGTGGTTGAAGTGGCTAAAGGGGATACCATGCAATCATGTGCTAAGCCTGGGATCAAATGGTCTAGCTGGGTCACATTTTTCTTGGACTCTTTGTTGAGCTGACTTTCTGTATGAGATGAAACACTCTTCTGGTCACTACCATTTGTCTTTCCTAATAAAACAAATGAACAAATATTATTCTGCAGAAAAACTGCCCTAAGCAGGATTCAGTTGGCTTTTTCTGAAATCAGTATCAGCTACTATTACTACCTAGTGCAGGAGTCTTAGCCTCTTCACATAATTTTGTAGCCAATCTTCCTGTTTTCAATCTTGCCAGTCTCTCATGAATGAACTCTAAAACATCAGATCTTATATTCCCTACTCAAATACATGGATACTTCCCATCACCTACCTAATAATGTCAAACATCACATACAATCAGACCACAGCCTACTTTACCAGCTGAGTTTTCATTTGTAGGTTTGTTTAGCATAGGGCACATCAGTTTTGCTTTTGTTTTTTATTTAATGTGGTTTTTACTAAATGATGATCCTCTGGCCAAATATACATTCCTGGACATTATCCTTAAAGAAACATGCTAAACACATACAAGTTTTGTAAGGTCTTAAAGATGACATTAACCATCCAACTCTGAGAAACCTTCTGGTGACAGTGTGAAAAACGTGGGTCCTCCACTCCCCAGGCATTTCATTGGAAAGGGAGTGAAGACACAATTAGGATGCTAAGTCAGTCAGTACGTAGAATAGTGAAACAACTACTAGTGTCCAGCCTGTTAATTTTATCAGGCATAGAGTGGATTCTCTTCTGCCTTAAGATAAGGATGGAGGACATGGAATTCCCAACTTGGCTCAAATTACACCAAGATCTAATTATAAAAACAAAGCAGAATAACTCCAATAAGAATTATACTGCAGAAACTAGGTTTTGTGAGAATTCTCAACTTTTCCTTAGAATTCAATATAGATTATAAAATACACCAGAATTTATAAGTGGAAGAAGTTTTTTTGTTAATTTTTTTTTTTTTTAATTTAAATCTGCCCTTACATAAAACAAAAGAGTATAAGTTTTTGTTTGGAGGAGGGAGAGGGCATTTTGAAGGTTTAGGCGAAGCAATCCTGAGAATCACTCCCAGCATTAGAGCACTCTTCCCAACACCCTCCAAGTGGCAGGAACCCTGCTGCTTAAGGCCCAGCCTGCTGAGTCAGCTGCTCCCCTGAAGAGGGACCTGGAAGCAAAGAACTGCCAAAGGATGAGACATAAACCAACTTTATGTGAGGCTTTCTAAGAACAAGCATCTTTGAACCTTGCACTAATTTGAGAAACTTCACACAAAAATATCAATTACCAATTAACCTTAGACAGAGTACCCATTGTGGGCAACCCAAGATATATACCTCCTAACTAATGGCAGGGCAACTCCCCAGTGCACCTCCAACTCCCAAGTGCACCTCCAACGCCCAAGTACACCTTTCCTGACTGCTCTGTCAGCGAATACAAATATTTAAGTTGAGCAAAACAGAACCAGAAAAGTATGTTTGTAAAAGCACACATATATTGCTTTTCAAAAGGCAACGATTATGTTTTATAACCTCTTCTAATAGGCTAAGTTTAACATAATGCACTGGTTTCACCATTTCTCATAAATGTTCTAACATGGACAAATGAACACACTCCTTTTTTGCTCTGGATAATGAAGTATTCCCACATGGGCCACCATACCTGGCTGCAAGGTGAAGAAGGAAGCAATGCTTCTCTGGTGAATGCCTGTAGATGGAGCTCTTCTTTGAGTAAAATAAATACTAGCCTTTCTTTCTCCAGGAAGGAGTGTTAGCATTTTGGTGCCTGGTTTGATTAAATGTGTCTGAGAAAGGAGAGAAAAAAGAATAATGAGCCTATTAATATTAAAAGACAGACAGTAGAGATTCAGTACACACCAGTGACCCTCTGAGAACCACACTAGACCCTCTGTACTCCACTTACAGCCTATTCTCAAGGTAGTTGGTGCTGGACATCATCTTCCATTTCCAGCCATCCTAACGGTGTTTTTCTCAGGAATCACATACTCCAATGATAGCCCAATCTTTCTGCTTCCCCATGGAAATCAGTCATGCTGACTAAACAAACAGGATTTGTTAACAGGATGGCAGAGATTATGCTCTTTTATATTTAAGGATAATTAATGATTCTATATCAGCAGCAGTTGATGCATTTTCAGTAGTTTTTAAGTAGTCACATAGTGGTGGTGAAGAGCATGGCTCAAGAATCAGTCCTAGTTCTGCCACTGCCACTTTGCTATGCGACCTTCTCCAAGTTGCTTAATCTCATTCTCAGGTGTCAAGTGGGGACAATAATAGTACCTATCCCTACGGCAGTTATGAAAATTTAGTAAGGCCGGGCGCGGTGGCTCATGCCTGTAATCCCAACACTTTGGGAGGCTGAGGCAGGCGGATCACAAGGTCAGGAGTTTAAGACCAGCCTGACCAATATGATGACACCATGTCTCTACTAAAAATACAAAAATTAGCCAGGCGTGGTGGCAAACGCCTGTAGTCTCAGCTCCTTGGGAGGCTGAGGCAGAAGGATCGCTTGAACTCGGGAGGCAGAGGTTGCAGTGAGCCGAGATTGCGCCACTGCACTCCAGCCTGGGTGACAGAGTGAGACTCCATCTCAAAAAAAAAAAGAAAATTTAGTAAATTTATTCACATAAAAGGCTTACACAGTTCCTGGCACATAGAAAACATTCAGTAGCAGTTGGCTAATATTAAGAGGAGAAGCTGTGAAACAGCACCAGTCTCACTACACTTTTAACTCAGGCACTTTTATTCTTTAGAGAATGGAACTGGAAGATAGGCAAGAGAGGTTTGAGAAGTGAGTTGCCAACTAACTATAAATATAACTTCATCCTTATTTAATGTGATTTGTTTTTATTTCTATTTGCTTGTTACAGAATGCCTGAGAAATAGGGCGAATAGGATTATATTCAATTCAATTTTGCTGTGTCTGCCAAAAAACAAATAAGATTTGCCAATATTCATGCAGCAAGTTAGAGGTAGGCCTGAAACTTGAAGCCAAGTTATTTATTCTAACTCAAAGTTGACTTCATTTTTACATTTGGAAACTAGGTTGTACTTTAAGTGGTTAAAAGAAGAAAGAAATCCTGGAGGTAAAACTCATACTTCAACATGTATTACTGGTACAGAATCTTCTCTTCCACCACATACAACCAGAAAACTGGATCAAAGATACATGAAAAAATTGATATAAACAGCAGACAATAGGCAGTAAAGAATTGTGATCCTTGAGAAAAGGGAAACAAGGTGAGCCCGAAGATCATTCCAGCTTTCTGCCTGGAAGTGCTTTGCAGACCACAGTATATCCTTTTTTGATGAATTGAGTAGACTGAGATTGGAATTTGTGGAAACTGAGGTGGCTGAGATTTGCAGCGCAGAGAAAGACCTCCAGAAGGGAGACCTCCGCATGGGGATCCCTTTAGTTCCATTACTGAATACTAACCTACACATGTGTTAGGTGAAACCCCACAAAGCCAGGCAATGAAACTGCAAACTGGAATTGCAAGCCGAGCAATTCCCAGAGCTCACACAGGCTGGGGGACATCTGTGTTCCCCCTATCCGGATAGGACGACCTTGAATACCAGGGACATTCATTAGAGCTCTAAGGAGAATCATCCTTTAGTAGTAGAACTAAACTAGCCCTAGAGCAAAAACTATTCCAAACACTTACCTTAACAAAGCTTAAAAGCAAGCTTTGAAAGTGTCAAGCTGACTAGCAAGTAACTACCTGCCAAAACAATTTTCAGTTTTTTTTTTGAGACAAAGTCTCATTGTTGTCGCCTAGGCTGGAGTGCAATGGTACAATCTCGGCTCGCTGCAACCTCCGCCTCCTGGGTTCAAGCGATTCTCCTGCCTCAGCCTCCTGAGTAGCTGGGATTACAACAGGTGCCTGCCACCACACCTGGCTAATTTTTGTATTTTTAGTAGAGACAGGGTTTCACCATGTTGGCCAGGCTCAAACTCCTGACCGCAGGCGATATGCCCACCTGGCCTCCCAAAGTGGGATTACAGGTGTGAGCCACCACGCCTGGCCAATATCCTTTAAAGACAACAATATCCAGATACTTAATGTAGCACTTGTAATGTCTAGCATGCAATAAAAAATTACTGGATATGTGAAGCAGAAAAATACTGTAATTGGGATAGGAGTGATCTGTTAATAGAAACAGACCCAGAAATGTGATAGATAAAGAGAATTAGCTGACAAGTAATAGTTAACTTAAAATAGAATAAATATGCACAAGGATTTGAAGGAAAATATGAACATAATAAGGCGAGAAAATAGAAGATATAAAAAAATTCAACAGATGAGCTTAACAACAGACTGGAGACTACAGAAGAAAATAACAGTAAACCTGAAGACAATAGTAATACAAACTACACAAAATGAAGCAGAGAGAAAAAAATAACTGAAAAGGAAGAAGCAAAGTCTTAATCAGTGAGATATAAAGCATACATATAATTAGTCTCAAAAAAAAACAATGTGGAGGGGGACAGAAAATATGTTTGAAGAAAGAAGGGCCAAAAAGTTTTCCAAATATGGTGAAAATTAACTGTAACATTCTTTTTCAAAGACAGCCAATACGAGATCTCCCATTTCACATATTCTTCTTATGTAACTATGACACTCTTGCCATCAAGTGATGAAGTCCTTATTCCCTGACCTTGAACTTGGAAAGTACTTTGTGACTACTTTGACCAATAAGGTATGACAGAAGTAACAAACACTATACATGATTTCCAAAACTAAGTCATAAAAATGCCATGCACTTCTGCCTTGCTCTCTTGAGGTGCTCACTCTTGGGACCCACCCAACACATTATGAGGATGCACAAGCTGCCACTTGGCTCTCTAAATTTTATAGGAGCCACATCCTAGATATGTGAGATAATGCGGTTAGTATGCCAACAAATATTTGAGTACCTATATGCTAGGACTGGGAAGATAGTGATGAACAAAATAGACTTTCTGCTTCACTAAAGTTTATAGCTTAAGAGAGAATAACAGACTAATAAATAGTTACTTAAATTACTACAAGTGTGCTAAGTCCTATAAAGAAGCTTTACAGAAAACTACAGATTATCAGAAAACACTAAGACCTCAATTAGCAAAACATCTGGGAATAAAGCTTTTTGCCAAGTTGGCAGGAGCCGAAGGATGTACCTTCCTTAGGCCAGAGTGAGGTCAGAAGTGATACTGTCCCAGTTATAGCTCTCTTAGAAGACCCATGGCTTCAAGGATCTATGTCTATCTCAGTGGACTGTTCAGACTGTGTGAGAAAAGGTTATTTGGAACTGAGAAAGACCCCAGGTAAAAAGTCCTTCAGCTGATTATCCCTACCTCAAAATAAAGGCAGCTGTTTGTACTTTATACAGTATAGGCATACCTTACTTTATTGCACCTTGCTTTACTGCACTTTGAAGATGTGTTTTGTTTTGTTTTTTACAAATTGAAGGTTTGTGGCAAGCCTGTGTTGAGCAAGTCTTTCAGTGCCATTTTCCAACATCATGTGCTCACTTCATGTCTCTGTGTTCCATTTTGGTACTTCTTGCAGTATTCCAAACTTCTTCATTTCTGTATCTGTGATCAGTGATCTTTAATGTTACTATTGTAATTGTTTTGGGGCACCATGAACCACATCTGTATATGATGGCAAACTTAATTGATAAATGTTGTGCATGTTTTGACTGTTCCACTGACTGGCCACTGCCTCAACTCTCTCCCTCTCCTTGGGCTGCCCTATTTAATACTGAAATTAGGCCAATGAAGAACTCTATAATGGCCTCTAAGTGTTCAAGTGAAAGGAGGAGTCATGGGTCTCTCACTTTAAATCAAAAGCTAGAAATGATCATGCTTAGTGAGGAAGACATGTCCCAAGAGGCCAAAAGCTGAGCCTCTTGCACCAAACAGCCAAGTTGTAAATGCAAAGGAAAAGTTCTTGAAGGAAATTAAAAGTGCCACTCCAGTGAACACACAAATAAGAAAGCAAAACAGCCTTATTGCTTATACGGAGAAAGTTTGAGTGGTCTGGATAAATGATCAAAAGCCGCTACAACATTCCCTTAAGTCAAAGCCTTATCCAGAGAGCAAGGCTCTAACTCGAATTCAATTCTATGAAAGCTGAGAGAGGTGAGGAACGCCACAGAAGAAAAGTCTGAAGCTAGCAGAGGCTGGTTCATGAGGTTGAAGGAAAGAAACTGTCTCTATAACATAAAAGTACGGGTGAAGCAGCAAGTGCTGATGTGGAAGCTGCAGCAAGTTATCCAGAAGATCTAGGTAAGATCACTGATAAAGGTGGCTACACAAAACAACAGATTGTCCCTGTAGATGAAACAGTCTTATATAGGAAGAAGATGCCATCTCGGACTTTCATAGCTACAGAGAAGTCAATGCCTGGCTCCAAAGCTTCAAAGGACAGGCTGACTCTCTTGTTAGGGACTAATACAGCTACTGATTTAAAGCCAATGCTCACCTAATATTCTGAAAATCCTTAGGCCTTAAGAATTATGCTACATCTACTCTGCCTATGGTCTATAAATGGAACAACAAAGCCTGGATGACAGCACATCTATTTATAGCATGGTTTACTGACTATTTTAAGCCCACTCTTGACCTACTGCTTAGAAAGAGGATTATTTTCAAAATATTACCGTTCATTGGCTGGGCACAGTGGCTCACACCTGTAATCCCAGTATTTTGGGAGGCTGAGGCAGGCAGATTGCTTGAGCCTAGGAGTTTGAGACCAGCCTGG
>NW_012102365.1:93423-116631 GCF_000951045.1 Mandrillus leucophaeus
AAAAAAAAAAAAAAAAGGATTAATGATTCATGGGAGGAGGTCAAAATAACATGAATAGGAATTTAGAAGAAATTGATTCCAACTCTCATGGATGACTTTGCAGCATTTAAGAGTTCAGTGAAGGAAGTAACCATAAATGTGATGTAAATAGCAAGAGAACTAGAATTAAAAGTAGACCCCGAAGATGTGACTGAATTGATACAATCTCCCAATAAAAACTTTAATAGATGAGAAATTGCTTCTAATAGATGAGCAAAAAAAAAGTGGTTTCTTGCAATAGAGTCCACTCCTGGCGAGGATGCTGTGAACATTGTTGAAATGACAACAAAAAATTTAGAATATTACATAAACTTAACTGAGAAAGCAGAGACAGGGTTTGAGAGGATTGACTCCAATTTTGAAAGGAGTTTTGTGGGTAAAACGCTATCAAACAGCAACATATGCTACAGAGAAATCTTCCATGAAAGGAAGAGTCACCAAGGCAGCAAGTTTCATTGTTTTATTTATTTATTTATTTATTTATGAGACAGAGTCTTGCTCTGTCGCCCAGGCTGGGGTGCAGTGGTGCAATCTCGGCTCACTGCAACCTCTGCCTCCCGGGTTCAAGCGATTGTCCTACCTCAGCCTCCTGAGTAGCTGGGATTACAGGTGTGCGCCACTATGCCCAGCTAATTTTAGTATTTTTAGTAGAGACAAAGTTTCACCATGTTGGCCAGAATGGTCTCGATCTGTTGACCTCATGATCCACCTGCCTTGGCCTCCCAAAGTCCTGGGATTACAGGTGTGAGCCACTGCGCCCAGCCAAGTGTGACCCTTTCTTATGCTCAACAACTCTATTATCAAAAAAGAGCTGGGATCATATACATAATTCCTCTCACTATTAGAAAATGTTCTCATGGTTCCACAGCACTTAAATTCAGTTTAGCTCTTATTTTATCTTTTATCTCTTCTAATTTATCTATGAGTTTATCTTAAAGTTTTGCTTCAAACAAATATAATTCCTTTTTTTTTTTTTTCATGATTCACTATGACCTTCAACTCCAGTAGATAATTTGATCTAATTCCTTTTTTCATAATGGTCATTCTGGTCTTAAATTTGTATATGAACTCTCATGTTCCACACATTGACACACATGAAAGTATTATTCCTTTTTGCCTTGCTCCTTCTTCCTTTATGCTTCCCAGGGCCTACTCACTCTCCTCCCACTTTTAGAGTCACTGAGAGTATCATCACCAAGTCCCTCTTTCTTTTTAGTCTTTCCCAGCATTAATTTGATGACATTAGGATGAAAACCTTTCTAGTCAGCACTGTCATGCCCCACTGAGTCAGGCTGAAAGGATGACTCTACCTCATAAGCACGCCCTAAGGAGGACTGTTTAAGAAGTGTTACCAAGAAAAGCTATCAGGGGTCTCATCATTATACATCTCCAACTCTGTTGAATTAGTAACAAAGTATTCATTCAAAACTTGCTTCAAAGCTGTCTTAGTTCTCTGCAGAACTAAAAACACACTACCTTAGTTTAGGATCTCATAAACTCTTGCCTAGCCCTAAACTATGACAATAGTCTCTTAGCTAGTCAGTCCTTCATTCACCACCTATTTCAATTCATCCCCCACATAACCTCTAGATTAATCTTAAAGGACAGCTGTGATCACGTCATCTTGCTCAAAATCTGTCAATAGTTTCTCTACTACCTGTAATATAAAGTGTAGACTCACACTGCACACATTGATGATTCCAGTTTACCTTTTTCTCTACTACCAAAAGCCCTCCATGCATCCTGTAACATAATACCCAACTACATGCCAGTACCTGTTGATGGCCTCCAACCTCCTCATTTGTATGCCTCATGGAGAAAGGCATTTTTCACGCCCAGCTCGGAAACATACTCTTCAGCTTATCACCAAGCATTCCTGATTCCCCCAGCCATGTGTGGTCTCTTCCTCTTCTGAACTGGCCATTTATCACTTGATGTCTCAAAACTTATCATCCTGCAAAATCCCGGCATCAGCATGTGATCCACATACCTTTTTCCTATCCTGCACAGAACTTAATATAGCTTAATACACATAATAGGTATTCGATTCAATAAATAGGTAGATATGCAGGAAGGATTTCCCATTTTCGTTTTATTTACAGCTACTTATTACATATTCAGCACAACAGCAATAGAGCTGACAGAAAACACTAAGGCTTTTCTAGTGCTGTGATCCAAGCTAAGATGAACTCCTGTCACTATAATTGATGTCACATATAAGGTCCAGAACACAGATAGGATGGAAGTGTACACCCACTGAGAACTATGAAGTTTTCTATCCCAAAGTAATCTAACAACACAAAATTATTGCAGGAATCTTCAAGAACCACCCTGTATTGGTTTTTCATCTAAACCTCATGAAAACTCAACAGGGAAAAGAGAAAAGCAAATTTCTTCTATCACAATTCCTAACTGGAGACCTGATATATCTACATCCACTGGCATTACTAAGTCTCATAAAAGGGTGCTCCCAACCAGGCGCGGTGGCTCACGCCTGTAATCCCAGCACTTTGGGGGTCAAGGCAGGCAGATCACTTAAGGTCAGGAGTTCGAGACCAGCCTGGCCAACATAGTGACACCTCATCTCAACTAAAAATACAAAAAAATTAGCCAGGCATGGTGGCATGCACCTGTAGTCCCAGCTACTTGGGAGGCTGAGGCAGGAGAATCACTTGAACCCAGGAGGTGGAGGCTTCAGTGAGCAGAGATTGCGCCACTGCACTCCAGGAGGCAACAGAGCAAGACTCCATTTCAAAAAAAAAAAAAGCCGGGTGAGGTGGTTCACACCTGTAATCCTAGCACTTTGGGAGGCCAAGGTGGATGGATCACCTGAGGTCAGGAGTTGAAGAACAGCCTAGCCAACATGGTGAAACCCTGTCTCTACTAAAATACAAAAATTAGCCAGGCATGATGGCGGGTGCCTGTAATCCCAGCTACTTAGGGGGCTAAGACGGGAGAATCTCTTGAACCTGGGAGACAGTGGTTGCAGTGAGATCGTGCCACTGCACTCCAGCCTGGGCAGCTGAGCAAGATTCCATCTCAAAAAAGGGTACTCCCTGCTAATGAGATTTTTTTCACTTAAAGGACATAATGCATGCATGTCAGAGGTCACTGTACATTTACTCTCAGTTTTGCTCTAATAAGGACTACTTATTGAAGATCTGTTTAAACCTTCTCTCATTTTAAGTACTTCCATTATAGCAGTGGCTGCATGTGGCTCTCTCAGTCACACAGACGACAGTCCTATAAAAGAAAGACGAACATTTTGCCTCAACTGAAATGCAGTGGAGGAGGAATCCTCACTCTGGAGCAAATCCTGAATCCCCCTGGAAAGTGTTAACTTCAACAGAAGTATTGTAGTATATGTATACAATCAGCAGCTATATACCTGTTCTCCCAATTTCCAAATACTACTTCAAGTCATATTTTCTATTTTTATTTTTCTCTATCCTTTACCTACTCAGGTACCAATTTCTGGCTGCTAAATGTAATCATATGTGAAGATGCAAAAGGGCTTTAAAAGACACTGAGAGCTGGTCCAAATAACTGGACCAAATTATAGTTTAAAAAATAGTTTTGTTTTCTTTTGTTTTGTTTGAGACGGAGTCTCGCTCTGCCACCCAGGCTGGCCGGATCTCAGCTCACTGCAAGCTCCGCCTCCCAGGTTTACGCCATTCTCCTGCCTCAGCCTCCCAAGTAGCTGGGACTACAGGCGCCCACCACCTCGCCCGGCTAGTTTTTTATATTTTTCCGTAGAGACAGGGTTTCCCGTGTTAGCCAGGATGGTCTCGATCTCCTGACCTCGTGATCCACTCGTCTTGGCCTCCCAAAGTGCTGGGATTACAGGCTTCAGCCACCGCGCCCGGCCGGTTTTTTTTTGTTTTTGTTTTTTTTTTTGAGATGGAGTCTTACTCTGTCACCCAGGCTGGAGTGCAGTAGTGCGATATTGGCTCACCACAACTTCTGCTTCCTAGGTTCAAGCGATTCTGCTGCCTTAGTCTCCCGAATAACTGGAATTACAGACGTGTGCCACGATACTAGCTAAATTTTTTTTTGTATTTTTAGTAGAGATAGGGTTTTACCATGTTGGCCAGGCTGGTCTCAAACTCCTGACCTCAAGTGATCTGCCCACCTCGGCCTCCCAAAGTGCTGGGATTAAAGGCATAAGCCACCATGCCCGGCCTTAAAAAACATTTAAGCAATCCCCTACTAAGCTTATTTAGGTCCTTCTTGAGTGTATATATACTTTTATATATATAATTATAGAGACGAATAAACCAAAATAAAAATAAACAACTGGCCAGATACAGTGGCTCACACCTGTAATCCCAGCAGTTTGGGAGGCACATCACTTGAGCTCAGGAGTTCAAAACCAGCCTGGCAACATGGTGAAACCCGGTCTCTACCAAAAAGCCAGGTACAGTGGCGCACGCCTGTGGTCCCAACTACTTGGGAGACTGAGGTGAGAGGATCCATTGAGCCTGGGAGGCGGAGGTTGCAGTGAGCCAAGATCATGCCACTGCACTCTAGCCTGGGTGACAGAGTGAGACCCTGTCTCAAAAATAAAATAAAATAAAATAAACAACTAAAAATAAACTTTCAACTTCTACCATCCTGGACTAAGTCCTTGTTACTTCTTATCCAAACTTCAGCAGTATCCTCCAAATACCCCTAGCCTGTCAGGATACTATACACTCTCAAATAACCACTAATGGGTTAATCTTCTTAAGAGATACCTCCCATGACAACAAATTCCAACAGCATAGCACTAGTTTACCCTCCTAAACTCACCTTCAACTCCGGGGAATAGTCTACATGTTAGCCAAATTGAATTACTCCCTATGTAGTAAAGAATCTTGGCCAGGTACGGTGGCTCGTGCCTGTAATCCCAACACAGTAAAACCCCGTCTCTACTAAAACTACAAAAAAAATTAGCCGGGGTTGGTGGCACACACCTGCAATCCAGCTACTTGAAAGGCTGAGGTAGGAGAATCGCTTGAACCCAGGAGGCAGAGGTCGCAGTGAGCCAAGATCGCGCCATTGCACTCCAGCCCAGGCAAAGTCTTTTTGAAACTCCATCTCAAAAAAAAAAAAAAAAATTCTTACCCAAGGAGAGGCCTGGAAGCTCCTGAGAGATAATCTCTAAATCCTTGGAATGTCCCACCTGGTAGCAGTGTTGTTTTGTTTTGTTTTTTAACCTGGGAGCCTTGGGCCACACCAAATAATCTATGCTAACAATGTGATTTATAGAGGGGTCTTTAGGCCATGCATTATCAGCATGACCTCTATAAGGGCTGAAAACTAAGGTCAGCCAGGAAGGTAAGTCAACCACATGCATGTGACCGAGCCCCCAAAACAACTCTGGACATCAAGGCTCAGGTAAGCTTCCATGATTGGCAGTACTCTGTGTTTACTGTTACATATCACTGCTGAGAGCAGTTGGCATTGTCTAATCCTTCACTGGGAGAAGGACGCTGGAAGATTCAGGCTTGGGATTCTCCTAGACTTGGCTCTCTATGCCCCTGCCATTGGCTGATTTTCATTTGTATCTCCTCACTGCAATAAACTGTAACCATAACAGCTTTCGGTGACTTCTGTGAGTACTTCTAGCAAATTATGAAACCTGAGAATGGTTGTGGGGACCTCCAAACTTGCAGTTGGTGTCAAAAATTATGGTGGTCTTCGAGACTCCTTAACTTTTATTTCGTGTTTCACAAACATCCCTTATACTTCCTGCTTCTGTGGCACTATTCATATTGTCCCACTGCACTCCCATTGCTTTCCAACAAAATCTGGCCCTTCGTTTAAGGTCTAACTCTTCCACAAAGAGTCTTTCTTTTCATTTTAACAGCTTTATTAAGATACAATTCACATACCATAAAATTTGCCCATTTAAGTATATAGTTAAGTTTTAGTATATTTATGAAGTTGTGTAATTATCACCACATCTAATTTTAGAACAGTTCTCATTTCCCCCAAAAGAAACCCTCTAGCCTTAGCAGTCATTCCTCACTCCCATCCCACCCCAGGCCCAGGAAATCACTGACTTTCTTTTCTACGGATTTGCCTATTCTGGACCTTTTATGTATCATACAATATCTGGTCTTTTGTGACTGGCTTCTTTTACTCAGCCTGATGTTTGGAGGTCTATCCATGTTGTAGCATGTATCAATACTTCATTCCTTTATATTGCCAAATAATATTCCATTGTATAGATATATCATTTTGTGTTATTTTGTTTGTTTGTTTGAGACACGGTCTCACTCTGTCACCCAGGCTGGAGTGCAGTTACACGATCTTGGCTGACTGCAACTTCCGCCTCCTGGGTTCAAGCGATTCTTCTGCCTCAGCCTCCTAAGTAGCTGGGATTACAGGTGCTTGTCACCATGCCTGGCTAAGTTTTGTATTTTTTTGTAGTAGAGACGGGGTTTCACTATGTTGGCCAGGCTGGTCTCGAACTCCTGACCTCAAGTGATCCACCCACCTCAGCCTCCCAAAGTGCTGGGATTACAGGTGTGAGCCACTGCACTCGGCCCTAGATACACCATTTTGGTTACCAATTGATGTTCATCAGTTGATGACTACTTGGATTGTTGCCACTTTTTGGCTATTATGAGAAATGCTAAGAACATTTGTGTGCAAGTTTTCATGCAGACATATGTTTTCCTATCTCTTGGGGGTACATACTTAAATGGGCAAATTTTATGGTATATAAATCATATCTCAATAAAGCAAATTTTATGGTATATGAATCATATCTCACTTCAGTCTGGGTGACAAATTGAGACCCTGACTCAAAAAAAAAAAAAAAATTAACTGACCATAAATGTAAGGGTTTACTTCTGGACTTTCAATTCCTTTGGTCTATAATATGTCTATCTTTATGACAGTATCAAACCATCTTAATTACTGTAACTGTATAGTAATTTTGAAATCAGTACATGTGATTCCTCCAACTTTGTTACTCTTCAAGCTTGTTTTGGCTTTTCTGGATCCCTCGGATGTCATGAATTTCTGGATCAGACTGTCAGTATCTGCAAAAAGGACAAGTGAGATGTTGATAGGGATTGCACTGATTCTGTAGATCAATTGGGGAGTATTCCTATCTTAAGATTAAGTCTTCTGATCAATGAACATGTAATGTCTTTCCATTATTTACATTTTTAATTTATTTCAATGAGTTTTATAGTTTCCAGTGTATGTCTTGCAATGTTTTGTTAAATTTATGCCTAAGTATTTTATTCTATTTGATTCTACTGTAAATGAAATTATTTCCTTAGTTTCATTTTTTGGATAAAATCCTACCATATAGAAGCATAATTGATTTTTGTATCCTGTCACATGGCTGAACTCATTTTTTCTAATTTTTTAAGTGGATTCCTTGGGATTTTCTATATAAAAGATCATATTTTCTCCAAACAGATAATTTTACTTCTTCCTTTTCAATCTGGGTATCTTTTATTTCTTTTTCTTGCTAAATTTCCCTAGATAAAATCTCTAGTGCAATGGTAAACAGAGTGGCAAGATCTTTGTCTTGTTGCTGATCTTAGGAGTGGAAACATTCGGTCTTCTTAAGTATGATGTTAACTGGGTTTTCATAGATGCCCTTTGTAAGGCTGAGAAAATTCCCTTTTATTCCTGGTTTGTTGAGTGTTTTAATCACAAAATGATGCAGTCAAAATGCTTTTTCTGTGTTTATTGAGATGATTATGTGTTTTTTGTATTTTATGCTATTACTATGGTATATTAATTGGTTTTCAAATTTAAACCAGCCTTGCATTCCTAAGATAAATTCCTCTTGGTCATGATTTATAACCCTTTTTATGTGTTGCTAGATTTGGTTTGCTTGCATTTTGTTGAGTATTTTTGTAACTGTATTCATAAAGGATACTGGCCCATAATTTTCTTTTCTTGTGATATCTTGGGTCTAGTTTTAGCATCAGAGTAATACTGGCCTCAAAATGAGTTGGAAAGTGTTCTCTCCTCTTCTATTTTACTTTTTTGGGAGAGTCTGAAGGATTGGTATAATTCTTTAAATGTTTGGTAGAATTCACCAGTGAAACTATCTGGACCTGGACTTTCCTTTGCAGGAAGTTTTAAAATTACTAATTCAATCTCTTTGTTATAGGTCTATAGACCAAAGGGATTGAACTGAAAGTCCAGAAGTAAACCCTTACATTTACAGTCAGTTTATTTTTATCTATTTCTTCTTGAGACAAGTTTGGTAGTCTGTGACTTCCTAGGAATTTGTCCATTTCTTCTAAGTTATCTAAATGTGTTAGCATACAGTTGTTTATAGTATTATCTTATAATTATTTTTATCTCTTTTTATTTTCTTTTTTGAGATGTAGTCTCACTCTGTCACCCAGGCTGGAGTGTAATGGCACAATCTCGGCTCACCTCAACCTCTGTCTCCCGGGTTCAAGTGATTCTCCTGCCTCAGCCTCCCGAGTAGCTGTGACTATAGGTGCATGGCACCATGCCCGGCTAAGTTTTGTATTTTTAGTAGAGATGGGGTTTTTTGAGCCACCTCACCTGGCCTCTTGGTGACTGATTGAGACAAGGTCTCACTGTGTTACCCAGGCTGAAGTGCAGTGGCTCAGTCACCACTCAATGCAGCCTCAACCTCCCTGGGTTCAGTGATCCTTACACCTCAGCCTCCTGAGTAGCTGCAACTACATGCCCCACCACACCAGGCTAATTTTTCTAATTTTTGGTAGAGACAGGGTCTCCCTGTGTTGCCCAGGCTGGTCTTGAACTCTTGGGCTCAAGGGATCCTCCCACCTCAGCCTCCTAAAATGCTGGGATTATAGGTGTGAGCCACTGCATTCTCTTTTACTCTTGTTCAGTCTAGCTAAAGTTGTGTTGAGTTTGTTGATCTTTGCAAACAACCAACTTTTGATCTTCATTTTTTTTCTTTACTATTTATTTTCACTCCAAATTGTATTATTTCCTTCCTTCTGGTTACTATGGGTTTAGATTGCTCTTCTTTTTCTAGTTTCTTAAGGTAGAAGATTAGGTTATTTGAGATTCTTTTTTTTTTTTTTTTTGAGACAGGAGTTTCACTCTTGTTGCCCAGGCTGGAGTACAATGGCATGATCTTGGCTCACTGCAACCTCTGCCTCCTGGGTTCAAGCAGTTCTCCTGCCTCGGCCTCCTGAGTAGCAGGGATTACAGACGCCTGCCACCACGCCCAGCTAATTTTGGTATTTTTAGTAGAGATAGGGTTTCACCATGTTGGCCAGGTTGGTCTGAAACTCCTGACCTCAGGTGATCCACCCACCTCAGCCTCCCAAAGTGTTGGGATTACAGGTGTGAGCCACTGTGCCTGGCCGAGATTCTTTTTAATAAAAGTATTTACAGCTATAAATATCCCTCTTAGCATAGTGTTAGCTGCATCCCATAAATCTTGGTGCATTGTGTTTTTCTTTTCATTTATCTCAAAGTACTTTCTATTATAATTTTCCTTTTGATTTCTTCTTTGACCCTTGGTTATTTAGAAATGTGCTGTTTAATTTCAACCTATTTGTACTTTTTCTTCTGTTACTGATTTCTACTTTCATTCCATTATGGAGAATATACCTTGTATGATTTCCATCTTTCTAAATTTATTGAGATTTGTTTTGTGACCTAGTATTTGTGGAGAATGTTCCATGTGTCATGGAGAAACCTATGTATTCTGCTGTTGTTGAGTAGACTGTTCTATATTTTTATCTGTTAGGTCTACCTGGTTTACAGTATTGTTGAAGTCTTTTTTTCTTGTTGATATGCATAATTCAAAGCGGGTATTAAAGTCTCCAAATATTGTTCACAAAATCGTTCTTAACATTAGCTGTACTGGCCGGGCGCGGTGGCTCAAGCCTGTAATCCCAGCACTTTGGGAGGCCGAGACGGGCGGATCACGAGGTCAGGAGATCGAGACCATCCTGGCTAACACGGTGAAACCCCGTCTCTACTAAAAAATACAAAAACTAGCCGGGCGAGGTGGCGGACGCCTGTAGTCCCAGCTACTCGGGAGGCTGAGGCAGCAGAATGGCGTGAACCCGGGAGGCGGAGCTTGCAGTGAGCTGAGATCCGGCCACTGCACTCCAGCCTGGGTGACAGAGCGAGACTCCATCTCAAAACAAACAAACAAACAAAAACAAAAACAAAACAAAAAATAAACATTAATCTCACACAGTTTCTCACGGTGGTTGGCTTGGTGGTTATGGCTCAGGGTCTCTCATGACGTTGCATTCATGATGTTGGCCCAGGCTACAATCATCTGAAGCCTTAACTGGGGCTGAAGGATCCACTTCCAAGATGGCTCACTAACATGGCTCTGAGCAGGCTTCATGTAGCAACATGGAAGCTAGCTTTTCCCAGAGTGAGCAATCAAAAGAGGTCATAATGCCATTTATGACCCAATCTGAAAAAATCACACACCATCAGTTCCCGCAATATTCTGTTCATTAGAGGCAAGTTACAGCCAGGCGCAGTGGCTCACGCCTGTAATCCCTCTGGGAGGCCAAGGCCGGTGGATCACCTGAGGTCAGGAGTTTGAGACCAGCCTCACCAACATGGTGAAACCCCGCCTCTACTAAAAATACAAAAATTAGCCAGGCGTAGTGATGCACGCCTATAATCCCAGTTACTCGTAAGGTGAGGCAGGAGAACTGCTTGAACCTGGGAGGTAGAGGTTGCAGTGAGCCGAGATCACGCCACTGCACTCCAGTCTGGGCAATACAGTGAGACTCCATCTCAAAAAAAATAATAAATAAATCAATATATAGCAAGTTACCAAGTCCAATCCAAACATAAAGGCAGGAGAATGAAGCTCCACCTCTTGAAGTGAAGAGTGTGGACATATTTTAAAACCATCACAGTCCACCTTCTGGCCCCAAATTACTTACATTCTTCCCATATGCAAAATATACTCCCTTCCAAAACTCTACAAAAATCTCATCTCTTTACAGCATTAGCTTAATATCAAAGATACTAGCATCTAAAACAGGTACATGTGAAGTCCAAAAGTGTAGTTTAAGTACAGTTCCTTTAGATCTGCAGGCCTGTGAACTAAAGACAAATTATCTTCCCTCATACATCTAACATAAAATTTGGAACAAGCATAACTGTTACAGACATTCTGTTCAAAAAGGGGGAAATAAGAGGTACAAGTGGGTCACCAGTCAATGGCAATTCTGAAATCCAGCCAGGCATTTATTATCTCACAACTTCTGTGCATGAAGAATTTGGGTTAAGCCTAGATGGGTGGGTCTGTCTCACAGTCTAGTGAGGTTGCATTCAAAATATCAACCAGAGGTGCAGTATCCAATTTCAAGATAACTCCCTCACTCACACAACTGTTGACAAAATGCCTCAGCTCCTCACTGCATGAACCTCTCCACAGAGCTGCTTGAGTGTCCTCACAACATGACAGCTGGCTTCTCCCAAAGAGACAATGAAGCTAAAGCTGCAATGTCATTTATGACCTAGATTCAGAATTTTTTTTTTTTTAGATGGGGTCTTGCTCTATCACCCTGTCTGGAGTGCAGTGGTGCAACCTTGGCTCACTGAAACCTCCATCTTCCGGCTTCAAGCAATTCTCCTGCCTCAGCCTCCTGAGTAGCTGGGATTATAGGCACCCGTCACCAAGCCTGGCTAATTTTTTTATTTTTAGCAGAGATGGGGTTTCACCATGTTGGCCAGGCTTAGACTCAGAATTCTAACACTATAACCTACCACATTCTAGTCATCGGAGTCACTAAATACTGTCTGTGCTCAAGGAAAGGGGAATTAAGTTCTATCTTTTAGAAGGAAAAGTACTGAAGAATTTGTGGACATATATTAAAACTGCCACACTCCTCCACCCATGATAAACTTTTTTTATTTTTTGTGGAGTTGGGGTTTCATTATGTTGCCCAGGCTGGTCCCAAATTCCTGGCCTCAAGTGATCCTCCAGCCTCAGCTTCCCAAAGTACTGAGATTACAGGAACGAGCCACAGCCCTATTTATTATTTTTTAAACAAACATATATTACTTTCATAATATAAAAACAAAATGACTAGTATACATACAAGGCCTAAGTAATGAGGCCAAATGGGTAGTTCAAATTAGGAGAGAAGCAAACTCACTCCAAACATAGACCACTATTGTCTACTGGCCAGACTACAAACTACTTATTCTCTCATAAATAGCAAACAATTCTGTGTAGAGATCAAGTGGGAAGAGGCATATTTTCAAAAACACAGCCACTAGCTACTGCCCATCCATCCCTGACATTAAATCTCAAAGGACTGTATGCCTATTTGATAGCCACTCTAGGAAGAGGCACCTTGTGAAAGGGAATCTTTAGTACTCTTCTCTGGGTTGGAAGTCAGAGTAATAGATAATAGTCAGGAACCAAAGATTTTAATGAGTATCTTTGGGAATCAAGTAACAAGAAGGAGAAATGGTGTTAGTGAGTATGGTCATAAGGTCCAGGCCTCCAGAAATCAGAGTAAGGTAAGGGCCTAGAGATGTTGGAGGATTCCATACCTGCCATGCACTACATCAACAACACAAATGTTTTCACCATAACACTGCCAGGGAAAAAGGTAGGATTTGGGGGTATAAGAATTATAAACAGACCAAGCACGGTGGCTCATGCCTGTAATCCCAGCACTTTGGGTGGCTGAGGCAGGCGGATAACTTGAGGCCAGGAGTTCGAGAACAGCTGGTCAACATGGTGAAATGCTGTCTCTACTAAAAATACAAAAATTAGCCAGGTGTGGTGGCACATGCCTGTTATCCCAGCTACTCGGGAGGCTGAGGCAGAGGCTGCAGTGACCCGAGATCACGCCACTACACTCCAGCGTGGGTGACAGAGCAAGACTCCAAACAAAAAAACAGAATTAGGCCGGGCATGGTGGCTCACACCTGTAATCCCAGGACACTAAGGCAGGTGGATCACCTGAGGATGGGAGTTCAAGACTAACCTGACCAACATGGAGAAACCCCATCTCTACTAAAAATACAAAATTACCAGGGCAAGGTGGTGCATGCCTGTAATCCCAGCTACTCGGAAGGTTGAGGCAGGGGAATTGCTTAAACCTGGGAGGCGGAGGTTGCAGTGAGCCAAGATCGCACCATTGCACTCCAGCCTGGGCAACAAGAGCGAGACTCCTTTTCAAAAAACAAAACAGAATTATAGACAGAGAGACAAATATTGGCTCTCCTCTTCCCTGTGGAATATTCCCTTTCTCTCTCTCCTGAACTCTTCCTAATTCTATTTTTGTCTTCTTTCTAAATTAAACTGGTGGCTGGGTGCAGTGGCTCACACCTGTAATCCCAGCACTTTGAGAAGCCACAATGGGGAGATCACTTGAGCTCAGGAGTTCAAGACCAGTCTAGGCAACACAGCAAAACCCCATCTCTACAAACAAAAAATACAAAAAATGAGCTGGGCTTTGTGGTACTATGCCTGTAGTCCTAGCTATTTGGGAGGCTGAGGCAGGAGGATCACCTGGAGCCCGGGGACAGGACTGAGACTGTAGTTAGTCGTGATTATACCACCACATTCCAGCCTGAGTGACAGAGATCCTGTCTCCAAAATTAACAAATCAAAGTAGTATACAAGTTTCTCACCCATCCCATATCATTCAAGAATCTATTCTAAGGGTACAAACGGCATATTCCTAATTCAAGGAGTAATAAATAGCTACTGTACATTTTGATCTTTTTTTTTTTTTTTTTTTTTGAGACGGAGTCTTGCTCTGTCACCCAGGTTGGAGTGCCTTGGCACTATCTCGGCTCACTGCAACCTCCACCTCTCGGGTTCCAGCAATTCTCCTGTCTCAGTCTCCCGAGTAGCTGGGATTACAGGCGCCTGCCACCACGCCCGACAAATTTTTGTATTTTTTTTTACTAGAGATGGGGTTTCGCCATGTTAGCCAGGTCGGTCTCCAGCTCCTGACCTCAGGTGATCTGCCCGCCTCGGCCTCCCAAAGCACTGGGATTACAGGTGTGAACCACAGCACCCGGCCATTTTGATAATTTTTTAAAAAATAAAACGAACGGCCAGGCACGATGGCTCACACCTGTAATCTCAGCACTTTGGGAGGCCGAGATGGGCGAATCATTTGAGGTCAAGAGAGCGAGAGCATCCTGGCTAACACGGTGAAACCCCATCTCTACTAAAAATACAAAAAATTAGCCGGGCATGGGGGCGGGCGCCTGCAGTCCCAGCTACTCGGGAGGCTGAGGCAGCAGAATGGCGTGAACCCGGGAGGCGGAGCTTGCAGGCAGCCGAGATCGCGCCATTGCACTCCAGCCTCGGCAACAGAGCGAGACTCCGTCTAAAAATAATAATAATAATAATAAATAATAATAAAACGATCAAATTTTTCATCTATAAAACCAGGATAATGACAAAATCTACTCTATTGAATTTTGGTGAGTACCTGCCATTGATGAGTCCCGGCAAAGTGCCTGATACATAGAAAGCACTCAATAAAGGTCAGGTATTGTTGTTATTATTTATACACCTCTTTTTTTCCCTGTAAGATTGTGAGCAACTTGAGAGCAAGAATCTTGCCCCTAGTGTCTGTTTTGAGCCTGTTTCCGTATGTAAAATGGGTATCATTACACTATCTACCATATATAACTGTACCAAACAAGATAACATACCTAAAATACTTAGCACCAGCATAAGACGCTCAATAAACATGAACGATTATTATCTCACACTTTTGTTTCTTTTTTTTTTTTTTTTTTGAGACGGAGTCTCGCTCTGTCGCCCAGGCTGAAGTGCAGTGGCCGGATCTCAGCTCACTGCAAGCTCCGCCTCCCGGGTTCACGCCATTCTCCTGCCTCAGCCTCCCGAGAAGCTGGGACTACAGGCGCCCGCCACCTCGCCCGGCTAGTTTTTTGTATTTCTTAATAGAGACGGGGTTTCACCGTGTTAGCCAGGATGGTCTCGATCTCCTGACCTCGTGATCCGCCCGTCTCGGCCTCCCAAAGTGCTGGGATTACAGGCTTGAGCCACCGCGCCCGGCCTTGTTTCTTTATAGAAACTGAAGAGCATCTTGCCTAGGTGACAGACCTGAGTGTGATTTCCAGCTCCTTCTAGTTAGGCGGGCCTAGGTTAGTTCCTGAACCTCAGTTTCCTCATTTCCAGTAAGAATGACGACACATATAACGCATATTCAGCATCGAACGCAGTATCCGGCACCCAGTGACTGCTCAGTAGATAGGACGCCAGCTCCCCTTCCCATAGCTTCTACTCTTCCCCTCAGAGTTACCGGTTCTTGGCAGGTAGAAGGCCTGCAACTTGGCAAATTGGGTGGAAACAGACCCTGGGGTGAGAATTTCCCAAATTTGCATTCGCATGCATCTCCCAATGCTCCAGCATCTACTAGGACGTCTCGCGGGGACTCCGGCCTCCTTGGGAGCTGCTCAGTTAAACTGCTCCGGGCGAACTTTCCCTCCGCCTCTCCCACACCTGAACCCTCGCCGCCCGTCCCTGCGCACCGCTCCTCCATATCCCTCAACAGCACGCTCCTTTCTTCCGTCCCTCCCACCCTCTCCAAGCCCCATTTTTCAACCTTCTTCAGACCCCAATCCCTCTTGCCTGTGAATCCCCAATGCTGTTCCCTCTGTCCCCGACTTCGCTTCCAGCACCTCCGGGTGTCCCCCAAACTCCTCCCGTCTTACTCCTCCCGTCTTATACGCCTCCAGGCCCTACCTTGTCCCCAACGCCCTCTCATCCCCCAGCGTCCCACCTGCACTTTCCGCCTCTTTAGCGCCGCCGCGTCCAGCCACACGCCGCAGGCCTCCTCCTCGGGGCCTGTCCGCCTCATGGCCGCTGAGGAGACCAAGCCGGCAGGACGCCGGCTCACGCTGCAGACACCTCAGCAAACGCCACTGCCGCGGACGTTCGGATCTCGCGCCAACGCTGGGGGCGGGGCTACGTCGCGACTGCCCCGGGCGTCAGCTCCGCCCCGGCAAGGCCCCCGCCCCCAGCAAGGCCCGCTCCCTTCGCTGTGCCCCGCCCACTCACTAACCTTCGCCGCCGGTCCTTGAGTGCTTGCGGCGCCTTTCCCTGCGCCGAGGAGTGCGTTTTCTTTCTGATCTGTTCATTCAAGAGCGGATTTCGGAAACTGCTGTGTGAACGGTTCTCCACAGCCTCAGAAACGTACATTTTCTTTTTGCTGCATTGAAAACTTCTTACAGTAAATACAATAACTACCCCGGGCTTAGGAATTTGTTCGTGTCATCGCTGAATCTTCGCGATCACCCCAAGAAGGAAGTGGCTGATACGAGATCAGGCCCGTAGGCTCCAGACCAGGGGTCCTCGCCCTAAGTGGTTACTAGACACTCGAGTGTGCGAACAACTTTGGTAATTTTTTTTTTTTTAATGTAAGCGTAACTACGAAGCCACATGGAAGAGGATTTTGAAAAGGTTAAAATTTGGGGTCCAAAACTAGCTTTCAGTCCTGCTTTCACTGTTTACTGTGCCTTGGATTTTAAAAGAGGATCAAATGAAGTTTGTGAAAGCACTTTGTGAATTCAGAAAACCCCTTGGAAATGCAAAAATGCTGGCACCCCACCCATCCTTCTGTCCCTAACCACAATCTACATAGATGGAATATATGTATATTATATGTAATTTTTACATATTGTGTGTGTATATATATATATATAAAAATTTTTTTGAGACAGAGTCTCTCTGTCGCCCAGGCTGGAGTGCAGTGGCAGGATCTCAGCTCACTGCAGCCCCGCCTCCTGGGTTCAAGTGATTCTTCCGCCTCAGCCTCCCTAGTAACTGGAAGTACAGGCACACGCCACCACACCCAGCTAATTTTTGTATTTTTAGTAGAGATGGGGTTCCACCATATTGGCCAGGCTGGTCTCGAACTCCTGACCTCGTGATCCGCCCGCCTTGGCCTCCCAAAGTGCTGGGATTACAGGCGTGAGCCACCGTGCCCGGTCAAAAATTTTTAAATTTTTTTTTGTCGGGGGGAGGATCAGAAGCTCAGCCACCTCTTGCCCAGTCTGCAGCAGGTCAGCCAGGAGCCTCACCCATCTCTGCAGCCAGAGCCTGTCTTCACTGTGGACAGAGCCATCTCGCTTTGTCCCCCAGGGACAGTCTCGCTCACTGCAACCTCAACCTCCTGGGGTCACGTGATCCTCCCACCTCAGCCTTCCAAGTAGCTGGGACTATAGGTGTGCACCACCACGCCTGGCTAATTTTTGTGTTTTTAGTAGAGATGGATTTTTGCCATATTGGCCAGACTGGTCTCAAACTCCTGCCCTCAGCTGATCTGCCTGCCTCAGCCTCCCAAAGTGCTGGGATTACAGGCGTAAGCCACTGCACCTGGCCTATATTAAAATATTGATATACACATATTTTACGTGTGTGTGTGTATTTCGTAAGGTCCCCCACGATATTTTAGCAGTGAAGTGAAATTTCTAATTAATTTGGGTTTTCTTATCTTCCCAATTTTCCTTCATTGTATATATATTGCTGTGTACTATGGAAAAAGCAATATTATAAAAGTTAACATAACATACTCCTTTGGTGCGCATGCGAGGGGGCTCAATATGCATGGTGGAGTGTGCACGCCTCTGCCCCCTTCAGTAAAAACAAAAAAACCTTCCTTAATTGAAGAACAAACAAAAGTCTTTGTCAGATTATAAAGTGGGATTATATATATTTTAAACACATTTTAACTACTTCTAAAACTTTCGTAATAAAACTGCCCCCTACTCCCTTACCAAACAAATTTTGTATATATAGATATGGTATATAAGGCCCCAACCCCATCCCCCAGCAAAGATAAAACAAGAACTGCTCCCTCCACCCTATGTCCACTCCCAGGGGCCCCAACTTCCTCCGAAAACCTCCTCCAGTAATGTGAGCAGGGGCCCCTCCCTGAACAGGAGACAAAAAACAAAGAGGCGGCTACTGTCACAGTCACTTTATTGCATCCAGGCCATAATCCAGACCACCCCAGCCCCAGCCCCACTTTTCCTTCCGCACCTCTGGGTCTCTGCACAAGTTTCCCTCTGCCTGGAATGCCCTTCCTATTCTCCATCTGCAAACTCCTATTCACACTCCCCAACTCAAGACCCTCAGGGTCCCAGGCAGCACAGGTTAATCCCTCCTCAGCACTTCCCTTGACAGTTCATTCTGGTATCAAAGCCTTTGTCGGCCAGGCACGGTGGCTCATGCCTGTAATCCCAGCACTTTGGGAGGCCAAGGCGGGCGGATCACCTGATGTCAGGAGTTCGAGACCAGCCTGACTAACATGGAGAAACCCCATCTCTACTAAAAATACAGAAAATTAGCCAGGCATGGTGGTACATGCCTGTAATTCCAGCTACTCGGGAGGCTGAGGCAGGAAAATCACTTGAACCCAGGAGGCAGAGGTTGCAGTGAGCCAATATTGCACCATTGCACTCCAGCCTAGCCAACAAGAGCAAAACTCCTTCTCAAAAAAAAAAAAAAAAAAAGTCTTTATCATCTTGCATTGATCCTCAGGGCCCAGCGGTGACCTGCCTCTGAGCAGAGGCCCAGGCCATTTATCCATTCAACACTGAATAGATAAATGAATCCTTAACAAGGGAACCAGGAAAGAAGCTGGGAACAGGCTGTGTGGGACACAGAAGCCAGAGCTAGAAGATCTGGGACTCACTGTCTGGGATGGTGACTGAAGGGGTATGAAGCACTGGATGGGACCCATTTCTGTCTGGCACAATCTACTACCTTTGGGGTCTCTCTGCAGCGCCAACACTTGTGGCTGGGCTTCAAGGGACAGTAAGATCCTGCATATATTTTGGGCCTGCCCCTTCCGCATCCAGCAATGAAATCTGAGTAGAAGTGGGTTGCCAAGGCCTACTCTGGCTCAGCTCAAATCTGACTCTGGCCTAAGTTTCACCTCCTGCCTAGACAATCTAGAAGCCCCAATCCTCACCAAGCTGATCCCCAGCCTCACCCCAGTGAGTGGCAGTGGAGGGGCAAGCTGGAGTGGCCCACATCTTTAACTCTTTCCCTCTCCCTGGACAAGGAGCTGGGGCAGGCCCAGAAGTGGACCCCAGCAACTCCCAGCCAATCCGTAAATCCAAGAATTGGCCAGTGACGCCCTTGAGTTGAGTGGTGCACAGAGAGTCACTGTGGGCCAGACACAAACAATTTTACCAGGACTTGTTCCCACCTGGAGCCAAGCCCAGACCCCTGTCCCCCGACAATACCTCCCTCCCTACTAGATGCCAGCCCCCTTCACTTGGTCTTCTGATCAAGTCTGCGCTGTACCAGCTGGCTCAGGAGGAACGCGGTGAGGACGCTGCTGCCCACCGTGAGCAGGAAGAGACCAGAAAAGTTGTGAGGCCAGTGCATGTGCAGAGGCTCATAGATGGGCCGTCGGGCCTCATAGTCCAGTGCCACAGCCTCCAGCTGAGCCAGCGTGCACAGCACCAAGAAGATGTGGAAAAGTTGGTGGCCCTGCCCGAAGACATGGCAGCTGCCAGGGAACCAGCGCTCGGGCATGAAGGTAGAGAAGAAGGCAGCAGCCAGCAGAAAGAAGACCACCTGGCACTTGTGGTAGAGAAGAGCTGGGTCATCTATGGCAGGGTCGGAGGACACGAAGATACGATGCACCACAGGACTGATGTCCAGTGCGTAGGCCAGGGCGGAGGGCACTTCCTGGCATGTGCGGCCCAGCAGGCCTGGTTTCTGGATGTATTTGTTATAGCAGGAGCCAGTGCAGGAAAGCCAGGCGAGAAAGGCAGCCATGGGCAGAAAAACGGCCTGCACCCGGGCATGCCAGGAGGGCTCGATAGCATAGTAGAAGTGTGCCAAGGCACTACCAAACTGGTACACGGCCACCCCCACGTAGTCCAGGAAGAAGAAGCTATAATGCCAGAACTCGGACTTGGCCTGCAGGAGATGAGCCAAGGCACTGAAGGAGAGATAGGTGAAAGAGGCAAGGACAATGATGAAGAGGGGCAGGGCGTGTGGGTCTCCCCAGAAGTCCACAGTCTCCACAAAGAGGGCCAGTCGCAGCAGCAGCACCAGGGCCGCCAGCAGGTGGGTCCAGACATTCACGGCCTCATTGTGCTGCTGGAACAGTGTGCGGAAGTAGAAGCGCCAGGTCTGATGCAGCGGCCGGTAGCCCGCATAGATGTACGGCTTCCAGAAGAGCGGTGGCACCTCAGCTCGGTCCACCGTGAAGACAGGCTCTGGCTGCAGAGATAGCTGAGGCTCCTGGATGACCTGCCGCAGACTTGGCAGGAGGTGGCTGAGCTTCTGGGCCATGGCCATGGCTGTGGGCCTTGGCAGGGAGCTGGGAGAGAGACCAGAGCAAAGTCAGGGGCCTGGTGTCCTCACCCCCATGAGCAGCAGCTGGGGGGCTCTGATGCCCAAATCCTACTCCCTCCTCCCCAGTGGCCTTATCCTTACACTGGGTTTAAGAATAGAAGACTTGTCCTATGGAATTCCTCATTTCTGACCTCATGAGAGCAAGGATCCCAGGTACCTAGAACAGTGCCTGACACATAGTAGGTGCTCAATAAATGTCTAAGGAATGTATTAATTAATAAGGCTCCCTGCCTCGTTAATTTCCTTTTCGGTCCAGGCTCTACACAGCAGCACCAGCTGTTTTCTCTCCTAAAGAACAGATCTGGCCATGTGAAACACATGACAGGGGTCAGGCTCTCTCAGCCCCTGTGTTCACGCCACCATTAGTGTTCATCTGGTGGCAGTAATGACCTTGCTAACAGACCCACTGCCTCTACCTATCTAGCTCCTCGAGAGTGGCCAGGGTCCCCTACTGACCCTCCACTACCCTGCATGACCTGGTCCCTGCTACCTTCTCCAGTCTTGTTGTGTAACCACAGTGCACTTCAAATCCAGTCACAGTGCCACCAACCCCTGGACTGCGCTTTCACATGTCTGTAGCTTTATACAAGTCGCTCCCTCTGCCTGAGACATTTTCCTCATCTCGCCTACTAGGCGAACCCCTATTCATTCCTCAAAAACCTATTTCTTGGCTAGGCATGAGGCCTCACCCCTGTAATCCAAGTGCTTCGAGAGGCCAAAGCAGGAGGATTCCTGAGGCCAGGAGTTCAACACCAGCCTGGGCAACATAGTAAGATCCTATCCCTACAAAAAAGTTAGCCAGGCGTGGTGGCATGTGCCTATAGTCCCAGCTACTGGGGAGGCTGGAGCAGGAAGATCCCTGAGCCCAGGAATTGGACGTACAGTAAGCTATGATCACACTACTACACTCAAGCTTGATCAAGTTTGCTCTCAAGCAAGATCCTGTCTCTTAAAAAAACAAAAAAAACATTTCTTCTAAGTTGCTTTCCCTGGCCTCCTGAACCTCCTACGATGACCCCTCCACTTGAGTGCTTATCATCAGACCATCCTTTGACTGTTATCACACTTCTCATGATTGTTCATGTGAGCTCATCAAGGGGAGGCAGTTTGTCTCATTATTTTGTGAATCCCTGGTGCTTAGCAAGTAGCTGGCACTCAGTGTTGCTGAATGAAAGAACAACATGGCCAGGCACAGTGGCTCACATCTGTAATCCCAGCACTTCGGGAGGCTGAAGCGGGAGGATCACCTGAGGTCGGGAGGTCGAGACCAGCCTAACCAACATGGAGAAATCCCGTCTCTACTAAAAATACAAAACTAGCCGGGTGTGGTGGCACATGCCTGTAAGCCCAGCTACTTGGGAGGCTGAGGCAGGAGAATTACTTGAACCTGGGAGGCGGAGGTTGCAGTGAGCTGAGATCACACCATCGCACTCCAGCCTGGGAAACAAGAAGGAAACTCCATCTAAAAAAAAAAAAAAAAAAAAGAACAACATGACACCATTCTGATAATACTTCATATCCTTCCAGGCCCAACTCAAAAGACCACTTTTTTCCTGAAAGTACCCAGTTAACAACTGATGAACCATACCCCCACTCTCAAAATCCCCTCTCCAGACCCTCCCCCAACTGCCCATGGTTGCTAGTTCCAAATAAATCCAATATAATCCCTTACCCTGGCATTCAAGGCCCACATGACCTGCTCCTACTACCCTCATTCCCCACCTAACCCCAATGTCACACCCTGTGCCACCTTCCTTTCCCTGCACTGAAATCCTTTAAGGCCAGTACAAGCTGCCACCTCTGGGGCCTACTTACTGCTCCCCCAACCCCACTTTCCCCTCACCTATAATGGGTTACACAGTTTAACCTTGATTCATTCATTTAGCAAACACTTACTGAGCCCTTCTTTGCCTCAAACCCTGTGCTGAATGGGACAAGGAACAGAATGGAAGATTTGATCCCTGCCCTTATGAATGTCATGATCTGGCAAAAGATATAGAAACAAAAACAAATCACAGCAAATGCTCACACAGCACCTGCTAGAAGCTTCCCAGCAACGCTGAGAGGCAGACACTATCATTATTCCCATTTTCCAGGTAAGGAAACTGAGGTACAGAGAAGTTAAGTGCCTTGCCCAGCCACCTAGCCAGGAAGTAGCAGATGGCACAGGCATGCTCTGAACTCAAGTCTGTTTTTTTGTTTGTTTTTGTTTGTTTGAGACAGAGTCTTGCTCTGTCACCCAGGTTGGAGTGCAATGGCTCAATCTCGGCTCACTGCAGCCTCCACCTCCTGGGTTCAAGCAATTCTCCTGCCTCAGCCTCCCAACTAGGATTATAGGTGCCTGCCACCACGCCCAGCTAATTTTTGTGTTTTTAGTAGAGACGGGGTTTTACCACATTGGCCAGGCTGGTCTCAAACTCCTGACCTCAGGTGATCCGCCCGCCTTGGCCTCCCAGAGTGCTGGGATTACAGGTGTGAGTCACAGCACCCGGCCTTGTTTTATTTTTAGATTACGTCTTGCTCTGTCCTCCAGGTTGGAGCACAGTGGTATAATCACAGCTCACTGCAGCCTTGACCTCATGGACTCAAGCAATCCTCCTATCAGCCTCCCAAGTGGCTGGGGCCACAGGCACATGTTCCCATGCCCAGCTGATTTTTTTTTTTTTTTTTTTTTTTGAGACGGAGTCTCGCTGTGTCTCCCAGGCTGGAGTGCAGTGGCGCAATCTCGGCTCACTGCAAGCTCCGCCTCCCAGGTTCACGCCATTCTCCCGCCTCAGCCTCCCAAGTAGCTGAGACTACAGGCGCCCGCCACCACGCCCGGCTAGTTTTTT